>NW_026697151.1:0-300000 GCF_030435755.1 Ochotona princeps | reverse complement strand
GTGGCGCTGAAGTTGCCTGTGAATGTGGAGTTGGTGGCATGTGAAACCCGCATGTGGAGCATTCGTTTGTGTGGGATGCTCTATCTGGTTCATTTCAGTCCTAGCCATACAAAGGGCACTAAGCATAGAGTGTGAAAACTGAGTTTCCTTGAGAGCTGCTTGGAAGCCTGATGGTGTGTGAAGTTAGTGAGCCGAATGGAGTTGTTCTCCCACAAGAACCACTCGGCTGATCCTTCTTCAATATGCCCTTCACCAACATGCAGTGTTTCCTTGATTGAATTAGCTCTCACACCAATATTTGCGTCTAGAGCATTTGCATTGAGGGCTATCTGAAAACGGCTGTGGCGCTGAAGTTGCCTGTGAATGTGGAGTTGGTGGCATGTGAAACCCGCATGTGGAGCATTCGTTTGTGTGGGATGCTCTACCAGGTTCACTTCAGTCCTAGCCATACAAAGGGCACTAAGCATAGAGTGTGAAAACTGAGTTTCCTTGAGAGCTGCTTGGAAGCCTGATGGTGTGTGAAGTTAGTGAGCCAAATGGAGTTGTTCTCCCACAAGAACCACTCGGCTGATCCTTCTTCAATATGCCCTTCACCAACATGCAGTGTTTCCTTGATTGAATTAGCTCTCACACCAATATTTGCGTCTAGAGCCTTTGCATTGAGGGCTATCTGAAAACGGCTGTGGCGCTGAAGTTGCATGTGAATGTGGAGTTGGTGGCATGTGAAACCCGCATGTGGAGCATTCGTTTGTGTGGGATGCTGACCAAGCTTCATTTCAGTCCTAGGCACACAAAGATCACTAAGCATAGAGTGTGAAAACTGAGTTTCCTTGAGAGCTGCTTGGAAGCCTGATGGTGTGTGAGGTTAGTGAGCCAAATGGAGTTGTTCTCCCACAAGAACCACTCGGCTGATTCTTCTTCAATATGCCCTTCACCAACATGCAGTGTTTCCTTGATTGAATTAGCTCTCACACCAATACTTGCGTCTAGAGCCTTTGCTTTGAGGGCTATCTGAAAACGGCTGTGGTGCTGAAGTTTCCTGTGAATGTGGAGTTGGTGGCATGTGAAACCCGCATGTGGAGCATTCGTTTGTGTGGGATGCTCTACCAGGTTCATTCCTAGATAATGCACTCAAAGGGCACTAAGCATAGAGTGTGAAAACTGAGTTTCCTTGAGAGCTGCTTGGAAGCCTGATGGTGTGTGAAGTTAGTGAGCCAAATGGAGTTGTTCTCCCACAAGAACCACTCGGCTGATCCGTCTTCAATATGCCCTTCACCAACATGCAGTGTTTCCTTGATTGAATTAGCTCTCACACCAATATTTGCGTCTAGAGCCTTTGCATTGAGGGCTATCTGAAAACGGCTGTGGCGCTGAAGTTGCCTGTAAATGTGGAGTTGGTGGCATGTGAAACCCGCATGTGGAGCATTCGTTTGTGTGGGATGCTCTACCTGGTTCATTTCAGTCCTAGCCATACAAAGGGCACTAAGCATAGAGTGTGAAAACTGAGTTTCCTTGAGAGCTGCTTGGAAGCCTGATGGTGTGTGAAGTTAGTGAGCCAAATGGAGTTGTTCTCCCACAAGAACCACTCGGCTGATCCTTCTTCAATATGCCCTTCACCAACATGCAGTGTTTCCTTGATTGAATTAGCTCTCACACCAATATTTGCGTCTAGAGCCTTTGCATTGAGGGCTATCTGAAAACGGCTGTGGCGCTGAAGTTGCCTGTGAATGTGGAGTTGGTGGCATGTGAAACCCGCATGTGGAGCATTCGTTTGTGTGGGATGCTCTACCTGGTTCATTCCTAGATAATGCACTCAAAGTACACTAAGCATAGAGTGTGAAAACTGAGTTTCCTTGAGAGCTGCTTGGAAGCCTGATGGTGTGTGAAGTTAGTGAGCCAAATGGAGTTGTTCTCCCACAAGAACCACTCGGCTGATCCTTCTTCAATATGCCCTTCACCAACATGCAGTGTTTCCTTGATTGAATTAGCTCTCACACCAATATTTGAGTCTAGAGCCTTTGCATTGAGGGCTATCTGAAAACGGCTGTGTCGCTGAAGTTGCCTGTGAATGTGGAGTTGATGGCATGTGAAACCCGCATGTGGAGCATTCGTTTGTGTGGGATGCTCTACCAGGTTCATTTCAGTCCTAGCCATACAAATTACACTAAGCATAGAGTGTGAAAACTGAGTTTCCTTGAGAGCTGCTTGGAAGCCTGATGGTGTGTGAAGTTAGTGAGCCAAATGGAGTTGTTCTCCCACAAGAACCACTCGGCTGATCCTTCTTCAATATGCCCTTCACCAACATGCAGTGTTTCTTTGATTGAATTAGCTCTCACACCAATATTTGCGTCTAGAGCCTTTGCATTGAGGGCTATCTGAAAACGGCTGTGGCGCTGAAGTTGCCTGTGAATGTGGAGTTGGTGGCATGTGAAACCCGCATGTGGAGCATTCGTTTGTGTGGGATGCTGAAGAAGCATCGTTTCAGTCCTAGGCACACAAAGAGCACTAAGCATAGAGTGTGAAAATTGAGTTTCCTTGAGAGCTGCTTGGAAGCCTGATGATGTGTGAAGTTAGTGAGCCAAATGGAGTTGTTCTCCCACAAGAACCACTCGGCTGATCCTTCTTCAATATGCCCTTCACCAAATTGCAGTGTTTCCTTGATTGAATTAGCTCTCACACCAATATTTGCGTCTAGAGCCTTTGCATTGAGGGCTATCTGAAAATGGCTGTGGCGCTGAAGTTGCCTTTGAATGTGGAGTTGGTGGCATGTGAAACCCGCATGTGGAGCATTCGTTTGTGTGGGATGCTCTACCTGGTTCATTTCAGTCCTAGCCATATAAAGGGCACTAAGCATAGAGTGTGAAAACTGAGTTTCCTTGAGAGCTGCTTGGAAGCCTGATGGTGTGTGAAGTTAGTGAGCCAAATGGAGTTGTTCTCCCACAAGAACCACTCGGCTGATCCTTCTTCAATATGCCCTTCACCAACATGCAGTGTTTCCTTGATTGAATTAGCTCTCACACCTATATTTGCGTCTAGAGCCTTTGCATTGAGGGCTATCTGAAAACGGCTGTGGCGCTGAAGTTGCCTGTGAATGTGGAGTTGGTGGCATGTGAAACCCGCATGTGGAGCATTCGTTTGTGTGGGATGCTCTACCAGGTTCATTCCTAGATAATGCACTCAAAGTACACTAAGCATAGAGTGTGAAAACTGAGTTTCCTTGAGAGCTGCTTGGAAGCCTGATGGTGTGTGAAGTTAGTGAGCCAAATGGAGTTGTTCTCCCACAAGAACCACTCGGCTGATCCTTCTTCAATATGCCCTTCACCAACATGCAGTGTTTCCTTGATTGAATTAGCTCTCACACCAATATTTGAGTCTAGAGCCTTTGCATTGAGGGCTATCTGAAAACGGCTGTGGCGCTGAAGTTGCCTGTGAATGTGGAGTTGGTGGCATGTGAAACCCGCATGTGGAGCATTCGTTTGTGTGGGATGCTCTACCAGGTTCATTTCAGTCCTAGCCATACAAATTACACTAAGCAAGGAGTGTGAAAACTGAGTTTCCTTGAGAGCTGCTTGGAAGCCTGATGGTGTGTGAAGTTAGTGAGCCAAATGGAGTTGTTCTCCCACAAGAACCACTCGGCTGATCCTTCTTCAATATGCCCTTCACCAACATGCAGTGTTTCTTTGATTGAATTAGCTCTCACACCAATATTTGCGTCTAGAGCCTTTGCATTGAGGGCTATCTGAAAACGGCTGTGGCGCTGAAGTTGCCTGTGAATGTGGAGTTGGTGGCATGTGAAACCCGCATGTGGAGCATTCGTTTGTGTGGGATGCTGAAGAAGCATCGTTTCAGTCCTAGGCACACAAAGAGCACTAAGCATAGAGTGTGAAAATTGAGTTTCCTTGAGAGCTGCTTGGAAGCCTGATGATGTGTGAAGTTAGTGAGCCAAATGGAGTTGTTCTCCCACAAGAACCACTCGGCTGATCCTTCTTCAATATGCCCTTCACCAACATGCAGTGTTTCCTTGATTGAATTAGCTCTCACACCAATATTTGCGTCTAGAGCCTTTGCATTGAGGGCTATCTGAAAACGGCTGTGGCGCTGAAGTTGCCTTTGAATGTGGAGTTGGTGGCATGTGAAACCCGCATGTAGAGCATTCGTTTGTGTGGGATGCTCTACCTGGTTCATTTCAGTCCTAGCCATATAAAGGGCACTAAGCATAGAGTGTGAAAACTGAGTTTCCTTGAGAGCTGCTTGGAAGCCTGATGGTGTGTGAAGTTAGTGAGCCAAATGGAGTTGTTCTCCCACAAGAACCACTCGGCTGATCCTTCTTCAATATGCCCTTCACCAACATGCAGTGTTTCCTTGATTGAATTAGCTCTCACACCAATATTTGCGTCTAGAGCCTTTGCATTGAGGGCTATCTGAAAACGGCTGTGGCGCTGAAGTTGCCTGTGAATGTGGAGTTGGTGGCATGTGAAACCCGCATGTGGAGCATTCGTTTGTGTGGGATGCTCTACCAGGTTCATTCCTAGATAATGCACTCAAAGTACACTAAGCATAGAGTGTGAAAACTGAGTTTCCTTGAGAGCTGCTTGGAAGCCTGATGGTGTGTGAAGTTAGTGAGCCAAATGGAGTTGTTCTCCCACAAGAACCACTCGGCTGATCCTTCTTCAATATGCCCTTCACCAACATGCAGTGTTTCCTTGATTGAATTAGCTCTCACACCAATATTTGAGTCTAGAGCCTTTGCATTGAGGGCTATCTGAAAACGGCTGTGGCGCTGAAGTTGCCTGTGAATGTGGAGTTGGTGGCATGTGAAACCCGCATGTGGAGCATTCGTTTGTGTGGGATGCTCTACCAGGTTCATTTCAGTCCTAGCCATACAAATTACACTAAGCATAGAGTGTGAAAACTGAGTTTCCTTGAGAGCTGCTTGGAAGCCTGATGGTGTGTGAAGTTAGTGAGCCAAATGGAGTTGTTCTCCCACAAGAACCACTCGGCTGATCTTTCTTCAATATGCCCTTCACCAACATGCAGTGTTTCCTTGATTGAATTAGCTCTCACACCAATATTTGCGTCTAGAGCCTTTGCATTGAGGGCTATCTGAAAACGGCTGTGGCGCTGAAGTTGCCTGTGAATGTGGAGTTGGTGGCATGTGAAACCCGCATGTGGAGCATTCGTTTGTGTGGGATGCTGAAGAAGCATCGTTTCAGTCCTAGGCACACAAAGAGCACTAAGCATAGAGTGTGAAAATTGAGTTTCCTTGAGAGCTGCTTGGAAGCCTGATGATGTGTGAAGTTAGTGAGCCAAATGGAGTTGTTCTCCCACAAGAACCACTCGGCTGATCCTTCTTCAATATGCCCTTCACCAACATGCAGTGTTTCCTTGATTGAATTAGCTCTCACACCAATATTTGCGTCTAGAGCCTTTGCTTTGAGGGCTATCTGAAAACGGCTGTGGCGCTGAAGTTGCCTTTGAATGTGGAGTTGGTGGCATGTGAAACCCGCATGTAGAGCATTCGTTTGTGTGGGATGCTCTACCTGGTTCATTTCAGTCCTAGCCATATAAAGGGCACTAAGCATAGAGTGTGAAAACTGAGTTTCCTTGAGAGCTGCTTGGAAGCCTGATGGTGTGTGAAGTTAGTGAGCCAAATGGAGTTGTTCTCCCACAAGAACCACTCGGCTGATCCTTCTTCAATATGCCCTTCAACAACATGCAGTGTTTCCTTGATTGAATTAGCTCTCACACCAATATTTGAGTCTAGAGCCTTTGCATTGAGGGCTATCTGAAAACGGCTGTGGCGCTGAAGTTGCCTGTGAATGTGGAGTTGGTGGCATGTGAAACCCGCATGTGGAGCATTCGTTTGTGTGGGATGCTCTACCAGGTTCATTTCAGTCCTAGCCATACAAATTACACTAAGCATAGAGTGTGAAAACTGAGTTTCCTTGAGAGCTGCTTGGAAGCCTGATGGTGTGTGAAGTTAGTGAGCCAAATGGAGTTGTTCTCCCACAAGAACCACTCGGCTGATCCTTCTTCAATATGCCCTTCAGCAACATGCAGTGTTTCCTTGATTGAATTAGCTCTCACACCAATATTTGCGTCTAGAGCCTTTGCATTGAGGGCTATCTGAAAACGGCTGTGGCGCTGAAGTTGCCTGTGAATGTGGAGTTGGTGGCATGTGAAAACCGCAAGTGGAGCATTCGTTTATGTGGGATGCTCTACCAGGTTCATTTCAGTCCTAGCCATACAAAGGGCACTAAGCATAGAGTGTGAAAACTGAGTTTCCTTGAGAGCTGCTTGGAAGCCTGATGGTGTGTGAAGTCAGTGAGCCAAATGGAGTTGTTCTCCCACAAGAACCACTCGGCTGATCCTTCTTCAATATGCCCTTCACCAACATGCAGTGTTTCCTTGATTGAATTAGCTCTCACACCAATATTTGCGTCTAGAGCCTTTGCATTGAGGGCTATCTGAAAACGGCTGTGGCGCTGAAGTTGCCTGTGAATGTGGAGTTGGTGGCATGTGAAACCCGCATGTGGAGCATTCGTTTGTGTGGGATGCTCTACCAGGTTCAATCCTAGATAATGCATTCAATGGGCACTAAACATAGAGTGTGAAAACTGAGTTTCCTTGAGAGCTGCTTGGAAGCCTGATGGTGTGTGAAGTTAGTGAGCCAAATGGAGTTGTTCTCCCACAAGAACCACTCGGCTGATCCTTCTTCAATATGCCCTTCACCAACATGCAGTGTTTCCTTGATTGAATTAGCTCTCACACCAATATTTGAGTCTAGAGCCTTTGCATTGAGGGCTATCTGAAAACGGCTGTGGCGCTGAAGTTGCCTGTGAATGTGGAGTTGGTGGCATGTGAAACCCGCATGTGGAGCATTCGTTTGTGTGGGATGCTCTACCAGGTTCATTTCAGTCCTAGCCATACAAATTACACTAAGCAAGGA
Organism: Ochotona princeps; assembly: GCF_030435755.1. Lineage (NCBI taxonomy): Eukaryota > Metazoa > Chordata > Mammalia > Lagomorpha > Ochotonidae > Ochotona > Ochotona princeps. The sequence continues at coordinate 293,051 of NW_026697151.1, read as the reverse complement.
GTGTGAAAACTGAGTTTCCTTGAGAGCTGCTTGGAAGCCTGATGGTGTGTGAAGTTAGTGAGCCAAATGGAGTTGTTCTCCCACAAGAACCACTCGGCTGATCCTTCTTCAATATGCCCTTCACCAACATGCAGTGTTTCCTTGATTGAATTAGCTCTCACACCAATATTTGCGTCTAGAGCCTTTGCATTGAGGGCTATCTGAAAACGGCTGTGGCGCTGAAGTTGCCTGTGAATGTGGAGTTGGTGGCATGTGAAACCCGCATGTGGAGCATTCGTTTGTGTGGGATGCTGAAGAAGCATCGTTTCAGTCCTAGGCACACAAAGAGCACTAAGCATAGAGTGTGAAAATTGAGTTTCCTTGAGAGCTGCTTGGAAGCCTGATGGTGTGTGAAGTTAGTGAGCCAAATGGAGTTGTTCTCCCACAAGAACCACTCGGCTGATCCTTCTTCAATATGCCCTTCACCAACATGCAGTGTTTCCTTGATTGAATTAGCTCTCACACCAATATTTGCGTCTAGAGCCTTTGCATTGAGGGCTATCTGAAAACGGCTGTGGCGCTGAAGTTGCCTGTGAATGTGGAGTTGGTGGCATGTGAAACCCGCATGTAGAGCATTCGTTTGTGTGGGATGCTCTACCTGGTTCATTTCAGTCCTAGCCATATAAAGGGCACTAAGCATAGAGTGTGAAAACTGAGTTTCCTTGAGAGCTGCTTGGAAGCCTGATGGTGTGTGAAGTTAGTGAGCCAAATGGAGTTGTTCTCCCACAAGAACCACTCGGCTGATCCTTCTTCAATATGCCCTTCACCAACATGCAGTGTTTCCTTGATTGAATTAGCTCTCACACCAATATTTGCGTCTAGAGCCTTTGCATTGAGGGCTATCTGAAAACGGCTGTGGCGCTGAAGTTGCCTGTGAATGTGGAGTTGGTGGCATGTGAAACCCGCATGTGGAGCATTCGTTTGTGTGGGATGCTCTACAAGGTTCAATCCTAGATAATGCATTCAATGGGCACTAAACATAGAGTGTGAAAACTGAGTTTCCTTGAGAGCTGCTTGGAAGCCTGATGGTGTGTGAAGTTAGTGAGCCAAATGGAGTTGTTCTCCCACAAGAACCACTCGGCTGATCCTTCTTCAATATGCCCTTCACCAACATGCAGTGTTTCCTTGATTGAATTAGCTCTCACACCAATATTTGCGTCTAGAGCCTTTGCATTGAGGGCTATCTGAAAACGGCTGTGGCGCTGAAGTTGCCTGTGAATGTGGAGTTGGTGGCATGTGAAACCCGCAAGTGGAGCATTCGTTTATGTGGGATGCTCTACCAGGTTCATTCCTAGAAAATGCACTCAAAGTACACTAAGCATAGAGTGTGAAAACTGAGTTTCCTTGAGAGCTGCTTGGAAGCCTGATGGTGTGTGAAGTTAGTGAGCCAAATGGAGTTGTTCTCCCACAAGAACCACTCGGCTGATCCTTCTTCAATATGCCCTTCACCAACATGCAGTGTTTCCTTGATTGAATTAGCTCTCACACCAATATTTGCGTCTAGAGCCTTTGCATTGAGGGCTATCTGAAAACGGCTGTGGCGCTGAAGTTGCCTGTGAATGTGGAGTTGGTGGCATGTGAAACCCGCATGTGGAGCATTCGTTTGTGTGGGATGCTCTACCAGGTTTATTTCAGTCCTAGCCATACAAAGGGCACTAAGCATAGAGTGTGAAAACTGAGTTTCCTTGAGAGCTGCTTGGAAGCCTGATGGTGTGTGAAGTTAGTGAGCCAAATGGAGTTGTTCTCCCACAAGAACCACTCGGCTGATCCTTCTTCAATATGCCCTTCACCAACATGCAGTGTTTCCTTGATTGAATTAGCTCTCACACCAATATTTGCGTCTAGAGCCTTTGCATTGAGGGCTATCTGAAAACGTCTGTGGCGCTGAAGTTGCCTGTGAATGTGGAGTTGGTGGCATGTGAAACCCGCATGTGGAGCATTCGTTTGTGTGGGATGCTGACCAAGCTTCATTTCAGTCCTAGGCACACAAAGATCACTAAGCACAGAGTGTGAAAACTGAGTTTCCTTGAGAGCTGCTTGGAAGCCTGATGGTGTGTGAGGTTAGTGAGCCAAATGGAGTTGTTCTCCCACAAGAACCACTCGGCTGATTCTTCTTCAACATGCCCTTCACCAACATGCAGTGTTTCCTTGATTGAATTAGCTCTCACACCAATACTTGCGTCTAGAGCCTTTGCTTTGAGGGCTATCTGAAAACGGCTGTGGCGCTGAAGTTGCCTGTGAATGTGGAGTTGGTGGCATGTGAAACCCGCATGTGGAGCATTCGTTTGTGTGGGATGCTCTACCAGGTTCATTCCTAGATAATGCACTCAAAGGGCACTAAGCATAGAGTGTGAAAACTGAGTTTCCTTGAGAGCTGCTTGGAAGCCTGATGGTGTGTGAAGTTAGTGAGCCAAATGGAGTTGTTCTCCCACAAGAACCACTCGGCTGATCCTTCTTCAATATGCCCTTCACCAACATGCAGTGTTTCCTTGATTGAATTAGCTCTCACACCAATATTTGCGTCTAGAGCCTTTGCATTGAGGGCTATCTGAAAACGGCTGTGGCGCTGAAGTTGCCTTTGAATGTGGAGTTGGTGGCATGTGAAACCCGCATGTAGAGCATTCGTTTGTGTGGGATGCTCTACCTGGTTCATTTCAGTCCTAGCCATATAAAGGGCACTAAGCATAGAGTGTGAAAACTGAGTTTCCTTGAGAGCTGCTTGGAAGCCTGATGGTGTGTGAAGTTAGTGAGCCAAATGGAGTTGTTCTCCCACAAGAACCACTCGGCTGATCCTTCTTCAATATGCCCTTCACCAACATGCAGTGTTTCCTTGATTGAATTAGCTCTCACACCAATATTTGCGTCTAGAGCCTTTGCATTGAGGGCTATCTGAAAACGGCTGTGGCGCTGAAGTTGCCTGTGAATGTGGAGTTGGTGGCATGTGAAACCCGCATGTGGAGCATTCGTTTGTGTGGGATGCTCTACCAGGTTCATTCCTAGATAATGCACTCAAAGGGCACTAAACATAGAGTGTGAAAACTGAGTTTCCTTGAGAGCTGCTTGGAAGCCGGATGGTGTGTGAAGTTAGTGAGCCAAATGGAGTTGTTCTCCCACAAGAACCACTCGGCTGATCCTTCTTCAATATGCCCTTCACCAACATGCAGTGTTTCCTTGATTGAATTAGCTCTCACACCAATATTTGCGTCTAGAGCCTTTGCATTGAGGGCTATCTGAAAACGGCTGTGGCGCTGAAGTTGCCTGTGAATGTGGAGTTGGTGGCATGTGAAACCCGCATGTGGAGCATTCGTTTGTGTGGGATGCTCTACCAGGTTCATTTCAGTCCTAGCCATACAAAGGGCACTAAGCATAGAGTGTGAAAACTGAGATTCCTTGAGAGCTGCTTGGAAGCCTGATGGTGTGTGAAGTTAGTGAGCCAAATGGAGTTGTTCTCCCACAAGAACCACTCGGCTGATCCTTCTTCAATATGCCCTTCACCAACATGCAGTGTTTCCTTGATTGAATTAGCTCTCACACCAATATTTGCGTCTAGAGCCTTTGCATTGAGGGCTATCTGAAAATGGCTGTGGCGCTGAAGTTGCCTGTCAATTTGGAGTTGGTGGCATGTGAAACCCACATGTGGAGCATTCGTTTATGTGGGATGCTGACCAAGCTTCATTTCAGTCCTAGGCACACAAAGAGCACTAAGCATAGAGTGTGAAAACTGAGTTTCCTTGAGAGCTGCTTGGAAGCCTGATGGTGTGTGAAGTTAGTGAGCCAAATGGAGTTGTTCTCCCACAAGAACCACTTGGCTGATCCTTCTTCAATATGCCCTTCACCAACATGCAGTGTTTCCTTGATTGAATTAGCTCTCACACCAATATTTGCGTCTAGAGCCTTTGCATTGAGGGCTATCTGAAAACGGCTGTGGCGCTGAAGTTGCCTGTGAATGTGGAGTTGGTGGCATGTGAAACCCGCATGTGGAGCATTCGTTTGTGTGGGATGCTCTACCAGGTTCAATCCTAGATAATGCATTCAATGGGCACTAAACATAGAGTGTGAAAACTGAGTTTCCTTGAGAGCTGCTTGGAAGCCTGATGGTGTGTTAAGTTAGTGAGCCAAATGGCGTTGTTCTCCCACAAGAACCACTCGGCTGATCCTTCTTCAATATGCCCTTCACCAACATGCAGTGTTTCCTTGATTGAATTAGCTCTCACACCAATATTTGCGTCTAGAGCCTTTGCATTGAGGGCTATCTGAAAACGGCTGTGGCGCTGAAGTTGCCTGTGAATGTGGAGTTGGTGGCATGTGAAACCCGCATGTGGAGCATTCGTTTGTGTGGGATGCTCTACCTGGTTCATTTCAGTCCTAGCCATACAAAGGGCACTAAGCATAGAGTGTGAAAACTGAGTTTCCTTGAGAGCTGCTTGGAAGCCTGATGGTGTGTGAAGTTAGTGAGCCAAATGGAGTTGTTCTCCCACAAGAACCACTCGGCTGATCCTTCTTCAATATGCCCTTCACCAACATGCAGTGTTTCCTTGATTGAATTAGCTCTCACACCAATATTTGCGTCTAGAGCCTTTGCATTGAGGGCTATCTGAAAACGGCTGTGGCGCTGAAGTTGCCTGTGAATGTGGAGTTGGTGGCATGTGAAACCCGCATGTGGAGCATTCGTTTGTGTGGGATGCTCTACCAGGTTCATTCCTAGATAATGCACTCAAAGGGCACTAAACATAGAGTGTGAAAACTGAGTTTCCTTGAGAGCTGCTTGGAAGCCGGATGGTGTGTGAAGTTAGTGAGCCAAATGGAGTTGTTCTCCCACAAGAACCACTCGGCTGATCCTTCTTCAATATGCCCTTCACCAACATGCAGTGTTTCCTTGATTGAATTAGCTCTCACACCAATATTTGCGTCTAGAGCCTTTGCATTGAGGGCTATCTGAAAACGGCTGTGGCGCTGAAGTTGCCTGTGAATGTGGAGTTGGTGGCATGTGAAACCCGCATGTGGAGCATTCGTTTGTGTGGGATGCTCTACCAGGTTCATTTCAGTCCTAGCCATACAAAGGGCACTAAGCATAGAGTGTGAAAACTGAGATTCCTTGAGAGATGCTTGGAAGCCTGATGGTGTGTGAAGTTAGTGAGCCAAATGGAGTTGTTCTCCCACAAGAACCACTCGGCTGATCCTTCTTCAATATGCCCTTCACCAACATGCAGTGTTTCCTTGATTGAATTAGCTCTCACACCAATATTTGCGTCTAGAGCCTTTGCATTGAGGGCTATCTGAAAATGGCTGTGGCGCTGAAGTTGCCTGTCAATTTGGAGTTGGTGGCATGTGAAACCCACATGTGGAGCATTCGTTTATGTGGGATGCTGACCAAGCTTCATTTCAGTCCTAGGCACACAAAGAGCACTAAGCATAGAGTGTGAAAACTGAGTTTCCTTGAGAGCTGCTTGGAAGCCTGATGGTGTGTGAAGTTAGTGAGCCAAATGGAGTTGTTCTCCCACAAGAACCACTTGGCTGATCCTTCTTCAATATGCCCTTCACCAACATGCAGTGTTTCCTTGATTGAATTAGCTCTCACACCAATATTTGCGTCTAGAGCCTTTGCATTGAGGGCTATCTGAAAACGGCTGTGGCGCTGAAGTTGCCTGTGAATGTGGAGTTGGTGGCATGTGAAACCCGCATGTGGAGCATTCGTTTGTGTGGGATGCTCTACCAGGTTCAATCCTAGATAATGCATTCAATGGGCACTAAACATAGAGTGTGAAAACTGAGTTTCCTTGAGAGCTGCTTGGAAGCCTGATGGTGTGTGAAGTTAGTGAGCCAAATGGAGTTGTTCTCCCACAAGAACCACTCGGCTGATCCTTCTTCAATATGCCCTTCACCAACATGCAGTGTTTCCTTGATTGAATTAGCTCTCACACCAATATTTGCGTCTAGAGCCTTTGCATTGAGGGCTATCTGAAAACGGCTGTGGCGCTGAAGTTGCCTGTGAATGTGGAGTTGGTGGCATGTGAAACCCGCATGTGGAGCATTCGTTTGTGTGGGATGCTCTACCTGGTTCATTTCAGTCCTAGCCATACAAAGGGCACTAAGCATAGAGTGTGAAAACTGAGTTTCCTTGAGAGCTGCTTGGAAGCCTGATGGTGTGTGAAGTTAGTGAGCCAAATGGAGTTGTTCTCCCACAAGAACCACTCGGCTGATCCTTCTTCAATATGCCCTTCACCAACATGCAGTGTTTCCTTGATTGAATTAGCTCTCACACCAATATTTGCGTCTAGAGCCTTTGCATTGAGGGCTATCTGAAAACGGCTGTGGCGCTGAAGTTGCCTGTGAATGTGGAGTTGGTGGCATGTGAAACCCGCATGTGGAGCATTCGTTTGTGTGGGATGCTCTACCAGGTTCATTCCTAGATAATGCATTCAATGGGCACAAACATAGAGTGTGAAAACTGAGTTTCCTTGAGAGCTGCTTGGAAGCCTGATGGTGTGTGAAGTTAGTGAGCCAAATGGAGTTGTTCTCCCACAAGAACCACTCGGCTGATCCTTCTTCAATATGCCCTTCACCAACATGCAGTGTTTCCTTGATTGAATTAGCTCTCACACCAATATTTGCGTCTAGAGCCTTTGCATTGAGGGCTATCTGAAAACGGCTGTGGCGCTGAAGTTGCCTGTCAATTTGGAGTTGGTGGCATGTGAAACCCGCATGTGGTGCATTCGTTTGTGTGGGAGGCTGAAGAAGCATCATTTCAGTCCTAGGCATACAAAGAGCACTAAGCATAGAGTGTGAAAACTGAGTTTCCTTGAGAGCTGCTTGGAAGCCTGATGGTGTGTGAAGTTAGTGAGCCAAATGGAGTTGTTCTCCCACAAGAACCACTCGGCTGATCCTTCTTCAATATGCCCTTCACCAACATGCAGTGTTTCCTTGATTGAATTAGCTCTCACACCAATATTTGCGTCTAGAGCCTTTGCATTGAGGGCTATCTGAAAACGGCTGTGGCGCTGAAGTTGCCTGTGAATGTGGAGTTGGTGGCATGTGAAACCCGCATGTGGAGCATTCGTTTGTGTGGGATGCTCTACCAGGTTCAATCCTAGATAATGCATTCAATGGGCACTAAGCATAGAGTGTGAAAACTGAGTTTCCTTGAGAGCTGCTTGGAAGCCTGATGGTGTGTGAAGTTAGTGAGCCAAATGGAGTTGTTCTCCCACAAGAACCACTCGGCTGATCCTTCTTCAATATGCCCTTCACCAACATGCAGTGTTTCCTTGATTGAATTAGCTCTCACACCAATATTTGCGTCTAGAGCCTTTGCATTGTGGGCTATCTGAAAACGGCTGTGGCGCTGAAGTTGCCTGTGAATGTGGAGTTGGTGGCATGTGAAACCCGCATGTGGAGCATTCGTTTGCGTGGGATGCTCTACCAGGTTCATTCCTAGATAATGCAGTGAAAGGTCACTAAGCATAGAGTGTGAAAACTGAGTTTCCTTGAGAGCTGCTTGGAAGCCTGATGGTGTGTGAAGTTAGTGAGCCAAATGGAGTTGTTCTCCCACAAGAACCACTCGGCTGATCCTTCTTCAATATGCCCTTCACCAACATGCAGTGTTTCCTTGATTGAATTAGCTCTCACACCAATATTTGCGTCTAGAGCCTTTGCATTGAGGGCTATCTGAAAACGGCTGTGGCGCTGAAGTTGCCTGTGAATGTGGAGTTGGTGGCATGTGAAACCCACATGTGGAGCATTCGTTTATGTGGGATGCTGACCAAGCTTCATTTCAGTCCTAGGCACACAAAGAGCACTAAGCATAGAGTGTGAAAACTGAGTTTCCTTGAGAGCTGCTTGGAAGCCTGATGGTGTGTGAAGTTAGTGAGCCAAATGGAGTTGTTCTCCCACAAGAACCACTTGGCTGATCCTTCTTCAATATGCCCTTCACCAACATGCAGTGTTTCCTTGATTGAATTAGCTCTCACACCAATATTTGCGTCTAGAGCCTTTGCATTGAGGGCTATCTGAAAACGGCTGTGGCGCTGAAGTTGCCTGTGAATGTGGAGTTGGTGGCATGTGAAACCCGCATGTGGAGCATTCGTTTGTGTGGGATGCTCTACCAGGTTCAATCCTAGATAATGCATTCAATGGGCACTAAACATAGAGTGTGAAAACTGAGTTTCCTTGAGAGCTGCTTGGAAGCCTGATGGTGTGTGAAGTTAGTGAGCCAAATGGAGTTGTTCTCCCACAAGAACCACTCGGCTGATCCTTCTTCAATATGCCCTTCACCAACATGCAGTGTTTCCTTGATTGAATTAGCTCTCACACCAATATTTGCGTCTAGAGCCTTTGCATTGAGGGCTATCTGAAAACGGCTGTGGCGCTGAAGTTGCCTGTGAATGTGGAGTTGGTGGCATGTGAAACCCGCATGTGGAGCATTCGTTTGTGTGGGATGCTCTACCTGGTTCATTTCAGTCCTAGCCATACAAAGGGCACTAAGCATAGAGTGTGAAAACTGAGTTTCCTTGAGAGCTGCTTGGAAGCCTGATGGTGTGTGAAGTTAGTGAGCCAAATGGAGTTGTTCTCCCACAAGAACCACTCGGCTGATCCTTCTTCAATATGCCCTTCACCAACATGCAGTGTTTCCTTGATTGAATTAGCTCTCACACCAATATTTGCGTCTAGAGCCTTTGCATTGAGGGCTATCTGAAAACGGCTGTGGCGCTGAAGTTGCCTGTGAATGTGGAGTTGGTGGCATGTGAAACCCGCATGTGGAGCATTCGTTTGTGTGGGATGCTCTACCAGGTTCATTCCTAGATAATGCATTCAATGGGCACAAACATAGAGTGTGAAAACTGAGTTTCCTTGAGAGCTGCTTGGAAGCCTGATGGTGTGTGAAGTTAGTGAGCCAAATGGAGTTGTTCTCCCACAAGAACCACTCGGCTGATCCTTCTTCAATATGCCCTTCACCAACATGCAGTGTTTCCTTGATTGAATTAGCTCTCACACCAATATTTGCGTCTAGAGCCTTTGCATTGAGGGCTATCTGAAAACGGCTGTGGCGCTGAAGTTGCCTGTCAATTTGGAGTTGGTGGCATGTGAAACCCGCATGTGGTGCATTCGTTTGTGTGGGAGGCTGAAGAAGCATCATTTCAGTCCTAGGCATACAAAGAGCACTAAGCATAGAGTGTGAAAACTGAGTTTCCTTGAGAGCTGCTTGGAAGCCTGATGGTGTGTGAAGTTAGTGAGCCAAATGGAGTTGTTCTCCCACAAGAACCACTCGGCTGATCCTTCTTCAATATGCCCTTCACCAACATGCAGTGTTTCCTTGATTGAATTAGCTCTCACACCAATATTTGCGTCTAGAGCCTTTGCATTGAGGGCTATCTGAAAACGGCTGTGGCGCTGAAGTTGCCTGTGAATGTGGAGTTGGTGGCATGTGAAACCCGCATGTGGAGCATTCGTTTGTGTGGGATGCTCTACCAGGTTCAATCCTAGATAATGCATTCAATGGGCACTAAGCATAGAGTGTGAAAACTGAGTTTCCTTGAGAGCTGCTTGGAAGCCTGATGGTGTGTGAAGTTAGTGAGCCAAATGGAGTTGTTCTCCCACAAGAACCACTCGGCTGATCCTTCTTCAATATGCCCTTCACCAACATGCAGTGTTTCCTTGATTGAATTAGCTCTCACACCAATATTTGCGTCTAGAGCCTTTGCATTGTGGGCTATCTGAAAACGGCTGTGGCGCTGAAGTTGCCTGTGAATGTGGAGTTGGTGGCATGTGAAACCCGCATGTGGAGCATTCGTTTGCGTGGGATGCTCTACCAGGTTCATTCCTAGATAATGCAGTGAAAGGTCACTAAGCATAGAGTGTGAAAACTGAGTTTCCTTGAGAGCTGCTTGGAAGCCTGATGGTGTGTGAAGTTAGTGAGCCAAATGGAGTTGTTCTCCCACAAGAACCACTCGGCTGATCCTTCTTCAATATGCCCTTCACCAACATGCAGTGTTTCCTTGATTGAATTAGCTCTCACACCAATATTTGCGTCTAGAGCCTTTGCATTGAGGGCTATCTGAAAACGGCTGTGGCGCTGAAGTTGCCTGTGAATGTGGAGTTGGTGGCATGTGAAACCCGCATGTGGTGCATTCGTTTGTGTGGGAGGCTGAAGAAGCATCATTTCAGTCCTAGGCATACAAAGAGCACTAAGCATAGAGTGTGAAAACTGAGTTTCCTTGAGAGCTGCTTGGAAGCCTGATGGTGTGTGAAGTTAGTGAGCCAAATGGAGTTATTCTCCCACAAGAACCACTCGGCTGATCCTTCTTCAATATGCCCTTCACCAACATGCAGTGTTTCCTTGATTGAATTAGCTCTCACACCAATATTTGCGTCTAGAGCCTTTGCATTGAGGGCTATCTGAAAACGGCTGTGGCGCTGAAGTTGCCTGTGAATGTGGAGTTGGTGGCATGTGAAACCCGCATGTGGAGCATTCGTTTGTGTGGGATGCTCTACCAGGTTCAATCCTAGATAATGCATTCAATGGGCACTAAGCATAGAGTGTGAAAACTGAGTTTCCTTGAGAGCTGCTTGGAAGCCTGATGGTGTGTGAAGTTAGTGATCCAAATGGAGTTGTTCTCCCACAAGAACCACTCGGCTGATCCTTCTTCAATATGCCCTTCACCAACATGCAGTGTTTCCTTGATTGAATTAGCTCTCACACCAATATTTGCGTCTAGAGCCTTTGCATTGAGGGCTATCTGAAAACGGCTGTGGCGCTGAAGTTGCCTGTGAATGTGGAGTTGGTGGCATGTGAAACCCGCATGTGGAGCATTCGTTTGTGTGGGATGCTCTACCTGGTTCATTTCAGTCCTAGCCTTACAAAGGGCACTAAGCATAGAGTGTGAAACCTGAGTTTCCTTGAGAGCTGCTTGGAAGCCTGATGGTGTGTGAAGTTAGTGAGCCAAATGGAGTTGTTCTCCCACAAGAACCACTCGGCTGATCCTTCTTCAATATGCCCTTCACCAACATGCAGTGTTTCCTTGATTGAATTAGCTCTCACACCAATATTTGCGTCTAGAGCCTTTGCATTGAGGGCTATCTGAAAACGGCTGTGGCGCTGAAGTTGCCTGTGAATGTGGAGTTGGTGGCATGTGAAACCCGCATGTGGAGCATTCGTTTGTGTGGGATTCTCTACCTGGTTCATTTCAGTCCTAGCCTTAAAAAGGGCACTAAGCATAGAGTGTGAAACCTGAGTTTCCTTGAGAGCTGCTTGGAAGCCTGATGGTGTGTGAAGTTAGTGAGCCAAATGGAGTTGTTCTCCCACAAGAACCACTCGGCTGATCCTTCTTCAATATGCCCTTCACCAACATGCAGTTTTTCCTTGATTGAATTAGCTCTCACACCAATATTTGCGTCTAGAGCCTTTGCATTGAGGGCTATCTGAAAACGGCTGTGGCGCTGAAGTTGCCTGTGAATGTGGAGTTGATGGCATGTGAAAACCGCATGTGGAGCATTCGTTTGTGTGGGATGCTCTACCAGGTTCATTTCAGTCCTAGCCATACAAAGGGCACTAAGCATAGAGTGTGAAAACTGAGTTTCCTTGAGAGCTGCTTGGAAGCCTGATGGTGTGTGAAGTTAGTGAGCCAAATGGAGTTGTTCTCCCACAAGAACCACTCGTTTGATCCTTCTTCAATATGCCCTTCACCAACATGCAGTGTTTCCTTGATTGAATTAGCTCTCACACCAATATTTGCGTCTAGAGCCTTTGCATTGAGGGCTATCTGAAAACGGCTGTGGCGCTGAAGTTGCCTGTGAATGTGGAGTTGGTGGCATGTGAAACCCGCATGTGGAGCATTCGTTTGTGTGGGATGCTCTACCAGGTTCATTCCTAGATAATGCATTCAATGGGCACTAAACATAGAGTGTGAAAACTGAGTTTCCTTGAGAGCTGCTTGGAAGCCTGATCGTGTGTGAAGTTAGTGAGCCAAATGGAGTTGTTCTCCCACAAGAACCACTCGGCTGATACTTCTTCAATATGCCCTTCACCAACATGCAGTGTTTCCTTGATTGAATTAGCTCTCACACCAATATTTGCGTCTAGAGCCTTTGCATTGAGGGCTATCTGAAAACGGCTGTGGCGCTGAAGTTGCCTGTGAATGTGGAGTTGGTGGCATGTGAAACCCTCATGTGGTGCATTCGTTTGTGTGGGAGGTTGAAGAAGCATCATTTCAGTCCTAGGCCTACAAAGAGCACTAAGCATAGAGTGTGAAAACTGAGTTTCCTTGAGAGCTGCTTGGAAGCCTGATGGTGTGTGAAGTTAGTGAGCCAAATGGAGTTGTTCTCCCACAAGAACCACTCGGCTGATCCTTCTTCAATATGCCCTTCACCAACATGCAGTGTTTCCTTGATTGAATTAGCTCTCACACCAATATTTGCGTCTAGAGCCTTTGCATTGAGGGCTATCTGAAAACGGCTGTGACGCTGAAGTTGCCTGTAAATGTGGAGTTGGTGGCATGTGAAACCCGGATGTGGAGCATTCGTTTGTGTGGGATGCTCTACCAGGTTCATTTCAGTCCTAGCCATACAAAGGGCACTAAGCATAGAGTGTGAAAACTGAGTTTCCTTGAGAGCTGCTTGGAAGCCTGATGGTGTGTGAAGTTAGTGAGCCAAATGGAGTTGTTCTCCCACAAGAACCACTCGGCTGATCCTTCTTCAATATGCCCTTCACCAACATGCAGTGTTTCTTTGATTGAATTAGCTCTCACACCAATATTTGCGTCTAGAGCCTTTGCATTGAGGGCTATCTGAAAACGGCTGTGGCGCTGAAGTTGCCTGTGAATGTGGAGTTGGTGGCATGTGAAACCCGCATGTGGCGCATTCGTTTGTGTGGGATGCTGAAGAAGCATCGTTTCAGTCCTAGGCACACAAAGAGCACTAAGCATAGAGTGTGAAAACTGAGTTTCCTTGAGAGCTGCTTGGAAGCCTGATGGTGTGTGAAGTTAGTGAGCCAAATGGAGTTGTTCTCCCACAAGACCCACTCGGCTGATCCTTCTTCAATATGCCCTTCACCAACATGCAGTGTTTCCTTGATTGAATTAGCTCTCACACCAATATTTGCGTCTAGAGCCTTTGCATTGAGGGCTATCTGAAAACGGCTGTGGCGGTGAAGTTGCCTGTGAATGTGGAGTTGGTGGCATGTGAAACCCGCATGTAGAGCATTCGTTTGTGTGGGATGCTCTACCTGGTTCATTTCAGTCCTAGCCATATAAAGGGCACTAAGCATAGAGTGTGAAAACTGAGTTTCCTTGAGAGCTGCTTGGAAGCCTGATGGTGTGTGAAGTTAGTGAGCCAAATGGAGTTGTTCTCCCACAAGAACCACTCGGCTGATCCTTCTTCAATATGCCCTTCACCAACATGCAGTGTTTCCTTGATTGAATTAGCTCTCACACCAATATTTGCGTCTAGAGCCTTTGCATTGAGGGCTATCTGAAAACGGCTGTGTCGCTGAAGTTGCCTGTGAATGTGGAGTTGGTGGCATGTGAAACCCGCATGTGGAGCATTCGTTTGTGTGGGATGCTCTACCAGGTTCATTCCTAGATAATGCACTCAAAGTGCACTAAGCATAGAGTGTGAAAACTGAGTTTCCTTGAGAGCTGCTTGGAAGCCTGATGGTGTGTGAAGTTAGTGAGCCAAATGGAGTTGTTCTCCCACAAGAACCACTCGGCTGATCCTTCTTCAATATGCCCTTCACCAACATGCAGTGTTTCCTTGATTGAATTAGCTCTCACACCAATATTTGCGTCTAGAGCCTTTGCATTGAGGGCTATCTGAAAACGGCTGTGGCGCTGAAGTTGCCTGTGAATGTGGAGTTGGTGGCATGTGAAACCCGCATGTGGAGCATTCGTTTGTGTGGGATGCTCTACCAGGTTCAATCCTAGATAATGCATTCAATGGGCACTAAACATATAGTGTGAAAACTGAGTTTCCTTGAGAGCTGCTTGGAAGCCTGATGGTGTGTGAAGTTAGTGAGCCAAATGGAGTTGTTCTCCCACAAGAACCACTCGGCTGATCCTTCTTCAATATGCCCTTCACCAACATGCAGTGTTTCCTTGATTGAATTAGCTCTCACACCAATATTTGCGTCTAGAGCCTTTGCATTGAGGGCTATCTGAAAACGGCTGTGGCGCTGAAGTTTCCTGTGAATGTGGAGTTGGTGGCATGTGAAACCCGCATGTGGAGCATTCGTTTGTGTGGGATGCTCTACCTGGTTCATTTCAGTCCTAGCCTTACAAAGGGCACTAAGCATAGAGTGTGAAAACTGAGTTTCCTTGAGAGCTGCTTGGAAGCCTGATGGTGTGTGAAGTTAGTGAGCCAAATGGAGTTGTTCTCCCACAAGAACCACTCGGCTGATCCTTCTTCAATATGCCCTTCACCAACATGCAGTGTTTCTTTGATTGAATTAGCTCTCACACCAATATTTGCGTCTAGAGCCTTTGCATTGAGGGCTATCTGAAAACGGCTGTGGCGCTGAAGTTGCCTGTGAATGTGGAGTTGGTGGCATGTGAAACCCGCATGTGGCGCATTCGTTTGTGTGGGATGCTGAAGAAGCATCGTTTCAGTCCTAGGCACACAAAGAGCACTAAGCATAGAGTGTGAAAACTGAGTTTCCTTGAGAGCTGCTTGGAAGCCTGATGGTGTGTGAAGTTAGTGAGCCAAATGGAGTTGTTCTCCCACAAGAACCACTCGGCTGATCCTTCTTCAATATGCCCTTCACCAACATGCAGTGTTTCCTTGATTGAATTAGCTCTCACACCAATATTTGCGTCTATAGCCTTTGCATTGAGGGCTATCTGAAAACGGCTGTGGCGCTGAAGTTGCCTGTGAATGTGGAGTTGGTGGCATGTGAAACCCGCATGTAGAGCATTCGTTTGTGTGGGATGCTCTACCTGGTTCATTTCAGTCCTAGCCATATAAAGGGCACTAAGCATAGAGTGTGAAAACTGAGTTTGCTTGAGAGCTGCTTGGAAGCCTGATGGTGTGTGAAGTTAGTGAGCCAAATGGAGTTGTTCTCCCACAAGAACCACTCGGCTGATCCTTCTTCAATATGCCCTTCACCAACATGCAGTGTTTCCTTGATTGAATTAGCTCTCACACCAATATTTGTGTCTAGAGCCTTTGCATTGAGGGCTATCTGAAAACGGCTGTGTCGCTGAAGTTGCCTGTGAATGTGGAGTTGGTGGCATGTGAAACCCGCATGTGGAGCATTCGTTTGTGTGGGATGCTCTACCAGGTTCATTCCTAGATAATGCACTCAAAGGGCACTAAGCATAGAGTGTGAAAACTGAGTTTCCTTGAGAGCTGCTTGGAAGCCTGATGGTGTGTGAAGTTAGTGAGCCAAATGGAGTTGTTCTCCCACAAGAACCACTCGGCTGATCCTTCTTCAATATGCCCTTCACCAACATGCAGTGTTTCCTTGATTGAATTAGCTCTCACACAAATATTTGCGTCTAGAGCCTTTGCATTGAGGGCTATCTGAAAACGGCTGTGGCGCTGAAGTTGCCTGTGAATGTGGAGTTGGTGGCATGTGAAACCCGAATGTGGAGCATTCGTTTGTGTGGGATGCTCTACCAGGTTCATTTCAGTCCTAGCCAAAAAAAGGGCACTAAGCATAGAGTGTGAAAACTGAGTTTCCTTGAGAGCTGCTTGGAAGCCTGATGGTGTGTGAAGTTAGTGAGCCAAATGGAGTTGTTCTCCCACAAGAACCACTCGGCTGATCCTTCTTCAATATGCCCTTCACCAACATGCAGTGTTTCCTTGATTGAATTAGCTCTCACACCAATATTTGCGTCTAGAGCCTTTGCATTGAGGGCTATCTGAAAACGGCTGTGGCGCTGAAGTTGCCTGTGAATGTGGAGTTGGTGGCATGTGAAACCCACATGTGGAGCATTCGTTTGTGTGGGATGCTCTACCTGGTTCATTTCAGTCCTAGCCATACAAAGGGCACTAAGCATAGAATGTGAAAACTGAGTTTCCTTGAGAGCTGCTTGGAAGCCTGATGGTGTGTGAAGTTAGTGAGCCAAATGGAGTTGTTCTCCCACAAGAACCACTCGGCTGATCCTTCTTCAATATGCCCTTCACCAACATGCAGTGTTTCCTTGATTGAATTAGCTCTCACACCAATATTTGCGTCTAGAGCCTTTGCATTGAGGGCTATCTGAAAACGGCTGTGGCGCTGAAGTTGCCTGTGAATGTGGAGTTGGTGGCATGTGAAACCCGCATGTGGAGCATTCGTTTGTGTGGGATGCTCTACCAGGTTCAATCCTAGATAATGCATTCAATGGGCACTAAACATATAGTGTGAAAACTGAGTTTCCTTGAGAGCTGCTTGGAAGCCTGATGGTGTGTGAAGTTAGTGAGCCAAATGGAGTTGTTCTCCCACAAGAACCACTCGGCTGATCCTTCTTCAATATGCCCTTCACCAACATGCAGTGTTTCCTTGATTGAATTAGCTCTCACACCAATATTTGCGTCTAGAGCCTTTGCATTGAGGGCTATCTGAAAACGGCTGTGGCGCTGAAGTTGCCTGTGAATGTGGAGTTGGTGGCATGTGAAACCCGCATGTGGAGCATTCGTTTGTGTGGGATGCTCTACCTGGTTCATTTCAGTCCTAGCCTTACAAAGGGCACTAAGCATAGAGTGTGAAAACTGAGTTTCCTTGAGAGCTGCTTGGAAGCCTGATGGTGTGTGAAGTTAGTGAGCCAAATGGAGTTGTTCTCCCACAAGAACCACTCGGCTGATCCTTCTTCAATATGCCCTTCACCAACATGCAGTTTTTCCTTGATTGAATTAGCTCTCACACCAATATTTGCGTCTAGAGCCTTTGCATTGAGGGCTATCTGCAAACGGCTGTGGCGCTGAAGTTGCCTGTGAATGTGGAGTTGGTGGCATGTGAAACCCGCATGTGGAGCATTCGTTTGTGTGGGATGCTCTACCAGGTTCATTTCAGTCCTAGCCATACAAAGGGCACTAAGCATAGAGTGTGAAAACTGAGTTTCCTTGAGAGCTGCTTGGAAGCCTGATGGTGTGTGAAGTTAGTGAGCCAAATGGAGTTGTTCTCCCACAAGAACCACTCGGCTGATCCTTCTTCAATATGCCCTTCACCAACATGCAGTGTTTCCTTGATTGAATTAGCTCTCACACCAATATTTGCGTCTAGAGCCTTTGCATTGAGGGCTATCTGAAAACGGCTGTGGCGCTGAAGTTGCCTGTGAATGTGGAGTTGGTGGCATGTGAAACCCGCATGTGGCGCATTCGTTTGTGTGGGATGCTGAAGAAGCATCGTTTCAGTCCTAGGCACACAAAGAGCACTAAGCATAGAGTGTGAAAACTGAGTTTCCTTGAGAGCTGCTTGGAAGCCTGATGGTGTGTGAAGTTAGTGAGCCAAATGGAGTTGTTCTCCCACAAGAACCACTCGGCTGATCCTTCTTCAATATGCCCTTCACCAACATGCAGTGTTTCCTTGATTGAATTAGCTCTCACACCAATATTTGCGTCTAGAGCCTTTGCATTGAGGGCTATCTGAAAACGGCTGTGGCGCTGAAGTTGCCTGTGAATGTGGAGTTGGTGGCATGTGAAACCCACATGTGGAGCATTCGTTTGTGTGGGATGCTCTACCAGGTTCATTTCAGTCCTAGCCATACAAAGGGCACTAAGCATAGAATGTGAAAACTGAGTTTCCTTGAGAGCTGCTTGGAAGCCTGATGGTGTGTGAAGTTAGTGAGCCAAATGGAGTTGTTCTCCCACAAGAACCACTCGGCTGATCCTTCTTCAATATGCCCTTCACCAACATGCAGTGTTTCCTTGATTGAATTAGCTCTCACACCAATATTTGCGTCTAGAGCCTTTGCATTGAGGGCTATCTGAAAACGGCTGTGGCGCTGAAGTTGCCTGTGAATGTGGAGTTGGTGGCATGTGAAACCCGCATGTGGAGCATTCGTTTGTGTGGGATGCTCTACCAGGTTCAATCCTAGATAATGCATTCAATGGGCACTAAACATATAGTGTGAAAACTGAGTTTCCTTGAGAGCTGCTTGGAAGCCTGATGGTGTGTGAAGTTAGTGAGCCAAATGGAGTTGTTCTCCCACAAGAACCACTCGGCTGATCCTTCTTCAATATGCCCTTCACCAACATGCAGTGTTTCCTTGATTGAATTAGCTCTCACACCAATATTTGCGTCTAGAGCCTTTGCATTGAGGGCTATCTGAAAACGGCTGTGGCGCTGAAGTTGCCTGTGAATGTGGAGTTGGTGGCATGTGAAACCCGCATGTGGAGCATTCGTTTGTGTGGGATGCTCTACCTGGTTCATTTCAGTCCTAGCCTTACAAAGGGCACTAAGCATAGAGTGTGAAAACTGAGTTTCCTTGAGAGCTGCTTGGAAGCCTGATGGTGTGTGAAGTTAGTGAGCCAAATGGAGTTGTTCTCCCACAAGAACCACTCGGCTGATCCTTCTTCAATATGCCCTTCACCAACATGCAGTTTTTCCTTGATTGAATTAGCTCTCACACCAATATTTGCGTCTAGAGCCTTTGCATTGAGGGCTATCTGCAAACGGCTGTGGCGCTGAAGTTGCCTGTGAATGTGGAGTTGGTGGCATGTGAAACCCGCATGTGGAGCATTCGTTTGTGTGGGATGCTCTACCAGGTTCATTTCAGTCCTAGCCATACAAAGGGCACTAAGCATAGAGTGTGAAAACTGAGTTTCCTTGAGAGCTGCTTGGAAGCCTGATGGTGTGTGAAGTTAGTGAGCCAAATGGAGTTGTTCTCCCACAAGAACCACTCGGCTGATCCTTCTTCAATATGCCCTTCACCAACATGCAGTGTTTCCTTGATTGAATTAGCTCTCACACCAATATTTGCGTCTAGAGCCTTTGCATTGAGGGCTATCTGAAAACGGCTGTGGCGCTGAAGTTGCCTGTGAATGTGGAGTTGGTGGCATGTGAAACCCGCATGTGGCGCATTCGTTTGTGTGGGATGCTGAAGAAGCATCGTTTCAGTCCTAGGCACACAAAGAGCACTAAGCATAGAGTGTGAAAACTGAGTTTCCTTGAGAGCTGCTTGGAAGCCTGATGGTGTGTGAAGTTAGTGAGCCAAATGGAGTTGTTCTCCCACAAGAACCACTCGTTTGATCCTTCTTCAATATGCCCTTCACCAACATGCAGTGTTTCCTTGATTGAATTAGCTCTCACACCAATATTTGCGTCTAGAGCCTTTGCATTGAGGGCTATCTGAAAACGGCTGTGGCGCTGAAGTTGCCTGTGAATGTGGAGTTGGTGGCATGTGAAACCCGCATGTGGAGCATTCGTTTGCGTGGGATGCTCTACCAGGTTCATTCCTAGATAATGCATTCAATGGGCACAAACATAGAGTGTGAAAACTGAGTTTCCTTGAGAGCTGCTTGGAAGCCTGATGGTGTGTGAAGTTAGTGAGCCAAATGGAGTTGTTCTCCCACAAGAACCACTCGGCTGATCCTTCTTCAATATGCCCTTCACCAACATGCAGTGTTTCCTTGATTGAATTAGCTCTCACACCAATATTTGCGTCTAGAGCCTTTGCATTGAGGGCTATCTGAAAACGGCTGTGGCGCTGAAGTTGCCTGTCAATTTGGAGTTGGTGGCATGTGAAACCCGCATGTGGAGCATTCGTTTGTGTGGGAGGCTGAAGAAGCATCATTTCAGTCCTAGGCATACAAAGAGCACTAAGCATAGAGTGTGAAAACTGAGTTTCCTTGAGAGCTGCTTGGAAGCCTGATGGTGTGTGAAGTTAGTGAGCCAAATGGAGTTGTTCTCCCACAAGAACCACTCGGCTGATCCTTCTTCAATATGCCCTTCACCAACATGCAGTGTTTCCTTGATTGAATTAGCTCTCACACCAATATTTGCGTCTAGAGCCTTTGCATTGAGGGCTATCTGAAAACGGCTGTGGCGCTGAAGTTGCCTGTGAATGTGGAGTTGGTGGCATGTGAAACCCGCATGTGGAGCATTCGTTTGTGTGGGATGCTCTACCAGGTTCAATCCTAGATAATGCATTCAATGGGCACTAAGCATAGAGTGTGAAAACTGAGTTTCCTTGAGAGCTGCTTGGAAGCCTGATGGTGTGTGAAGTTAGTGAGCCAAATGGAGTTGTTCTCCCACAAGAACCACTCGGCTGATCCTTCTTCAATATGCCCTTCACCAACATGCAGTGTTTCCTTGATTGAATTAGCTCTCACACCAATATTTGCGTCTAGAGCCTTTGCATTGAGGGCTATCTGAAAACGGCTGTGGCGCTGAAGTTGCCTGTGAATGTGGAGTTGGTGGCATGTGAAACCCGCATGTGGAGCATTCGTTTGTGTGGGATGCTCTACCTGGTTCATTTCAGTCCTAGCCTTACAAAGGGCACTAAGCATAGAGTGTGAAAACTGAGTTTCCTTGAGAGCTGCTTGGAAGCCTGATGGTGTGTGAAGTTAGTGAGCCAAATGGAGTTGTTCTCCCACAAGAACCACTCGGCTGATCCTTCTTCAATATGCCCTTCACCAACATGCAGTGTTTCCTTGATTGAATTAGCTCTCACACCAATATTTGCGTCTAGAGCCTTTGCATTGAGGGCTATCTGAAAACGGCTGTGGCGCTGAAGTTGCCTGTGAATGTGGAGTTGGTGGCATGTGAAACCCCCATGTGGAGCATTCGTTTGTG
The DNA here is from genome assembly GCF_030435755.1 of Ochotona princeps. Lineage (NCBI taxonomy): Eukaryota > Metazoa > Chordata > Mammalia > Lagomorpha > Ochotonidae > Ochotona > Ochotona princeps. The sequence goes on along the minus strand of NW_026697151.1, from coordinate 272,311 downwards.
TGGGATGCTCTACCAGGTTCAATCCTAGATAATGCATTCAATGGGCACTAAGCATAGAGTGTGAAAACTGAGTTTCCTTGAGAGCTGCTTGGAAGCCTGATGGTGTGTGAAGTTAGTGAGCCAAATGGAGTTGTTCTCCCACAAGAACCACTCGGCTGATCCTTCTTCAATATGCCCTTCACCAACATGCAGTGTTTCCTTGATTGAATTAGCTCTCACACCAATATTTGCGTCTAGAGCCTTTGCATTGAGGGCTATCTGAAAACGGCTGTGGCGCTGAAGTTGCCTGTGAATGTGGAGTTGGTGGCATGTGAAACCCGCATGTGGAGCATTCGTTTGTGTGGGATGCTCTACCTGGTTCATTTCAGTCCTAGCCTTACAAAGGGCACTAAGCATAGAGTGTGAAAACTGAGTTTCCTTGAGAGCTGCTTGGAAGCCTGATAGTGTGTGAAGTTAGTGAGCCAAATGGAGTTGTTCTCCCACAAGAACCACTCGGCTGATCCTTCTTCAATATGCCCTTCACCAACATGCAGTTTTTCCTTGATTGAATTAGCTCTCACACCAATATTTGCGTCTAGAGCCTTTGCATTGAGGGCTATCTGAAAACGGCTGTGGCGCTGAAGTTGCCTGTGAATGTGGAGTTGATGGCATGTGAAAACCGCATGTGGAGCATTCGTTTGTGTGGGATGCTCTACCAGGTTCATTTCAGTCCTAGCCATACAAAGGGCACTAAGCATAGAGTGTGAAAACTGAGTTTCCTTGAGAGCTGCTTGGAAGCCTGATGGTGTGTGAAGTTAGTGAGCCAAATGGAGTTGTTATCCCACAAGAACCACTCGTTTGATCCTTCTTCAATATGCCCTTCACCAACATGCAGTGTTTCCTTGATTGAATTAGCTCTCACACCAATATTTGCGTCTAGAGCCTTTGCATTGAGGGCTATCTGAAAACGGCTGTGGCGCTGAAGTTGCCTGTGAATGTGGAGTTGGTGGCATGTGAAACCCGCATGTGGAGCATTCGTTTGTGTGGGATGCTCTACCAGGTTCATTCCTAGATAATGCATTCAATGGGCACTAAACATAGAGTGTGAAAACTGAGTTTCCTTGAGAGCTGCTTGGAAGCCTGATGGTGTGTGAAGTTAGTGAGCCAAATGGAGTTGTTCTCCCACAAGAACCACTCGGCTGATACTTCTTCAATATGCCCTTCACCAACATGCAGTGTTTCCTTGATTGAATTAGCTCTCACACCAATATTTGCGTCTAGAGCCTTTGCATTAAGGGCTATCTGAAAACGGCTGTGGCACTGAAGTTGCCTGTGAATGTGGAGTTGGTGGAATGTGAAACCCGCATGTGGTGCATTCGTTTGTGTGGGAGGCTGAAGAAGCATCATTTCAGTCCTAGGCATACAAAGAGCACTAAGCATAGAGTGTGAAAACTGAGTTTCCTTGAGAGCTGCTTGGAAGCCTGATGGTGTGTGAAGTTAGTGAGCCAAATGGAGTTGTTCTCCCACAAGAACCACTCGGCTGATCCTTCTTCAATATGCCCTTCACCAACATGCAGTGTTTCCTTGATTGAATTAGCTCTCACACCAATATTTGCGTCTAGAGCCTTGGCATTGAGGGCTATCTGAAAACGGCTGTGTCGCTGAAGTTGCCTGTGAATGTGGAGTTGGTGGCATGTGAAACCCGCATGTGGAGCATTCGTTTGTGTGGGATGCTCTACCAGGTTCATTTCAGTCCTAGCCATACAAAGTGCACTAAGCATAGAGTGTGAAAACTGAGTTTCCTTGAGAGCTGCTTGGAAGCCTGATGGTGTGTGAAGTTAGTGAGCCAAATGGAGTTGTTCTCCCACAAGAACCACTCGGCTGATCCTTCTTCAATATGCCCTTCACCAACATGCAGTGTTTCCTTGATTGAATTAGCTCTCACACCAATATTTGCGTCTAGAGCCTTTGCATTGAGGGCTATCTGAAAACGGCTGTGGCGCTGAAGTTGCCTGTGAATGTGGAGTTGGTGGCATGTGAAACCCGCATGTGGAGCATTCGTTTGTGTGGGATGCTCTACCAGGTTTATTTCAGTCCTAGCGATACAAAGGGCACTAAGCATACAGTGTGAAAACTGAGTTTCCTTGAGAGCTGCTTGGAAGCCTGATGGTGTGTGAAGTTAGTGAGCCAAATGGAGTTGTTCTCCCACAAGAACCACTCGGCTGATCCTTCTTCAATATGCCCTTCACCAACATGCAGTGTTTCCTTGATTGAATTAGCTCTCACACCAATATTTGCGTCTAGAGCCTTTGCATTGAGGGCTATCTGAAAACGGCTGTGGCGCTGAAGTTGCCTGTGAATGTGGAGTTGGTGGCATGTGAAACCCGAATGTGGAGCATTCGTTTGTGTGGGATGCTCTACCAGGTTCATTTCAGTCCTAGCCAAAGAAAGGGCACTAAGCATAGAGTGTGAAAACTGAGTTTCCTTGAGAGCTGCTTGGAAGCCTGATGGTGTGTGAAGTTAGTGAGCCAAATGGAGTTGTTCTCCCACAAGAACCACTCGGCTGATCCTTCTTCAATATGCCCTTCACCAACATGCAGTGTTTCCTTGATTGAATTAGCTCTCACACCAATATTTGCGTCTAGAGCCTTTGCATTGAGGGCTATCTGAAAACGGCTGTGGCGCTGAAGTTGCCTGTGAATGTGGAGTTGGTGGCATGTGAAACCCGCATGTGGAGCATTCGTTTGTGTGGGATGCTCTACCAGGTTCATTTCAGTCCTAGCCATACAAAGGGCACTAAGCATAGAGTGTGAAAACTGAGTTTCCTTGAGAGCTGCTTGGAAGCCTGATGGTGTGTGAAGTTAGTGAGCCAAATGGAGTTGTTCTCCCACAAGAACCACTCGGCTGATCCTTCTTCAATATGCCCTTCACCAACATGCAGTGTTTCCTTGATTGAATTAGCTCTCACACCAATATTTGCGTCTAGAGCCTTTGCATTGAGGGCTATCTGAAAACGGCTGTGGCGCTGAAGTTGCCTGTGAATGTGGAGTTGGTGGCATGTGAAACCCGCATGTGGAGCATTCGTTTGTGTGGGATGCTCTACCTGGTTCATTTCAGTCCTAGCCATACAAAGGGCACTAAGCATAGAGTGTGAAAACTGAGTTTCCTTGAGAGCTGCTTGGAAGCCTGATGGCGTGTGAAGTTAGTGAGCCAAATGGAGTTGTTCTCCCACAAGAACCACTCGGCTGATCCTTCTTCAATATGCCCTTCACCAACATGCAGTGTTTCCTTGATTGAATTAGCTCTCACACCAATATTTGCGTCTAGAGCCTTTGCATTGAGGGCTATCTGAAAACGGCTGTGGCGCTGAAGTTGCCTGTGAATGTGGAGTTGGTGGCATGTGAAACCCGCATGTGGAGCATTCGTTTGTGTGGGATGCTCTACCAGGTTCAATCCTAGATAATGCATTCAATGGGCACTAAGCATAGAGTGTGAAAACTGAGTTTCCTTGAGAGCTGCTTGGAAGCCTGATGGTGTGTGAAGTTAGTGAGCCAAATGGAGTTGTTATCCCACAAGAACCACTCGTTTGATCCTTCTTCAATATGCCCTTCACCAACATGCAGTGTTTCCTTGATTGAATTAGCTCTCACACCAATATTTGCGTCTAGAGCCTTTGCATTGAGGGCTATCTGAAAACGGCTGTGGCACTGAAGTTGCCTGTGAATGTGGAGTTGGTGGCATGTGAAACCCGCATGTGGAGCATTCGTTTGTGTGGGATGCTCTACCAGGTTCATTCCTAGATAATGCATTCAATGGGCACTAAACATAGAGTGTGAAAACTGAGTTTCCTTGAGAGCTGCTTGGAAGCCTGATGGTGTGTGAAGTTAGTGAGCCAAATGGAGTTGTTCTCCCACAAGAACCACTCGGCTGATACTTCTTCAATATGCCCTTCACCAACATGCAGTGTTTCCTTGATTGAATTAGCTCTCACACCAATATTTGCGTCTAGAGCCTTTGCATTGAGGGCTATCTGAAAACGGCTGTGGCACTGAAGTTGCCTGTGAATGTGGAGTTGGTGGAATGTGAAACCCGCATGTGGTGCATTCGTTTGTGTGGGAGGCTGAAGAAGCATCCTTTCAGTCCTAGGCATACAAAGAGCACTAAGCATAGAGTGTGAAAACTGAGTTTCCTTGAGAGCTGCTTGGAAGCCTGATGGTGTGTGAAGTTAGTGAGCCAAATGGAGTTGTTCTCCCACAAGAACCACTCGGCTGATCCTTCTTCAATATGCCCTTCACCAACATGCAGTGTTTCCTTGATTGAATTAGCTCTCACACCAATATTTGCGTCTAGAGCCTTTGCATTGAGGGCTATCTGAAAACGGCTGTGGCGCTGAAGTTGCCTGTGAATGTGGAGTTGGTGGCATGTGAAACCCGGATGTGGAGCATTCGTTTGTGTGGGATGCTCTACCAGGTTCATTTCAGTCCTAGCCATACAAAGGGCACTAAGCATAGAGTGTGAAAACTGAGTTTCCTTGAGAGCTGCTTGGAAGCCTGATGGTGTGTGAAGTTAGTGAGCCAAATGGAGTTGTTCTCCCACAAGAACCACTCGGCTGATCCTTCTTCAATATGCCCTTCACCAACATGCAGTGTTTCCTTGATTGAATTAGCTCTCACACCAATATTTGCGTCTAGAGCCTTTGCATTGAGGGCTATCTGAAAACGGCTGTGGCGCTGAAGTTGCCTGTGAATGTGGAGTTGGTGGCATGTGAAACCCGCATGTGGAGCATTCGTTTGTGTGGGATGCTCTACCAGGTTTATTTCAGTCCTAGCGATACAAAGGGCACTAAGCATACAGTGTGAAAACTGAGTTTCCTTGAGAGCTGCTTGGAAGCCTGATGGTGTGTGAAGTTAGTGAGCCAAATGGAGTTGTTCTCCCACAAGAACCACTCGGCTGATCCTTCTTCAATATGCCCTTCACCAACATGCAGTGTTTCCTTGATTGAATTAGCTCTCACACAAATATTTGCGTCTAGAGCCTTTGCATTGAGGGCTATCTGAAAACGGCTGTGGCGCTGAAGTTGCCTGTGAATGTGGAGTTGGTGGCATGTGAAACCCGAATGTGGAGCATTCGTTTGTGTGGGATGCTCTACCAGGTTCATTTCAGTCCTAGCCAAAGAAAGGGCACTAAGCATAGAGTGTGAAAACTGAGTTTCCTTGAGAGCTGCTTGGAAGCCTGATGGTGTGTGAAGTTAGTGAGCCAAATGGAGTTGTTCTCCCACAAGAACCACTCGGCTGATCCTTCTTCAATATGCCCTTCACCAACATGCAGTGTTTCCTTGATTGAATTAGCTCTCACACCAATATTTGCGTCTAGAGCCTTTGCATTGAGGGCTATCTGAAAACGGCTGTGGCGCTGAAGTTGCCTGTGAATGTGGAGTTGGTGGCATGTGAAACCCGCATGTGGAGCATTCGTTTGTGTGGGATGCTCTACCAGGTTCATTTCAGTCCTAGCCATACAAAGGGCACTAAGCATAGAGTGTGAAAACTGAGTTTCCTTGAGAGCTGCTTGGAAGCCTGATGGTGTGTGAAGTTAGTGAGCCAAATGGAGTTGTTCTCCCACAAGAACCACTCGGCTGATGCTTCTTCAATATGCCCTTCACCAACATGCAGTGTTTCCTTGATTGAATTAGCTCTCACACCAATATTTGCGTCTAGAGCCTTGGCATTGAGGGCTATCTGAAAACGGCTGTGGCGCTGAAGTTGCCTGTGAATGTGGAGTTGGTGGCATGTGAAACCCGGATGTGGAGCATTCGTTTGTGTGGGATGCTCTACCAGGTTCATTTCAGTCCTTGCCATGAAAAGGGCACTAAGCATAGAGTGTGAAAACTGAGTTTCCTTGAGAGCTGCTTGGAAGCCTGATGGTGTGTGAAGTTAGTGAGCCAAATGGAGTTGTTCTCCCACAAGAACCACTCGGCTGATCCTTCTTCAATATGCCCTTCACCAACATGCAGTGTTTCCTTGATTGAATTAGCTCTCACACCAATATTTGCGTCTAGAGCCTTTGTATTGAGGGCTATCTGAAAACGGCTGTGTCGCTGAAGTTGCCTGTGAATGTGGAGTTGGTGGCATGTGAAACCCGCATGTGGAGCATTCGTTTGTGTGGGATGCTCTACCAGGTTCATTCCTAGATAATGCACTCAAAGGGCACTAAGCATAGAGTGTGAAAACTGAGTTTCCTTGAGAGCTGCTTGGAAGCCTGATGGTGTGTGAAGTTAGTGAGCCAAATGGAGTTGTTCTCCCACAAGAACCACTCGGCTGATGCTTCTTCAATATGCCCTTCACCAACATGCAGTGTTTCCTTGATTGAATTAGCTCTCACACCAATATTTGCGTCTAGAGCCTTTGGCATTGAGGGCTATCTGAAAACGGCTGTGGCGCTGAAGTTGCCTGTGAATGTGGAGTTGGTGGCATGTGAAACCCGGATGTGGAGCATTCGTTTGTGTGGGATGCTCTACCAGGTTCATTTCAGTCCTTGCCATGAAAAGGGCACTAAGCATAGAGTGTGAAAACTGAGTTTCCTTGAGAGCTGCTTGGAAGCCTGATGGTGTGTGAAGTTAGTGATCCAAATGGAGTTGTTCTCCCACAAGAACCACTCGGCTGATCCTTCTTCAATATGCCCTTCACCAACATGCAGTATTTCCTTGATTGAATTAGCTCTCACACCAATATTTGCGTCTAGAGCCTTTGCATTGAGGGCTATCTGAAAACGGCTGTGTCGCTGAAGTTGCCTGTGAATGTGGAGTTGGTGGCATGTGAAACCCGCATGTGGAGCATTCGTTTGTGTGGGATGCTCTACCAGGTTCATTCCTAGATAATGCACTCAAAGGGCACTAAGCATAGAGTGTGAAAACTGAGTTTCCTTGAGAGCTGCTTGGAAGCCTGATGGTGTGTGAAGTTAGTGAGCCAAATGGAGTTGTTCTCCCACAAGAACCACTCGGCTGATGCTTCTTCAATATGCCCTTCACCAACATGCAGTGTTTCCTTGATTGAATTAGCTCTCACACCAATATTTGCGTCTAGAGCCTTTGCATTGAGGGCTATCTGAAAACGGCTGTGGCGCTGAAGTTGCCTGTGAATGTGGAGTTGGTGGCATGTGAAACCCGCATGTGGAGCATTCGTTTGTGTGGGATGCTCTACCTGGTTCATTTCAGTCCTAGCCATACAAAGGGCACTAAGCATAGAGTGTGAAAACTGAGTTTCCTTGAGAGCTGCTTGGAAGCCTGATGGCGTGTGAAGTTAGTGAGCCAAATGGAGTTGTTCTCCCACAAGAACCACTCGGCTGATCCTTCTTCAATATGCCCTTCACCAACATGCAGTGTTTCCTTGATTGAATTAGCTCTCACACCAATATTTGCGTCTAGAGCCTTTGCATTGAGGGCTATCTGAAAACGGCTGTGGCGCTGAAGTTGCCTGTGAATGTGGAGTTGGTGGCATGTGAAACCCGCATGTGGAGCATTCGTTTGTGTGGGATGCTCTACCAGGTTCAATCCTAGATAATGCATTCAATGGGCACTAAGCATAGAGTGTGAAAACTGAGTTTCCTTGAGAGCTGCTTGGAAGCCTGATGGTGTGTGAAGTTAGTAAGCCAAATGGAGTTGTTCTCCCACAAGAACCACTCGGCTGATCCTTCTTCAATATGCCCTTCACCAACATGCAGTGTTTCCTTGATTGAATTAGCTCTCACACCAATATTTGCGTCTAGAGCCTTTGCATTGAGGGCTATCTGAAAACGGCTGTGGCGCTGAAGTTGCCTGTGAATGTGGAGTTGGTGGCATGTGAAACCCGCATGTGGAGCATTCGTTTGTGTGGGATGCTCTACCAGGTTCATTTCAGTCCTAGCCATACAAAGGGCACTAAGCATAGAGTGTGAAAACTGAGTTTCCTTGAGAGCTGCTTGGAAGCCTGATGGTGTGTGAATTTAGTGAGCCAAATGGAGTTGTTCTCCCACAAGAACCACTCGGCTGATCCTTCTTCAATATGCCCTTCACCAACATGCAGTTTTTCCTTGATTGAATTAGCTCTCACACCAATATTTGCGTCTAGAGCCTTTGCATTGAGGGCTATCTGAAAACGGGTGTGGCGCTGAAGTTGCCTGTGAATGTGGAGTTGATGGCATGTGAAAACCGCATGTGGAGCATTCGTTTGTGTGGGATGCTCTACCAGGTTCATTTCAGTCCTAGCCATACAAAGGGCACTAAGCATAGAGTGTGAAAACTGAGTTTCCTTGAGAGCTGCTTGGAAGCCTGATGGTGTGTGAAGTTAGTGAGCCAAATGGAGTTGTTATCCCACAAGAACCACTCGTTTGATCCTTCTTCAATATGCCCTTCACCAACATGCAGTGTTTCCTTGATTGAATTAGCTCTCACACCAATATTTGCGTCTAGAGCCTTTGCATTGAGGGCTATCTGAAAACGGCTGTGGCGCTGAAGTTGCCTGTGAATGTGGAGTTGGTGGCATGTGAAACCCGCATGTGGAGCATTCGTTTGTGTGGGATGCTCTACCAGGTTCATTCCTAGATAATGCATTCAATGGGCACTAAACATAGAGTGTGAAAACTGAGTTTCCTTGAGAGCTGCTTGGAAGCCTGATGGTGTGTGAAGTTAGTGAGCCAAATGGAGTTGTTCTCCCACAAGAACCACTCGGCTGATACTTCTTCAATATGCCCTTCACCAACATGCAGTGTTTCCTTGATTGAATTAGCTCTCACACCAATATTTGCGTCTAGAGCCTTTGCATTGAGGGCTATCTGAAAACGGCTGTGGCACTGAAGTTGCCTGAGAATGTGGAGTTGGTGGAATGTGAAACCCGCATGTGGTGCATTCGTTTGTGTGGGAGGCTGAAGAAGCATCATTTCAGTCCTAGGCATACAAAGAGCACTAAGCATAGAGTGTGAAAACTGAGTTTCCTTGAGAGCTGCTTGGAAGCCTGATGGTGTGTGAAGTTAGTGAGCCAAATGGAGTTGTTCTCCCACAAGAACCACTCGGCTGATCCTTCTTCAATATGCCCTTCACCAACATGCAGTGTTTCCTTGATTGAATTAGCTCTCACACCAATATTTGCGTCTAGAGCCTTTGCATTGAGGGCTATCTGAAAACGGCTGTGGCGCTGAAGTTGCCTGTGAATGTGGAGTTGGTGGCATGTGAAACCCGGATGTGGAGCATTCGTTTGTGTGGGATGCTCTACCAGGTTCATTTCAGTCCTAGCCATTCAAAGGGCACTAAGCATAGAGTGTGAAAACTGAGTTTCCTTGAGAGCTGCTTGGAAGCCTGATGGTGTGTGAAGTTAGTCAGCCAAATGGAGTTGTTCTCCCACAAGAACCACTCGGCTGATCCTTCTTCAATATGCCCTTCACCAACATGCAGTGTTTCCTTGATTGAATTAGCTCTCACACCAATATTTGCGTCTAGAGCCTTTGCATTGAGGGCTATCTGAAAACGGCTGTGGCGCTGAAGTTGCCTGTGAATGTGGAGTTGGTGGCATGTGAAACCCGCATGTGGAGCATTCGTTTGTGTGGGATGCTCTACCTGGTTCATTCCTAGATAATGCACTCAAAGGGCACTAAGCATAGAGTGTGAAAACTGAGTTTCCTTGAGAGCTGCTTGGAAGCCTGATGGTGTGTGAAGTTAGTGAGCCAAATGGAGTTGTTCTCCCACAAGAACCACTCGGCTGATCCTTCTTCAATATGCCCTTCACCAACATGCAGTGTTTCCTTGATTGAATTAGCTCTCACACCAATATTTGCGTCTAGAGCCTTTGCATTGAGGGCTATCTGAAAACGGCTGTGGCGCTGAAGTTGCCTGTGAATGTGGAGTTGGTGGCATGTGAAACCCGAATGTGGAGCATTCGTTTGTGTGGGATGCTCTACCAGGTTCATTTCAGTCCTAGCCAACGAAAGGGCACTAAGCATAGAGTGTGAAAACTGAGTTTCCTTGAGAGCTGCTTGGAAGCCTGATGGTGTGTGAAGTTAGTGAGCCAAATGGAGTTGTTCTCCCACAAGAACCACTCGGCTGATCCTTCTTCAATATGCCCTTCACCAACATGCAGTGTTTCCTTGATTGAATTAGCTCTCACACCAATATTTGCGTCTAGAGCCTTTGCATTGAGGGCTATCTGAAAACGGCTGTGGCGCTGAAGTTGCCTGTGAATGTGGAGTTGGTGGCATGTGAAACCCGCATGTGGAGCATTCGTTTGTGTGGGATGCTCTACCAGGTTCATTTCAGTCCTAGCCATACAAAGGGCACTAAGCATAGAGTGTGAAAATTGAGTTTCCTTGAGAGCTGCTTGGAAGCCTGATGGTGTGTGAAGTTAGTGAGCCAAATGGAGTTGTTCTCCCACAAGAACCACTCGGCTGATGCTTCTTCAATATGCCCTTCACCAACATGCAGTGTTTCCTTGATTGAATTAGCTCTCACACCAATATTTGCGTCTAGAGCCTTGGCATTGAGGGCTATCTGAAAACGGCTGTGGCGCTGAAGTTGCCTGTGAATGTGGAGTTGGTGGCATGTGAAACCCGGATGTGGAGCATTCGTTTGTGTGGGATGCTCTACCAGGTTCATTTCAGTCCTTGCCATGAAAAGGGCACTAAGCATAGAATGTGAAAACTGAGTTTCCTTGAGAGCTGCTTGGAAGCCTGATGGTGTGTGAAGTTAGTGAGCCAAATGGAGTTGTTCTCCCACAAGAACCACTCGGCTGATCCTTCTTCAATATGCCCTTCACCAACATGCAGTGTTTCCTTGATTGAATTAGTTCTCACACCAATATTTGCGTCTAGAGCCTTTGTATTGAGGGCTATCTGAAAACGGCTGTGTCGCTGAAGTTGCCTGTGAATGTGGAGTTGGTGGCATGTGAAACCCGCATGTGGAGCATTCGTTTGTGTGGGATGCTCTACCAGGTTCATTCCTAGATAATGCACTCAAAGGGCACTAAGCATAGAGTGTGAAAACTGAGTTTCCTTGAGAGCTGCTTGGAAGCCTGATGGTGTGTGAAGTTAGTGAGCCAAATGGAGTTGTTCTCCCACAAGAACCACTCGGCTGATGCTTCTTCAATATGCCCTTCACCAACATGCAGTGTTTCCTTGATTGAATTAGCTCTCACACCAATATTTGCGTCTAGAGCCTTTGGCATTGAGGGCTATCTGAAAACGGCTGTGGCGCTGAAGTTGCCTGTGAATGTGGAGTTGGTGGCATGTGAAACCCGCATGTGGAGCATTCGTTTGTGTGGGATGCTCTACCAGGTTCATTTCAGTCCTTGCCATGAAAAGGGCACTAAGCATAGAGTGTGAAAACTGAGTTTCCTTGAGAGCTGCTTGGAAGCCTGATGGTGTGTGAAGTTAGTGATCCAAATGTAGTTGTTCTCCCACAAGAACCACTCGGCTGATCCTTCTTCAATATGCCCTTCACCAACATGCAGTGTTTCCTTGATTGAATTAGCTCTCACACCAATATTTGCGTCTAGAGCCTTTGCATTGAGGGCTATCTGAAAACGGCTGTGTCGCTGAAGTTGCCTGTGAATGTGGAGTTGGTGGCATGTGAAACCCGCATGTGGAGCATTCGTTTGTGTGGGATGCTCTACCAGGTTCATTCCTAGATAATGCACTCAAAGGGCACTAAGCATAGAGTGTGAAAACTGAGTTTCCTTGAGAGCTGCTTGGAAGCCTGATGGTGTGTGAAGTTAGTGAGCCAAATGGAGTTGTTCTCCCACAAGAACCACTCGGCTGATCCTTCTTCAATATGCCCTTCACCAACATGCAGTGTTTCCTTGATTGAATTAGCTCTCACACCAATATTTGCGTCTAGAGCCTTTGCATTGAGGGCTATCTGAAAACGGCTGTGGCGCTGAAGTTGCCTGTGAATGTGGAGTTGGTGGCATGTGAAACCCGCATGTGGAGCATTCGTTTGTGTGGGATGCTCTACCTGGTTCATTTCAGTCCTAGCCATACAAAGGGCACTAAGCATAGAGTGTGAAAACTGAGTTTCCTTGAGAGCTGCTTGGAAGCCTGATGGCGTGTGAAGTTAGTGAGCCAAATGGAGTTGTTCTCCCACAAGAACCACTCGGCTGATGCTTCTTCAATATGCCCTTCACCAACATGCAGTGTTTCCTTGATTGAATTGGCTCTCACACCAATATTTGCGTCTAGAGCCTTGGCATTGAGGGCTATCTGAAAACGGCTGTGGCGCTGAAGTTGCCTGTGAATGTGGAGTTGGTGGCATGTGAAACCCGGATGTGGAGCATTAGTTTGTGTGGGATGCTCTACCAGGTTCATTTCAGTCCTTGCCATGAAAAGGGCACTAAGCATAGAGTGTGAAAACTGAGTTTCCTTGAGAGCTGCTTGGAAGCCTGATGGTGTGTGAAGTTAGTGATCCAAATGGAGTTGTTCTCCCACAAGAACCACTCGGCTGATCCTTCTTCAATATGCCCTTCACCAACATGCAGTGTTTCCTTGATTGAATTAGCTCTCACACCAATATTTGCGTCTAGAGCCTTTGCATTGAGGGCTATCTGAAAACGGCTGTGGCGCTGAAGTTGCCTGTGAATGTGGAGTTGGTGGCATGTGAAACCCGCATGTGGAGCATTCGTTTGTGTGGGATGCTCTACCAGGTTCATTCCTAGATAATGCACTCAAAGGGCACTAAGCATAGAGTGTGAAAACTGAGTTTCCTTGAGAGCTGCTTGGAAGCCTGATGGTGTGTGAAGTTAGTGAGCCAAATGGAGTTGTTCTCCCACAAGAACCACTTGGCTGATGCTTCTTCAATATGCCCTTCACCAACATGCAGTGTTTACTTGATTGAATTAGCTCTAACACCAATATTTGCGTCTAGAGCCTTTGCATTGAGGGCTATCTGAAAACAGCTGTGGCGCTGAAGTTGCCTGTGAATGTGGAGTTGGTGGCATGTGAAACCCGGATGTGGAGCATTCGTTTGTGTGGGATGCTCTACCAGGTTCATTTCAGTCCTTGCCATGAAAAGGGCACTAAGCATAGAGTGTGAAAACTGAGTTTCCTTGAGAGCTGCTTGGAAGCCTGATGGTGTGTGAAGTTAGTGAGCCAAATGGAGTTGTTCTCCCACAAGAACCACTCGGCTGATCCTTCTTCAATATGCCCTTCACCAACATGCAGTGTTTCCTTGATTGAATTAGCTCTCACACCAATATTTGCGTCTAGAGCCTTTGCATTGAGGGCTATCTGAAAACGGCTGTGTCGCTGAAGTTGCCTGTGAATGTGGAGTTGGTGGCATGTGAAACCCGAATGTGGAGCATTCGTTTGTGTGGGATGCTCTACCAGGTTCATTCCTAGATAATGCACTCAAAAGGGCACTAAGCATAGAGTGTGAAAACTGAGTTTCCTTGAGAGCTGCTTGGAAGCCTGATGGTGTGTGAAGTTAGTGAGCCAAATGGAGTTGTTCTCCCACAAGAACCACTCGGCTGATCCTTCTTCAATATGCCCTTCACCAACATGCAGTGTTTCCTTGATTGAATTAGCTCTCACACCAATATTTGCGTCTAGAGCCTTTGCATTGAGGGCTATCTGAAAACGGCTGTGGCGCTGAAGTTGCCTGTAAATGTGGAGTTGGTGGCATGTGAAACCCGCATGTGGAGCATTCGTTTGTGTGGGATGCTCTACCAGGTTCATTTCAGTCCTAGCCATACAAAGGGCACTAAGCATAGAGTGTGAAAACTGAGTTTCCTTGAGAGCTGCTTGGAAGCCTGATGGTGTGTGAAGTTAGTGAGCCAAATGGAGTTGTTCTCCCACAAGAACCACTCGGCTGATCCTTCTTCAATATGCCCTTCACCAACATGCAGTGTTTCCTTGATTGAATTAGCTCTCACACCAATATTTGCGTCTAGAGCCTTTGCATTGAGGGCTATCTGAAAACGGCTGTGGCGCTGAAGTTGCCTGTGAATGTGGAGTTGGTGGCATGTGAAACCCGCATGTGGAGCATTCGTTTGTGTGCGATGCTCTACCTGGTTCATTTCAGTCCTAGCCATATAAAGGGCACTAAGCATAGAGTGTGAAAACTGAGTTTCCTTGAGAGCTGCTTGGAAGCCTGATGGTGTGTGAAGTTAGTGAGCCAAATGGAGTTGTTCTCCCACAAGAACCACTCGGCTGATCCTTCTTCAATATCCCCTTCACCAACATGCAGTGTTTCCTTGATTGAATTAGCTCTCACACAAATATTTGCGTCTAGAGCCTTTGCATTGAGGGCTATCTGAAAACGGCTGTGGCGCTGAAGTTGCCTGTGAATGTGGAGTTGGTGGCATGTGAAACCCGCATGTGGAGCATTCGTTTGTGTGGGATGCTCTACCAGGTTCATTTCAGTCCTAGCCAAAGAAAGGGCACTAAGCATAGAGTGTGAAAACTGAGTTTCCTTGAGAGCTGCTTGGAAGCCTGATGGTGTGTGAAGTTAGTGAGCCAAATGGAGTTGTTCTCCCACAAGAACCACTCGGCTGATCCTTCTTCAATATGCCCTTCACCAACATGCAGTGTTTCCTTGATTGAATTAGCTCTCACACCAATATTTGCGTCTAGAGCCTTTGCATTGAGGGCTATCTGAAAACGGCTGTGGCGCTGAAGTTGCCTGTGAATGTGGAGTTGGTGGCATGTGAAACCCGCATGTGGAGCATTCGTTTGTGTGGGATGCTCTACCAGGTTCATTTCAGTCCTAGCCATACAAAGGGCACTAAGCATAGAGTGTGAAAACTGAGTTTCCTTGAGAGCTGCTTGGAAGCCTGATGGTGTGTGAAGTTAGTGAGCCAAATGGAGTTGTTCTCCCACAAGAACCACTCGGCTGATGCTTCTTCAATATGCCCTTCACCAACATGCAGTGTTTCCTTGATTGAATTAGCTCTCACACCAATATTTGCGTCTAGAGCCTTGGCATTGAGGGCTATCTGAAAACGGCTGTGTCGCTGAAGTTGCCTGTGAATGCGGAGTTGGTGGCATGTGAAACCCGCATGTGGAGCATTCGTTTGTGTGGGATGCTCTACCAGGTTCATTCCTAGATAATGCACTCAAAGGGCACTAAGCATAGAGTGTGAAAACTGAGTTTCCTTGAGAGCTGCTTGGAAGCCTGATGGTGTGTGACGTTAGTGAGCCAAATGGAGTTGTTCTCCCACAAGAACCACTCGGCTGATCCTTCTTCAATATGCCCTTCACCAACATGCAGTGTTTCCTTGATTGAATTAGCTCTCACACCAATATTTGCGTCTAGAGCCTTTGCATTGAGGGCTATCTGAAAACGGCTGTGGCGCTGAAGTTGCCTGTGAATGTGGAGTTGGTGGCATGTGAAACCCGGATGTGGAGCATTCGTTTGTGTGGGATGCTCTACCAGGTTCATTTCAGTCCTTGCCATGAAAAGGGCACTAAGCATAGAGTGTGAAAACTGAGTTTCCTTGAGAGCTGCTTGGAAGCCTGATGGTGTGTGAAGTTAGTGAGCCAAATGGAGTTGTTCTCCCACAAGAACCACTCGGCTGATCCTTCTTCAATATGCCCTTCACCAACATGCAGTGTTTCCTTGATTGAATTAGCTCTCACACCAATATTTGCGTCTAGAGCCTTTGCATTGAGGGCTATCTGAAAACGGCTGTGTCGCTGAAGTTGCCTGTGAATGTGGAGTTGGTGGCATGTGAAACCCGCATGTGGAGCATTCGTTTGTGTGGGATGCTCTACCTGGTTCATTTCAGTCCTAGCCATATAAAGGGCTCTTAGCATAGAGTGTGAAAACTGAGTTTCCTTGAGAGCTGCTTGGAAGCTTGATGGTGTGTGAAGTTAGTGAGCCAAATGGAGTTGTTCTCCCACAAGAACCACTCGGCTGATGCTTCTTCAATATGCCCTTCACCAACATGCAGTGTTTCCTTGATTGAATTAGCTCTCACACCAATATTTGCGTCTAGAGCCTTTGCATTGAGGGCTATCTGAAAACGGCTGTGGCGCTGAAGTTGCCTGTGAATGTGGAGTTGGTGGCATGTGAAACCCGCATGTGGAGCATTCGTTTGTGTGGGATGCTCTACCTGGTTCATTCCTAGATAATGCACTCAAAGGGCACTAAGCATAGAGTGTGAAAACTGAGTTTCCTTGAGAGCTGCTTGGAAGCCTGATGGTGTGTGAAGTTAGTGAGCCAAATGGAGTTGTTCTCCCACAAGAACCACTCGGCTGATCCTTCTTCAATATGCCCTTCACCAACATGCAGTGTTTCCTTGATTGAATTAGCTCTCACACCAATATTTGCGTCTAGAGCCTTTGCATTGAGGGCTATCTGAAAACGGCTGTGGCGCTGAAGTTGCCTGTGAATGTGGAGTTGGTGGCATGTGAAACCCGGATGTGGAGCATTCGTTTGTGTGGGATGCTCTACCAGGTTCATTTCAGTCCTTGCCATGAAAAGGGCACTAAGCATAGAGTGTGAAAACTGAGTTTCCTTGAGAGCTGCTTGGAAGCCTGATGGTGTGTGAAGTTAGTGAGCCAAATGGAGTTGTTCTCCCACAAGAACCACTCGGCTGATGCTTCTTCAATATGCCCTTCACCAACATGCAGTGTTTCCTTGATTGAATTAGCTCTCACACCAATATTTGCGTCTAGAGCCTTTGCATTGAGGGCTATCTGAAAACGGCTGTGGCGCTGAAGTTGCCTGTGAATGTGGAGTTGGTGGCATGTGAAACCCGCATGTGGAGCATTCGTTTGTGTGGGATGCTCTACCAGGTTCATTTCAGTCCTTGCCATGAAAAGGGCACTAAGCATAGAGTGTGAAAACTGAGTTTCCTTGAGAGCTGCTTGGAAGCCTGATGGTGTGTGAAGTTAGTGAGCCAAATGGAGTTGTTCTCCCACAAGAACCACTCGGCTGATCCTTCTTCAATATGCCCTTCACCAACATGCAGTGTTTCCTTGATTGAATTAGCTCTCACACCAATATTTGCGTCTAGAGCCTTTGCATTGAGGGCTATCTGAAAACGGCTGTGGCGCTGAAGTTGCCTGTGAATGTGGAGTTGGTGGCATGTGAAACCCGCATGTGGAGCATTCGTTTGTGTGGGATGCTCTACCAGGTTCATTTCAGTCCTTGCCATGAAAAGGGCACTAAGCATAGAGTGTGAAAACTGAGTTTCCTTGAGAGCTGCTTGGAAGCCTGATGGTGTGTGAAGTTAGTGATCCAAATGTAGTTGTTCTCCCACAAGAACCACTCGGCTGATCCTTCTTCAATATGCCCTTCACCAACATGCAGTGTTTCCTTGATTGAATTAGCTCTCACACCAATATTTGAGTCTAGAGCCTTTGCATTGAGGGCTATCTGAAAACGGCTGTGTCGCTGAAGTTGCCTGTGAATGTGGAGTTGGTGGCATGTGAAACCCGCATGTGGAGCATTCGTTTGTGTGGGATGCTCTACCAGGTTCATTCCTAGATAATGCACTCAAAGGGCACTAAGCATAGAGTGTGAAAACTGAGTTTCCTTGAGAGCTGCTTGGAAGCCTGATGGTGTGTGAAGTTAGTGAGCCAAATGGAGTTGTTCTCCCACAAGAACCACTCGGCTGATGCTTCTTCAATATGCCCTTCACCAACATGCAGTGTTTCCTTGATTGAATTAGCTCTCACACCAATATTTGCGTCTAGAGCCTTTGCATTGAGGGCTATCTGAAAACGGCTGTGGCGCTGAAGTTGCCTGTGAATGTGGAGTTGGTGGCATGTGAAACCCGCATGTGGAGCATTCGTTTGTGTGGGATGCTCTACCAGGTTCATTTCAGTCCTTGCCATGAAAAGGGCACTAAGCATAGAGTGTGAAAACTGAGTTTCCTTGAGAGCTGCTTGGAAGCCTGATGGCGTGTGAAGTTAGTGAGCCAAATGGAGTTGTTCTCCCACAAGAACCACTCGGCTGATGCTTCTTCAATATGCCCTTCACCAACATGCAGTGTTTCCTTGATTGAATTAGCTCTCACACCAATATTTGCGTCTAGAGCCTTGGCATTGAGGGCTATCTGAAAACGGCTGTGGCGCTGAAGTTGCCTGTGAATGTGGAGTTGGTGGCATGTGAAACCCGGATGTGGAGCATTCGTTTGTGTGGGATGCTCTACCAGGTTCATTTCAGTCCTTGCCATGAAAAGGGCACTAAGCATAGAGTGTGAAAACTGAGTTTCCTTGAGAGCTGCTTGGAAGCCTGATGGTGTGTGAAGTTAGTGATCCAAATGGAGTTGTTCTCCCACAAGAACCACTCGGCTGATCCTTCTTCAATATGCCCTTCACCAACATGCAGTGTTTCCTTGATTGAATTAGCTCTCACAACAATATTTGCGTCTACAGCCTTTGCATTGAGGGCTATCTGAAAACGGCTGTGTCGCTGAAGTTGCCTGTGAATGTGGAGTTGGTGGCATGTGAAACCCGCATGTGGAGCATTCGTTTGTGTGGGATGCTCTACCAGGTTCATTCCTAGATAATGCACTCAAAGGGCACTAAGCATAGAGTGTGAAAACTGAGTTTCCTTGAGAGCTGCTTGGAAGACTGATGGTGTGTGAAGTTAGTGAGCCAAATGGAGTTGTTCTCCCACAAGAACCACTCGGCTGATCCTTCTTCAATATGCCCTTCACCAACATGCAGTGTTTCCTTGATTGAATTAGCTCTCACACCAATATTTGCGTCTAGAGCCTTTGCATTGAGGGCTATCTGAAAACGGCTGTGGCGCTGAAGTTGCCTGTGAATGTGGAGTTGGTGGCATGTGAAACCCGCATGTGGAGCATTCGTTTGTGTGGGATGCTCTACCAGGTTCATTCCTAGATAATGCACTCAAAGGGCACTAAGCATAGAGTGTGAAAACTGAGTTTCCTTGAGAGCTGCTTGGAAGACTGATGGTGTGTGAAGTTAGTGAGCCAAATGGAGTTGTTCTCCCACAAGAACCACTCGGCTGATCCTTCTTCAATATGCCCTTCACCAACATGCAGTGTTTCCTTGATTGAATTAGCTCTCACACCAATATTTGCGTCTAGAGCCTTTGCATTGAGGGCTATCTGAAAACGGCTGTGGCGCTGAAGTTGCCTGTGAATGTGGAGTTGGTGGCATGTGAAACCCGCATGTGGAGCATTCGTTTGTGTGGGATGCTCTACCAGGTTCATTCCTAGATAATGCACTCAAAGGGCACTAAACATAGAGTGTGAAAACTGAGTTTCCTTGAGAGCTGCTTGGAAGCCTGATGGTGTGTGAAGTTAGTGAGCCAAATGGAGTTGTTCTCCCACAAGAACCACTCGGCTGATCCTTCTTCAATATGCCCTTCACCAACATGCAGTGTTTCCTTGATTGAATTAGCTCTCACACCAATATTTGCGTCTAGAGCCTTTGCATTGAGGGCTATCTGAAAACGGCTGTGGCGCTGAAGTTGCCTGTGAATGTGGAGTTGGTGGCATGTGAAACCCGCATGTGGAGCATTCGTTTGTGTGGGATGCTCTACCAGGTTCATTTCAGTCCTAGCCATACAAAGGGCACTAAGCATAGAGTGTGAAAACTGAGTTTCCTTGAGAGCTGCTTGGAAGCCTGATGGTGTGTGAAGTTAGTGATCCAAATGTAGTTGTTCTCCCACAAGAACCACTCGGCTGATTCTTCTTCAATATGCCGTTCACCAACATGCAGTGTTTCCTTGATTGAATTAGCTCTCACACCAATATTTGAGTCTAGAGCCTTTGCATTGAGGGCTATCTGAAAACGGCTGTGTCGCTGAAGTTGCCTGTGAATGTGGAGTTGGTGGCATGTGAAACCCGCATGTGGAGCATTCGTTTGTGTGGGATGCTCACCAAGCTTCGTTTCAGTCCTAGGCACTCAAAGGGCACTAAGCATAGAGTGTGAAAACTGAGTTTCCTTGAGAGCTGCTTGGAAGCCTGATGGTGTGTGAAGTTAGTGATCCAAATGTAGTTGTTCTCCCACAAGAACCACTCGGCTGATTCTTCTTCAATATGCCGTTCACCAACATGCAGTGTTTCCTTGATTGAATTAGCTCTCACACCAATATTTGAGTCTAGAGCCTTTGCATTGAGGGCTATCTGAAAACGGCTGTGGCGCTGAAGTTGCCTGTGAATGTGGAGTTGGTGGCATGTGAAACCCGCATGTGGAGCATTCGTTTGTGTGGGATGCTCTACCAGGTTCATTCCTAGATAATGCACTCAAAGGGCACTAAGCATGGAGTGTGAAAACTGAGTTTCCTTGAGAGCTGCTTGGAAGCCTGATGGTGTGTGAAGTTAGTGAGCCAAATGGAGTTGTTCTCCCACAAGAACCACTCGGCTGATGCTTCTTCAATATGCCCTTCACCAACATGCAGTGTTTCCTTGATTGAATTAGCTCTCACACCAATATTTGCGTCTAGAGCCTTTGCATTGAGGGCTATCTGAAAACGGCTGTGGCGCTGAAGTTGCCTGTGAATGTGGAGTTGGTGGCATGTGAAACCCGCATGTGGAGCATTCGTTTGTGTGGGATACTCTACCAGGTTCATTTCAGTCCTTGCCATGAAAAGGGCACTAAGCATAGAGTGTGAAAACTGAGTTTCCTTGAGAGCTGCTTGGAAGCCTGATGGCGTGTGAAGTTAGTGAGCCAAATGGAGTTGTTCTCCCACAAGAACCACTCGGCTGATGCTTCTTCAATATGCCCTTCACCAACATGCAGTGTTTCCTTGATTGAATTAGCTCTCACACCAATATTTGCGTCTAGAGCCTTGGCATTGAGGGCTATCTGAAAACGGCTGTGGCGCTGAAGTTGCCTGTGAATGTGGAGTTGGTGGCATGTGAAACCCGCATGTGGAGCATTCGTTTGTGTGGGATGCTCTACCAGGTTCATTTCAGTCCTTGCCATGAAAAGGGCACTAAGCATAGAGTGTGAAAACTGAGTTTCCTTGATAGCTGCTTGGAAGCCTGATGGTGTGTGAAGTTAGTGATCCAAATGGAGTTGTTCTCCCACAAGAACCACTCGGCTGATCCTTCTTCAATATGCCCTTCACCAACATGCAGTGTTTCCTTGATTGAATTAGCTCTCACACCAATATTTGCGTCTAGAGCCTTTGCATTGAGGGCTATCTGAAAACGGCTGTGTCGCTGAAGTTGCCTGTGAATGTGGAGTTGGTGGCATGTGAAACCCGCATGTGGAGCATTCGTTTGTGTGGGATGCTCTACCAGGTTCATTCCTAGATAATGCACTCAAAGGGCACTAAGCATAGAGTGTGAAAACTGAGTTTCCTTGAGAGCTGCTTGGAAGACTGATGGTGTGTGAAGTTAGTGAGCCAAATGGAGTTGTTCTCCCACAAGAACCACTCGGCTGATGCTTCTTCAATATGCCCTTCACCAACATGCAGTGTTTCCTTGATTGAATTAGCTCTCACACCAATATTTGCGTCTAGAGCCTTTGCATTGAGGGCTATCTGAAAACGGCTGTGGCGCTGAAGTTGCCTGTGAATGTGGAGTTGGTGGCATGTGAAACCCGCATGTGGAGCATTCGTTTGTGTGGGATGCTCTACCAGGTTCATTCCTAGATAATGCACTCAAAGGGCACTAAGCATAGAGTGTGAAAACTGAGTTTCCTTGAGAGCTGCTTGGAAGACTGATGGTGTGTGAAGTTAGTGAGCCAAATGGAGTTGTTCTCCCACAAGAACCACTCGGCTGATCCTTCTTCAATATGCCCTTCACCAACATGCAGTGTTTCCTTGATTGAATTAGCTCTCACACCAATATTTGCGTCTAGAGCCTTTGCATTGAGGGCTATCTGAAAACGGCTGTGGCGCTGAAGTTGCCTGTGAATGTGGAGTTGGTGGCATGTGAAACCCGCATGTGGAGCATTCGTTTGTGTGGGATGCTCTACCAGGTTCATTCCTAGATAATGCACTCAAAGGGCACTAAACATAGAGTGTGAAAACTGAGTTTCCTTGAGAGCTGCTTGGAAGCCTGATGGTGTGTGAAGTTAGTGAGCCAAATGGAGTTGTTCTCCCACAAGAACCACTCGGCTGATCCTTCTTCAATATGCCCTTCACCAACATGCAGTGTTTCCTTGATTGAATTAGCTCTCACACCAATATTTGCGTCTAGAGCCTTTGCATTGAGGGCTATCTGAAAACGGCTGTGGCGCTGAAGTTGCCTGTGAATGTGGAGTTGGTGGCATGTGAAACCCGCATGTGGAGCATTCCTTTGTGTGGGATGCTCTACCAGGTTCATTTCAGTCCTAGCCATACAAAGGGCACTAAGCATAGAGTGTGAAAACTGAGTTTCCTTGAGAGCTGCTTGGAAGCCTGATGGTGTGTGAAGTTAGTGAGCCAAATGGAGTTGTTCTCCCACAAGAACCACTCGGCTGATCCTTCTTCAATATGCCCTTCACCAACATGCAGTGTTTCCTTGATTGAATTAGCTCTCACACCAATATTTGCGTCTAGAGCCTTTGCATTGAGGGCTATCTGAAAACGGCTGTGGCGCTGAAGTTGCCTGTGAATGTGGAGTTGGTGGCATGTGAAACCCGCATGTGGAGCATTCGTTTGTGTGGGATGCTCTACCAGGTTCATTCCTAGATAATGCACTCAAAGGGCACTAAGCATAGAGTGTGAAAACTGAGTTTCCTTGAGAGCTGCTTGGAAGCCTGATGGTGTGTGAAGTTAGTGAGCCAAATGGAGTTGTTCTCCCACAAGAACCACTCGGCTGATGCTTCTTCCATATGCCCTTCACCAACATGCAGTGTTTCCTTGATTGAATTAGCTCTCACACCAATATTTGCGTCTAGAGCCTTTGCATTGAGGGCTATCTGAAAACGGCTGTGGCGCTGAAGTTGCCTGTGAATGTGGAGTTGGTGGCATGTGAAACCCGCATGTGGAGCATTCGTTTGCGTGGGATGCTCTACCAGGTTCATTTCAGTCCTTGCCATGAAAAGGGCACTAAGCATAGAGTGTGAAAACTGAGTTTCCTTGAGAGCTGCTTGGAAGCCTGATGGTGTGTGAAGTTAGTGAGCCAAATGGAGTTGTTCTCCCACAAGAACCACTCGGCTGATCCTTCTTCAATATGCCCTTCACCAACATGCAGTGTTTCCTTGATTGAATTAGCTCTCACACCAATATTTGCGTCTAGAGCCTTTGCATTGAGGGCTATCTGAAAACGGCTGTGTCGCTGAAGTTGCCTGTGAATGTGGAGTTGGTGGCATGTGAAACCCGCATGTGGAGCATTCGTTTGTGTGGGATGCTCTACCAGGTTCATTCCTAGATAATGCACTCAAAGGGCACTAAGCATAGAGTGTGAAAACTGAGTTTCCTTGAGAGCTGCTTGGAAGCCTGATGGTGTGTGAAGTTAGTGAGCCAAATGGAGTTGTTCTCCCACAAGAACCACTCGGCTGATCCTTCTTCAATATGCCCTTCACCAACATGCAGTGTTTCCTTGATTGAATTAGCTCTCACACCAATATTTGCGTCTAGAGCCTTGGCATTGAGGGCTATCTGAAAACGGCTGTGGCGCTGAAGTTGCCTGTGAATGTGGAGTTGGTGGCATGTGAAACCCGCATGTGGAGCATTCGTTTGTGTGGGATGCTCTACCAGGTTCATTCCTAGATAATGCACTCAAAGGGCACTAAGCATAGAGTGTGAAAACTGAGTTTCCTTGAGAGCTGCTTGGAAGCCTGATGGTGTGTGAAGTTAGTGAGCCAAATGGAGTTGTTCTCCCACAAGAACCACTCGGCTGATCCTTCTTCAATATGCCCTTCACCAACATGCAGTGTTTCCTTGATTGAATTAGCTCTCACACCAATATTTGCGTCTAGAGCCTTTGCATTGAGGGCTATCTGAAAACGGCTGTGGCGCTGAAGTTGCCTGTGAATGTGGAGTTGGTGGCATGTGAAACCCGCATGTGGAGCATTCGTTTGTGTGGGATGCTCTACCAGGTTCATTCCTAGATAATGCACTCAAAATGCACTAAGCATAGAGTGTGAAAACTGAGTTTCCTTGAGAGCTGCTTGGAAGCCTGATGGTGTGTGAAGTTAGTGAGCCAACTTGAGTTGTTCTCCCACAAGAACCACTCGGCTGATCCTTCTTCAATATGCCCTTCACCAACATGCAGTGTTTCCTTGATTGAATTAGCTCTCACACCAATATTTGCGTCTAGAGCCTTTGCATTGAGGGCTATCTGAAAACGGCTGTGGCGCTGAAGTTGCCTGTGAATGTGGAGTTGGTGGCATGTGAAACCCGCATGTGGAGCATTCGTTTGTGTGGGATGCTCTACCAGGTTCATTCCTAGATAATGCACTCAAAGGGCACTAAACATAGAGTGTGAAAACTGAGTTTCCTTGAGAGCTGCTTGGAAGCCTGATGGTGTGTGAAGTTAGTGAGCCAAATGGAGTTGTTCTCCCACAAGAACCACTCGGCTGATCCTTCTTCAATATGCCCTTCACCAACATGCAGTGTTTCCTTGATTGAATTAGCTCTCACACCAATATTTGCGTCTAGAGCCTTTGCATTGAGGGCTATCTGAAAACGGCTGTGGCGCTGAAGTTGCCTGTGAATGTGGAGTTGGTGGCATGTGAAACCCGCATGTGGAGCATTCGTTTGTGTGGGATGCTCTACCAGGTTCATTTCAGTCCTAGCCATACAAAGGGCACTAAGCATAGAGTGTGAAAACTGAGTTTCCTTGAGAGCTGCTTGGAAGCCTGATGGTGTGTGAAGTTAGTGAGGCAAATGGAGTTGTTCTCCCACAAGAACCACTCGGCTGATGCTTCTTCAATATGCCCTTCACCAACATGCAGTGTTTCCTTGATTGAATTAGCTCTCACACCAATATTGGCGTCTAGAGCCTTTGCATTGAGGGCTACCTGAAAACGGCTGTGGCGCTGAAGTTGCCTGTGAATGTGGAGTTGGTGGCATGTGAAACCCGCATGTGGAGCATTCCTTTGTGTGGGATGCTCTACCAGGTTCATTCCTAGATAATTCACTCAAAGGGCACTAAGCATAGAGTGTGAAAACTGAGTTTCCTTGAGAGCTGCTTGGAAGCCTGATGGTGTGTGAAGTTAGTGATCCAAATGTAGTTGTTCTCCCACAAGAACCACTCGGCTGATCCTTCTTCAATATGCCCTTCACCAACATGCAGTGTTTCCTTGATTGAATTAGCTCTCACACCAATATTTGCGTCTAGAGCCTTTGCATTGAGGGCTATCTGAAAACGGCTGTGGCGCTGAAGTTGCCTGTGAATGTGGAGTTGGTGGCATGTGAAACCCGCATGTGGAGCATTCGTTTGTGTGGGATGCTCTACCAGGTTCATTCCTAGATCATGCACTCAAAGGGCACTAAGCATAGAGTGTGAAAACTGAGTTTCCTTGAGAGCTGCTTGGAAGCCTGATGGTGTGTGAAGTTAGTGAGCCAAATGGAGTTGTTCTCCCACAAGAACCACTCGGCTGATCCTTCTTCAATATGCCCTTCACCAACATGCAGTGTTTCCTTGATTGAATTAGCTCTCACACCAATATTTGCGTCTAGAGCCTTTGCATTGAGGGCTATCTGAAAACGGCTGTGTCGCTGAAGTTGCCTGTGAATGTGGAGTTGGTGGCATGTGAAACCCGCATGTGGAGCATTCGTTTGTGTGGGATGCTCTACCAGGTTCATTCCTAGATAATGCACTCAAAGGGCACTAAGCATAGAGTGTGAAAACTGAGTTTCCTTGAGAGCTGCTTGGAAGCCTGATGGTGTGTGAAGTTAGTGAGCCAAATGGAGTTGTTCTCCCACAAGAACCACTCGGCTGATCCTTCTTCAATATGCCCTTCACCAACATGCAGTGTTTCCTTGATTGAATTAGCTCTCACACCAATATTTGCGTCTAGAGCCTTTGCAAGGAGGGCTATCTGAAAACGGCTGTGGCGCTGAAGTTGCCTGTGAATGTGGAGTTGGTGGCATGTGAAACCCGCATGTGGAGCATTCGTTTGTGTGGGATGCTCTACCAGGTTCATTCCTAGATCATGCACTCAAAGGGCACTAAGCATAGAGTGTGAAAACTGAGTTTCCTTGAGAGCTGCTTGGAAGCCTGATGGTGTGTGAAGTTAGTGAGCCAAATGGAGTTGTTCTCCCACAAGAACCACTCGGCTGATGCTTCTTCAATATGCCCTTCACCAACATGCAGTGTTTCCTTGATTGAATTAGCTCTCACACCAATATTTGCGTCTAGAGCCTTTGCATTGAGGGCTATCTGAAAACGGCTGTGGCGCTGAAGTTGCCTGTGAATGTGGAGTTGGTGGCATGTGAAACCCGCATGTGGAGCATTCGTTTGCGTGGGATGCTCTACCAGGTTCATTTCAGTCCTTGCCATGAAAAGGGCACTAAGCATAGAGTGTGAAAACTGAGTTTCCTTGAGAGCTGCTTGGAAGCCTGATGGTGTGTGAAGTTAGTGAGCCAAATGGAGTTGTTCTCCCACAAGAACCACTCGGCTGATCCTTCTTCAATATGCCCTTCACCAACATGCAGTGTTTCCTTGATTGAATTAGCTCTCACACCAATATTTGCGTCTAGAGCCTTTGCATTGAGGGCTATCTGAAAACGGCTGTGTCGCTGAAGTTGCCTGTGAATGTGGAGTTGGTGGCATGTGAAACCCGCATGTGGAGCATTCGTTTGTGTGGGATGCTCTACCAGGTTCATTCCTAGATAATGCACTCAAAGGGCACTAAGCATAGAGTGTGAAAACTGAGTTTCCTTGAGAGCTGCTTGGAAGCCTGATGGTGTGTGAAGTTAGTGAGCCAAATGGAGTTGTTCTCCCACAAGAACCACTCGGCTGATCCTTCTTCAATATGCCCTTCACCAACATGCAGTGTTTCCTTGATTGAATTAGCTCTCACACCAATATTTGCGTCTAGAGCCTTGGCATTGAGGGCTATCTGAAAACGGCTGTGTCGCTGAAGTTGCCTGTGAATGTGGAGTTGGTGGCATGTGAAACCCGCATGTGGAGCATTCGTTTGTGTGGCATGCTCTACCAGGTTCATTCCTAGATAATGCACTCAAAGGGCACTAAGCATAGAGTGTGAAAACTGAGTTTCCTTGAGAGCTGCTTGGAAGCCTGATGGTGTGTGAAGTTAGTGAGCCAAATGGAGTTGTTCTCCCACAAGAACCACTCGGCTGATCCTTCTTCAATATGCCCTTCACCAACATGCAGTGTTTCCTTGATTGAATTAGCTCTCACACCAATATTTGCGTCTAGAGCCTTTGCATTGAGGGCTATCTGAAAACGGCTGTGGCGCTGAAGTTGCCTGTGAATGTGGAGTTGGTGGCATGTGAAACCCGCATGTGGAGCATTCGTTTGTGTGGGATGCTCTACCAGGTTCATTCCTAGATAATGCACTCAAAGGGCACTAAGCATAGAGTGTGAAAACTGAGTTTCCTTGAGAGCTGCTTGGAAGCCTGATGGTGTGTGAAGTTAGTGAGCCAAATGGAGTTTTTCTCCCACAAGAACCACTCGGCTGATCCTTCTTCAATATGCCCTTCACCAACATGCAGTGTTTCCTTGATTGAATTAGCTCTCACACCAATATTTGCGTCTAGAGCCTTTGCATTGAGGGCTATCTGAAAACGGCTGTGGCGCTGAAGTTGCCTGTGAATGTGGAGTTGGTGGCATGTGAAACCCGCATGTGGAGCATTCGTTTGTGTGGGATGCTCTACCAGGTTCATTCCTAGATAATGCACTCAAAATGCACTAAGCATAGAGTGTGAAAACTGAGTTTCCTTGAGAGCTGCTTGGAAGCCTGATGGTGTGTGAAGTTAGTGAGCCAAATTGAGTTGTTCTCCCACAAGAACCACTCGGCTGATCCTTCTTCAATATGCCCTTCACCAACATGCAGTGTTTCCTTGATTGAATTAGCTCTCACACCAATATTTGCGTCTAGAGCCTTTGCATTGAGGGCTATCTGAAAACGGCTGTGGCACTGAAGTTGCCTGTGAATGTGGAGTTGGTGGCATGTGAAACCCGCATGTGGAGCATTCGTTTGTGTGGGATGCTCTACCAGGTTCATTCCTAGATAATGCCCTCAAAGGGCACTAAACATAGAGTGTGAAAACTGAGTTTCCTTGAGAGCTGCTTGGAAGCCTGATGGTGTGTGAAGTTAGTGAGCCAAATGGAGTTGTTCTCCCACAAGAACCACTCGGCTGATCCTTCTTCAATATGCCCTTCACCAACATGCAGTGTTTCCTTGATTGAATTAGCTCTCACACCAATATTTGCGTCTAGAGCCTTTGCATTGAGGGCTATCTGAAAACGGCTGTGGCGCTGAAGTTGCCTGTGAATGTGGAGTTGGTGGCATGTGAAACCCGCATGTGGAGCATTCGTTTGTGTGGGATGCTCTACCAGGTTCATTTCAGTCCTAGCCATACAAAGGGCACTAAGCATAGAGTGTGAAAACTGAGTTTCCTTGAGAGCTGCTTGGAAGCCTGATGGTGTGTGAAGTTAGTGAGCCAAATGGAGTTGTTCTCCCACAAGAACCACTCGGCTGATCCTTCTTCAATATGCCCTTCACCAACATGCAGTGTTTCCTTGATTGAATTAGCTCTCACACCAATATTGGCGTCTAGAGCCTTTGCATTGAGGGCTACCTGAAAACGGCTGTGGCGCTGAGGTTGCCTGTGAATGTGGAGTTGGTGGCATGTGAAACCCGCATGTGGAGCATTCGTTTGTGTGGGATGCTCTACCAGGTTCATTCCTAGATAATTCACTCAAAGGGCACTAAGCATAGAGTGTGAAAACTGAGTTTCCTTGAGAGCTGCTTGGAAGCCTGATGGTGTGTGAAGTTAGTGATCCAAATGTAGTTGTTCTCCCACAAGAACCACTCGGCTGATCCTTCTTCAATATGCCCTTCACCAACATGCAGTGTTTCCTTGATTGAATTAGCTCTCACACCAATATTTGCGTCTAGAGCCTTTGCATTGAGGGCTATCTGAAAACGGCTGTGGCGCTGAAGTTGCCTGTGAATGTGGAGTTGGTGGCATGTGAAACCCGCATGTGGAGCATTCGTTTGCGTGGGATGCTCTACCAGGTTCATTTCAGTCCTTGCCATGAAAAGGGCACTAAGCATAGAGTGTGAAAACTGAGTTTCCTTGAGAGCTGCTTGGAAGCCTGATGGTGTGTGAAGTTAGTGAGCCAAATGGAGTTGTTCTCCCACAAGAACCACTCGGCTGATCCTTCTTCAATATGCCCTTCACCAACATGCAGTGTTTCCTTGATTGAATTAGCTCTCACACCAATATTGGCGTCTAGAGCCTTTGCATTGAGGGCTATCTGAAAACGGCTGTGGCGCTGAAGTTGCCTGTGAATGTGGAGTTGGTGGCATGTGAAACCCGCATGTGGAGCATTCGTTTGTGTGGGATGCTCTACCAGGTTCATTCCTAGATAATGCACTCAAAATGCACTAAGCATAGAGTGTGAAAACTGAGTTTCCTTGAGAGCTGCTTGGAAGCCTGATGGTGTGTGAAGTTAGTGAGCCAAATGGAGTTGTTCTCCCACAAGAACCACTCGGCTGATCCTTCTTCAATATGCCCTTCACCAACATGCAGTGTTTCCTTGATTGAATTAGCTCTCACACCAATATTTGCGTCTAGAGCCTTTGCATTGAGGGCTATCTGAAAACGGCTGTGGCGCTGAAGTTGCCTGTGAATGTGGAGTTGGTGGCATGTGAAACCCGCATGTGGAGCATTCGTTTGTGTGGGATGCTCTACCAGGTTCATTTCAGTCCTTGCCATGAAAAGGGCACTAAGCATAGAGTGTGAAAACTGAGTTTCCTTGAGAGCTGCTTGGAAGCCTGATGGTGTGTGAAGTTAGTGAGCCAAATGGAGTTGTTCTCCCACAAGAACCACTCGGCTGATCCTTCTTCAATGTGCTCTTCAACAACATGCAGTGTTTCCTTGATTGAATTAGCTCTCACACCAATATTTGCGTCTAGAGCCTTTGCATTGAGGGCTATCTGAAAACGGCTGTGGCGCTGAAGTTGCCTGTGAATGTGGAGTTGGTGGCATGTGAAACCCGCATGTGGAGCATTCGTTTGTGTGGGATGCTCTACCAGGTTCATTCCTAGATAATGCACTCAAAATGCACTAAGCATAGAGTGTGAAAACTGAGTTTCCTTGAGAGCTGCTTGGAAGCCTGATGGTGTGTGAAGTTAGTGAGCCAAATGGAGTTGTTCTCCC
Organism: Ochotona princeps; assembly: GCF_030435755.1. NCBI lineage: Eukaryota > Metazoa > Chordata > Mammalia > Lagomorpha > Ochotonidae > Ochotona > Ochotona princeps. Next base: position 242,160 of record NW_026697151.1, on the reverse strand, counting down.
ACAAGAACCACTCGGCTGATCCTTCTTCAATATGCCCTTCACCAACATGCAGTGTTTCCTTGATTGAATTAGCTCTCACACCAATATTTGCGTCTAGAGCCTTGGCATTGAGGGCTATCTGAAAACGGCTGTGGCGCTGAAGTTGCCTGTGAATGTGGAGTTGGTGGCATGTGAAACCCGCATGTGGAGCATTCGTTTGTGTGGGATGCTCTACCAGGTTCATTTCAGTCCTAGCCATACAAAGGGCACTAAGCATAGAGTGTGAAAACTGAGTTTCCTTGAGAGCTGCTTGGAAGCCTGATGGTGTGTGAAGTTAGTGAGCCAAATGGAGTTGTTCTCCCACAAGAACCACTCGGCTGATCCTTCTTCAATATGCCCTTCACCAACATGCAGTGTTTCCTTGATTGAATTAGCTCTCACACCAATATTTGAGTCTAGAGCCTTTGCATTGAGGGCTATCTGAAAACGGCTGTGGCGCTGAAGTTGCCTGTGAATGTGGAGTTGGTGGCATGTGAAACCCGCATGTGGAGCATTCGTTTGTGTGGGATGCTCTACCAGGTTCATTCCTAGATAATGCACTCAAAGGGCACTAAGCATAGAGTGTGAAAACTGAGTTTCCTTGAGAGCTGCTTGGAAGCCTGATGGTGTGTGAAGTTAGTGAGCCAAATGGAGTTGTTCTCCCACAAGAACCACTCGGCTGATCCTTCTTCAATATGCCCTTCACCAACATGCAGTGTTTCCTTGAATGAATTAGCTCTCACACCAATATTTGCGTCTAGAGCCTTTGCATTGAGGGCTATCTGAAAACGGCTGTGGCGCTGAAGTTGCCTGTGAATGTGGAGTTGGTGGCATGTGAAACCCGCATGTGGAGCATTCGTTTGTGTGGGATGCTCTACCAGGTTCATTCCTAGATAATGCACTCAAAGGGCACTAAACATAGAGTGTGAAAACTGAGTTTCCTTGAGAGCTGCTTGGAAGCCTGATGGTGTGTGAAGTTAGTGAGCCAAATGGAGTTGTTCTCCCACAAGAACCACTCGGCTGATCCTTCTTCAATATGCCCTTCACCAACATGCAGTGTTTCCTTGATTGAATTAGCTCTCACACCAATATTTGCGTCTAGAGCCTTCGCATTGAGGGCTATCTGAAAACGGCTGTGGCGCTGAAGTTGCCTGTGAATGTGGAGTTGGTGGCATGTGAAACCCGCATGTGGAGCATTCGTTTGTGTGGGATGCTCTACCAGGTTCATTTCAGTCCTTGCCATGAAAAGGGCACTAAGCATAGAGTGTGAAAACTGAGTTTCCTTGAGAGCTGCTTGGAAGCCTGATGGTGTGTGAAGTTAGTGAGCCAAATGGAGTTGTTCTCCCACAAGAACCACTCGGCTGATCCTTCTTCAATATGCCCTTCACCAACATGCAGTGTTTCCTTGATTGAATTAGCTCTCACACCAATATTTGCGTCTAGAGCCTTTGCATTGAGGGCTATCTGAAAACGGCTGTGGCGCTGAAGTTGCCTGTGAATGTGGAGTTGGTGGCATGTGAAACCCGCATGTGGAGCATTCGTTTGTGTGGGATGCTCTACCAGGTTCATTTCAGTCCTAGCCATACAAAGGGCACTAAGCATAGAGTGTGAAAACTGAGTTTCCTTGAGAGCTGCTTGGAAGCCTGATGGTGTGTGAAGTTAGTGAGCCAAATGGAGTTGTTCTCCCACAAGAACCACTCGGCTGATCCTTCTTCAATATGCCCTTCACCAACATGCAGTGTTTCCTTGATTGAATTAGCTCTCACACCAATATTTGCGTCTAGAGCCTTTGCATTGAGGCCTATCTGAAAACGGCTGTGGCGCTGAAGTTGCCTGTGAATGTGGAGTTGGTGGCATGTGAAACCCGCATGTGGAGCATTCGTTTGCGTGGGATGCTCTACCAGGTTCATTCCTAGATAATGCACTCAAAGGGCACTAAGCATAGAGTGTGAAAACTGAGTTTCCTTGAGAGCTGCTTGGAAGCCTGATGGTGTGTGAAGTTAGTGAGCCAAATGGAGTTGTTCTCCCACAAGAACCACTCGGCTGATCCTTCTTCAATATGCCCTTCACCAACATGCAGTGTTTCCTTGATTGAATTAGCTCTCACACCAATATTTGCGTCTAGAGCCTTTGCATTGAGGGCTATCTGAAAACGGCTGTGGCGCTGAAGTTGCCTGTGAATGTGGAGTTGGTGGCATGTGAAACCCGCATGTGGAGCATTCGTTTGTGTGGGATGCTCTACCAGGTTCATTTCAGTCCTAGCCATACAAAGGGCACTAAGCATAGAGTGTGAAAACTGAGTTTCCTTGAGAGCTGCTTGGAAGCCTGATGGTTTGTGAAGTTAGTGAGCCAAATGGAGTTGTTCTCCCACAAGAACCACTCGGCTGATCCTTCTTCAATATGCCCTTCACCAACATGCAGTGTTTCCTTGATTGAATTAGCTCTCACACCAATATTGGCGTCTAGAGCCTTTGCATTGAGGGCTATCTGAAAACGGCTGTGGCGCTGAAGTTGCCTGTGAATGTGGAGTTGGTGGCATGTGAAACCCGCATGTGGAGCATTCGTTTGTGTGGGATGCTCTACCAGGTTCATTCCTAGATAATGCACTCAAAGGGCACTAAGCATAGAATGTGAAAACTGAGTTTCCTTGAGAGCTGCTTGGAAGCCTGATGGTGTGTGAAGTTAGTGAGCCAAATGGAGTTGTTCTCCCACAAGAACCACTCGGCTGATCCTTCTTCAATATGCCCTTCACCAACATGCAGTGTTTCCTTGATTGAATTAGCTCTCACACCAATATTTGCGTCTAGAGCCTTTGCATTGAGGGCTATCTGAAAACGGCTGTGGCGCTGAAGTTGCCTGTGAATGTGGAGTTGGTGGCATGTGAAACCCGCATGTGGAGCATTCGTTTGTGTGGGATGCTCTACCAGGTTCCTTTCAGTCCTTGCCATGAAAAGGGCACTAAGCATAGAGTGTGAAAACTGAGTTTCCTTGAGAGCTGCTTGGAAGCCTGATGGTGTGTGAAGTTAGTGAGCCAAATGGAGTTGTTCTCCCACAAGAACCACTCGGCTGATCCTTCTTCAATGTGCTCTTCACCAACATGCAGTGTTTCCTTGATTGAATTAGCTCTCACACCAATATTTGCGTCTAGAGCCTTTGCATTGAGGGCTATCTGAAAACGGCTGTGGCGCTGAAGTTGCCTGTGAATGTGGAGTTGGTGGCATGTGAAACCCGCATGTGGAGCATTCGTTTGTGTGGGATGCTCTACCAGGTTCATTCCTAGATAATGCACTCAAAATGCACTAAGCATAGAGTGTGAAAACTGAGTTTCCTTGAGAGCTGCTTGGAAGCCTGATGGTGTGTGAAGTTAGTGAGCCAAATGGAGTTGTTCTCCCACAAGAACCACTCGGCTGATCCTTCTTCAATATGCCCTTCACCAACATGCAGTGTTTCCTTGATTGAATTAGCTCTCACACCAATATTTGCGTCTAGAGCCTTTGCATTGAGGGCTATCTGAAAACGGCTGTGGCGCTGAAGTTGCCTGTGAATGTGGAGTTGGTGGCATGTGAAACCCGCATGTGGAGCATTCGTTTGTGTGGGATGCTCTACCAGGTTCATTTCAGTCCTAGCCATACAAAGGGCACTAAGCATAGAGTGTGAAAACTGAGTTTCCTTGAGAGCTGCTTGGAAGCCTGATGGTGTGTGAAGTTAGTGAGCCAAATGGAGTTGTTCTCCCACAAGAACCACTCGGCTGATCCTTCTTCAATATGCCCTTCACCAACATGCAGTGTTTCCTTGATTGAATTAGCTCTCACACCAATATTTGCGTCTAGAGCCTTTGCATTGAGGGCTATCTGAAAACGGCTGTGGCGCTGAAGTTGCCTGTGAATGTGGAGTTGGTGGCATGTGAAACCCGCATGTGGAGCATTCGTTTGTGTGGGATGCTCTACCAGGTTCATTTCAGTCCTAGCCATACAAAGGGCACTAAGCATAGAGTGTGAAAACTGAGTTTCCTTGAGAGCTGCTTGGAAGCCTGATGGTGTGTGAAGTTAGTGAGCCAAATGGAGTTGTTCTCCCACAAGAACCACTCGGCTGATCCTTCTTCAATATGCCCTTCACCAACATGCAGTGTTTCCTTGATTGAATTAGCTCTCACACCAATATTTGCGTCTAGAGCCTTTGCATTGAGGGCTATCTGAAAACGGCTGTGGCGCTGAAGTTGCCTGTGAATGTGGAGTTGGAGGCATGTGAAACCCGCATGTGGAGCATTCGTTTGTGTGGGATGCTCTACCAGGTTCATTCCTAGATCATGCACTCAAAGGGCACTAAGCATAGAGTGTGAAAACTGAGTTTCCTTGAGAGCTGCTTGGAAGCCTGATGGTGTGTGAAGTTAGTGAGCCAAATGGAGTTGTTCTCCCACAAGAACCACTCGGCTGATCCTTCTTCAATATGCCCTTCACCAACATGCAGTGTTTCCTTGATTGAATTAGCTCTCACACCAATATTTGCGTCTAGAGCCTTTGCATTGAGGGCTATCTGCAAATGGCTGTGGCGCTGAAGTTGCCTGTGAATGTGGAGTTGGTGGCATGTGAAACCCACATGTGGAGCATTCGTTTGTGTGGGATGCTCTACCAGGTTCATTCCTAGATAATGCACTCAAAGGGCACTAAGCATAGAGTGTGAAAACTGAGTTTCCTTGAGAGCTGCTTGGAAGCCTGATGGTGTGTGAAATTAGTGAGCCAAATGGAGTTGTTCTCCCACAAGAACCACTCGGCTGATGCTTCTTCAATATGCCCTTCACCAACATGCAGTGTTTCCTTGATTGAATTAGCTCTCACACCAATATTTGCGTCTAGAGCCTTTGCATTGAGGGCTATCTGAAAACGGCTGTGGCGCTGAAGTTGCCTGTGAATGTGGAGTTGGTGGCATGTGAAACCCGCATGTGGAGCATTCGTTTGTGTGGGATGCTCTACCAGGTTCATTTCAGTCCTTGCCATGAAAAGGGCACTAAGCATAGAGTGTGAAAACTGAGTTTCCTTGAGAGCTGCTTGGAAGCCTGATGGTGTGTGAAGTTAGTGAGCCAAATGGAGTTGTTCTCCCACAAGAACCACTCGGCTGATCCTTCTTCAATATGCCCTTCACCAACATGCAGTGTTTCCTTGATTGAATTAGCTCTCACACCAATATTTGCGTCTAGAGCCTTTGCATTGAGGGCTATCTGAAAACGGCTGTGGCGCTGAAGTTGCCTGTGAATGTGGAGTTGGTGGCATGTGAAACCCGCATGTGGAGCATTCGTTTGTGTGGGATGCTCTACCAGGTTCATTCCTAGATCATGCACTCAAAGGGCACTAAGCATAGAGTGTGAAAACTGAGTTTCCTTGAGAGCTGCTTGGAAGCCTGATGGTGTGTGAAGTTAGTGAGCCAAATGGAGTTGTTCTCCCACAAGAACCACTCGGCTGATCCTTCTTCAATATGCCCTTCACCAACATGCAGTGTTTCCTTGATTGAATTAGCTCTCACACCAATATTTGCGTCTAGAGCCTTTGCATTGAGGGCTATCTGCAAATGGCTGTGGCGCTGAAGTTGCCTGTGAATGTGGAGTTGGTGGCATGTGAAACCCACATGTGGAGCATTCGTTTGTGTGGGATGCTCTACCAGGTTCATTCCTAGATAATGCACTCAAAGGGCACTAAGCATAGAGTGTGAAAACTGAGTTTCCTTGAGAGCTGCTTGGAAGCCTGATGGTGTGTGAAGTTAGTGAGCCAAATGGAGTTGTTCTCCCACAAGAACCACTCGGCTGATGCTTCTTCAATATGCCCTTCACCAACATGCAGTGTTTCCTTGATTGAATTAGCTCTCACACCAATATTTGCGTCTAGAGCCTTTGCATTGAGGGCTATCTGAAAACGGCTGTGGCGCTGAAGTTGCCTGTGAATGTGGAGTTGGTGGCATGTGAAAGCCGCATGTGGAGCATTCGTTTGTGTGGGATGCTCTACCAGGTTCATTTCAGTCCTTGCCATGAAAAGGGCACTAAGCATAGAGTGTGAAAACTGAGTTTCCTTGAGAGCTGCTTGGAAGCCTGATGGTGTGTGAAGTTAGTGAGCCAAATGGAGTTGTTCTCCCACAAGAACCACTCGGCTGATCCTTCTTCAAAATGCCCTTCACCAACATGCAGTGTTTCCTTGATTGAATTAGCTCTCACACCAATATTTGCGTCTAGAGCCTTTGCATTGAGGGCTATCTGAAAACGGCTGTGGCGCTGAAGTTGCCTGTGAATGTGGAGTTGGTGGCATGTGAAACCCGCATGTGGAGCATTCGTTTGTGTGGGATGCTCTACCAGGTTCATTCCTAGATAATGCACTCAAAATGCACTAAGCAAAGAGTGTGAAAACTGAGTTTGCTTGAGAGCTGCTTGGAAGCCTGATGGTGTGTGAAGTTAGTGAGCCAAATGGAGTTGTTCTCCCACAAGAACCACTCGGCTGATCCTTCTTCAATATGCCCTTCACCAACATGCAGTGTTTCCTTGATTGAATTAGCTCTCACACCAATATTTGCGTCTAGAGCCTTTGCATTGAGGGCTATCTGAAAACGGCTGTGGCGCTGAAGTTGCCTGTGAATGTGGAGTTGGTGGCATGTGAAACCCGCATGTGGAGCATTCGTTTGTGTGGGATGCTCTACCAGGTTCATTTCAGTCCTTGCCATGAAAAGGGCACTAAGCATAGAGTGTGAAAACTGAGTTTCCTTGAGAGCTGCTTGGAAGCCTGATGGTGTGTGAAGTTAGTGAGCCAAATGGAGTTGTTCTCCCACAAGAACCACTCGGCTGATCCTTCTTCAATATGCCCTTCACCAACATGCAGTGTTTCCTTGATTGAATTAGCTCTCACACCAATATTTGCGTCTAGAGCCTTTGCATTGAGGGCTATCTGCAAATGGCTGTGGCGCTGAAGTTGCCTGTGAATGTGGAGTTGGTGGCATGTGAAACCCACATGTGGAGCATTCGTTTGTGTGGGATGCTCTACCAGGTTCATTCCTAGATAATGCACTCAAAGGGCACTAAGCATAGAGTGTGAAAACTGAGTTTCCTTGAGAGCTGCTTGGAAGCCTGATGGTGTGTGAAGTTAGTGAGCCAAATGGAGTTGTTCTCCCACAAGAACCACTCGGCTGATGCTTCTTCAATATGCCCTTCACCAACATGCAGTGTTTCCTTGATTGAATTAGCTCTCACACCAATATTTGCGTCTAGAGCCTTTGCATTGAGGGCTATCTGAAAACGGCTGTGGCGCTGAAGTTGCCTGTGAATGTGGAGTTGGTGGCATGTGAAACCCGCATGTGGAGCATTCGTTTGTGTGGGATGCTCTACCAGGTTCATTTCAGTCCTTGCCATGAAAAGGGCACTAAGCATAGAGTGTGAAAACTGAGTTTCCTTGAGAGCTGCTTGGAAGCCTGATGGTTTGTGAAGTTAGTGAGCCAAATGGAGTTGTTCTCCCACAAGAACCACTCGGCTGATCCTTCTTCAAAATGCCCTTCACCAACATGCAGTGTTTCCTTGATTGAATTAGCTCTCACACCAATATTTGCGTCTAGAGCCTTTGCATTGAGGGCTATCTGAAAACGGCTGTGGCGCTGAAGTTGCCTGTGAATGTGGAGTTGGTGGCATGTGAAACCCGCATGTGGAGCATTCGTTTGTGTGGGATGCTCTACCAGGTTCATTTCAGTCCTTGCCATGAAAAGGGCACTAAGCATAGAGTGTGAAAACTGAGTTTCCTTGAGAGCTGCTTGGAAGCCTGATGGTGTGTGAAGTTAGTGAGCCAAATGGAGTTGTTCTCCCACAAGAACCACTCGGCTGATCCTTCTTCAATATGCCCTTCACCAACATGCAGTGTTTCCTTGATTGAATTAGCTCTCACACCAATATTTGCGTCTAGAGCCTTTGCATTGAGGGCTATCTGAAAACGGCTGTGGCGCTGAAGTTGCCTGTGAATGTGGAGTTGGTGGCATGTGAAACCCGCATGTGGAGCATTCGTTTGTGTGGGATGCTCTACCAGGTTCATTTCAGTCCTAGCCATACAAAGGGCACTAAGCATAGAGTGTGAAAACTGAGTTTCCTTGAGAGCTGCTTGGAAGCCTGATGGTGTGTGAAGTTAGTGAGCCAAATGGAGTTGTTCTCCCACAAGAACCACTCGGCTGATCCTTCTTCAATATGCCCTTCACCAACATGCAGTGTTTCCTTGATTGAATTAGCTCTCACACCAATATTTGCGTCTAGAGCCTTTGCATTGAGGGCTATCTGAAAACGGCTGTGGCGCTGAAGTTGCCTGTGAATGTGGAGTTGGTGGCATGTGAAACCCGCATGTGGAGCATTCGTTTGTGTGGGATGCTCTACCAGGTTCATTCCTAGATAATGCACTCAAAGGGCACTAAGCATAGAGTGTGAAAACTGAGTTTGCTTGAGAGCTGCTTGGAAGCCTGATGGTGTGTGAAGTTAGTGAGCCAAATGGAGTTGTTCTCCCACAAGAACCACTCGGCTGATCCTTCTTCAATATGCCCTTCACCAACATGCAGTGTTTCCTTGATTGAATTAGCTCTCACACCAATATTGGCGTCTAGATCCTTTGCATTGAGGGCTACCTGAAAACGGCTGTGGCGCTGAAGTTGCCTGTGAATGTGGAGTTGGTGGCATGTGAAACCCGCATGTGGAGCATTCGTTTGTGTGGGATGCTCTACCAGGTTCATTCCTAGATAATGCACTCAAAGGGCACTAAGCATAGAGTGTGAAAACTGAGTTTGCTTGAGAGCTGCTTGGAAGCCTGATGGTGTGTGAAGTTAGTGAGCCAAATGGAGTTGTTCTCCCACAAGAACCACTCGGCTGATCCTTCTTCAATATGCCCTTCACCAACATGCAGTGTTTCCTTGATTGAATTAGCTCTCACACCAATATTTGCGTCTAGAGCCTTTGCATTGAGGGCTATCTGAAAACGGCTGTGGCGCTGAAGTTGCCTGTGAATGTGGAGTTGGTGGCATGTGAAACCCGCATGTGGAGCATTCGTTTGTGTGGGATGCTCTACCAGGTTCATTCCTAGATCATGCACTCAAATGGCACTAAGCATAGAGTGTGAAAACTGAATTTCCTTGAGAGCTGCTTGGAAGCCTGATGGTGTGTGAAGTTAGTGAGCCAAATGGAGTTGTTCTCCCACAAGAACCACTCGGCTGATCCTTCTTCAATATGCCCTTCACTAACATGCAGTGTTTCCTTGATTGAATTAGCTCTCACACCAATATTTGCGTCTAGAGCCTTTGCATTGAGGGCTATCTGAAAACGGCTGTGGCGCTGAAGTTGCCTGTGAATGTGGAGTTGGTGGCATGTGAAACCCGCATGTGGAGCATTCGTTTGTGTGGGATGCTCTACCAGGTTCATTTCAGTCCTTGCCATGAAAAGGGCACTAAGCATAGAGTGTGAAAACTGAGTTTCCTTGAGAGCTGCTTGGAAGCCTGATGGTTTGTGAAGTTAGTGAGCCAAATGGAGTTGTTCTCCCACAAGAACCACTCGGCTGATCCTTCTTCAATATGCCCTTCACCAACATGCAGTGTTTCCTTGATTGAATTAGCTCTCACACCAATATTGGCGTCTAGAGCCTTTGCATTGAGGGCTATCTGAAAACGGCTGTGGCGCTGAAGTTGCCTGTGAATGTGGAGTTGGTGGCATGTGAAACCCGCATGTGGAGCATTCGTTTGTGTGGGATGCTCTACCAGGTTCATTTCAGTCCTTGCCATGAAAAGGGCACTAAGCATAGAGTGTGACAACTGAGTTTCCTTGAGAGCTGCTTGGAAGCCTGATGGTGTGTGAAGTTAGTGAGCCAAATGGAGTTGTTCTCCCACAAGAACCACTCGGCTGATCCTTCTTCAATATGCCCTTCACCAACATGCAGTGTTTCCTTGATTGAATTAGCTCTCACACCAATATTTGCGTCTAGAGCCTTTGCATTGAGGGCTATCTGAAAACGGCTGTGGCGCTGAAGTTGCCTGTGAATGTGGAGTTGGTGGCATGTGAAACCCGCATGTGGAGCATTCGTTTGTGTGGGATGCTCTACCAGGTTCATTCCTAGATCATGCACTCAAATGGCACTAAGCATAGAGTGTGAAAACTGAATTTCCTTGAGAGCTGCTTGGAAGCCTGATGGTGTGTGAAGTTAGTGAGCCAAATGGAGTTGTTCTCCCACAAGAACCACTCGGCTGATGCTTCTTCAATATGCCCTTCACTAACATGCAGTGTTTCCTTGATTGAATTAGCTCTCACACCAATATTTGCGTCTAGAGCCTTTGCATTGAGGGCTATCTGAAAACGGCTGTGGCGCTGAAGTTGCCTGTGAATGTGGAGTTGGTGGCATGTGAAACCCGCATGTGGAGCATTCGTTTGTGTGGGATGCTCTACCAGGTTCATTTCAGTCCTTGCCATGAAAAGGGCACTAAGCATAGAGTGTGAAAACTGAGTTTCCTTGAGAGCTGCTTGGAAGCCTGATGGTTTGTGAAGTTAGTGAGCCAAATGGAGTTGTTCTCCCACAAGAACCACTCGGCTGATCCTTCTTCAATATGCCCTTCACCAACATGCAGTGTTTCCTTGATTGAATTAGCTCTCACACCAATATTTGCGTCTAGAGCCTTTGCATTGAGGGCTATCTGAAAACGGCTGTGGCGCTGAAGTTGCCTGTGAATGTGGAGTTGGTGGCATGTGAAACCCGCATGTGGAGCATTCGTTTGTGTGGGATGCTCTACCAGGTTCATTTCAGTCCTTGCCATGAAAAGGGCACTAAGCATAGAGTGTGACAACTGAGTTTCCTTGAGAGCTGCTTGGAAGCCTGATGGTGTGTGAAGTTAGTGAGCCAAATGGAGTTGTTCTCCCACAAGAACCACTCGGCTGATCCTTCTTCAATATGCCCTTCACCAACATGCAGTGTTTCCTTGATTGAATTAGCTCTCACACCAATATTTGCGTCTAGAGCCTTTGCATTGAGGGCTATCTGAAAACGGCTGTGGCGCTGAAGTTGCCTGTGAATGTGGAGTTGGTGGCATGTGAAACCCGCATGTGGAGCATTCGTTTATGTGGGATGCTCTACCAGGTTCATTCCTAGATAATGCACTCAAAGGGCACTAAACATAGAGTGTGAAAACTGAGTTTCCTTGAGAGCTGCTTGGAAGCCTGATGGTGTGTGAAGTTAGTGAGCCAAATGGAGTTGTTCTCCCACAAGAACCACTCGGCTGATCCTTCTTCAATATGCCCTTCACCAACATGCAGTGTTTCCTTGATTGAATTAGCTCTCACACCAATATTTGCGTCTAGAGCCTTTGCATTGAGGGCTATCTGAAAACGGCTGTGGCGCTGAAGTTGCCTGTGAATGTGGAGTTGGTGGCATGTGAAACCCGCATGTGGAGCATTTGTTTGTGTGGGATGCTCTACCAGGTTCATTCCTAGATCATGCACTCAAAGGGCACTAAGCATAGAGTGTGAAAACTGAGTTTGCTTGAGAGCTGCTTGGAAGCCTGATGGTGTGTGAAGTTAGTGAGCCAAATGGAGTTGTTCTCCCACAAGAACCACTCGGCTGATCCTTCTTCAATATGCCCTTCACCAACATGCAGTGTTTCCTTGATTGAATTAGCTCTCACACCAATATTTGCGTCTAGAGCCTTTGCATTGAGGGCTATCTGAAAACGGCTGTGGCGCTGAAGTTGCCTGTGAATGTGGAGTTGGTGGCATGTGAAACCCGCATGTGGAGCATTCGTTTGTGTGGGATGCTCTACCAGGTTCATTCCTAGATAATGCACTCAAAGGGCACTAAGCATAGAGTGTGAAAACTGAGTTTCCTTGAGAGCTGCTTGGAAGCCTGATGGTGTGTGAAGTTAGTGAGCCAAATGGAGTTGTTCTCCCACAAGAACCACTCGGCTGATCCTTCTTCAATATGCCCTTCACCAACATGCAGTGTTTCCTTGATTGAATTAGCTCTCACACCAATATTTGCGTCTAGAGCCTTTGCATTGAGGGCTATCTGAAAACGGCTGTGGCGCTGAAGTTGCCTGTGAATGTGGAGTTGGTGGCATGTGAAACCCGCATGTGGAGCATTCGTTTGTGTGGGATGCTCTACCAGGTTCATTCCTAGATAATGCACTCAAAATGCACTAAGCATAGAGTGTGAAAACTGAGTTTCCTTGAGAGCTGCTTGGAAGCCTGATGGTGTGTGAAGTTAGTGAGCCAAATGGAGTTGTTCTCCCACAAGAACCACTCGGCTGATCCTTCTTCAATATGCCCTTCACCAACATGCAGTGTTTCCTTGATTGAATTAGCTCTCACACCAATATTGGCGTCTAGAGCCTTTGCATTGAGGGCTATCTGAAAACGGCTGTGGCGCTGAAGTTGCCTGTGAATGTGGAGTTGGTGGCATGTGAAACCCGCATGTGGAGCATTCGTTTGTGTGGGATGCTCTACCAGGTTCATTCCTAGATAATGCACTCAAAATGCACTAAGCATAGAGTGTGAAAACTGAGTTTCCTTGAGAGCTGCTTGGAAGCCTGATGGTGTGTGAAGTTAGTGAGCCAAATGGAGTTGTTCTCCCACAAGAACCACTCGGCTGATCCTTCTTCAATATGCCCTTCACCAACATGCAGTGTTTCCTTGATTGAATTAGCTCTCACACCAATATTTGCGTCTAGAGCCTTTGCATTGAGGGCTATCTGAAAACGGCTGTGGCGCTGAAGTTGCCTGTGAATGTGGAGTTGGTGGCATGTGAAACCCGCATGTGGAGCATTCGTTTGTGTGGGATGCTCTACCAGGTTCATTTCAGTCCTTGCCATGAAAAGGGCACTAAGCATAGAGTGTGAAAACTGAGTTTCCTTGAGAGCTGCTTGGAAGCCTGATGGTGTGTGAAGTTAGTGAGCCAAATGGAGTTGTTCTCCCACAAGAACCACTCGGCTGATCCTTCTTCAATGTGCTCTTCACCAACATGCAGTGTTTCCTTGATTGAATTAGCTCTCACACCAATATTTGCGTCTAGAGCCTTTGCATTGAGGGCTATCTGAAAACGGCTGTGGCGCTGAAGTTGCCTGTGAATGTGGAGTTGGTGGCATGTGAAACCCGCATGTGGAGCATTCGTTTGTGTGGGATGCTCTACCAGGTTCATTCCTAGATAATGCACTCAAAATGCACTAAGCATAGAGTGTGAAAACTGAGTTTCCTTGAGAGCTGCTTGGAAGCCTGATGGTGTGTGAAGTTAGTGAGCCAAATGGAGTTGTTCTCCCACAAGAACCACTCGGCTGATCCTTCTTCAATATGCCCTTCACCAACATGCAGTGTTTCCTTGATTGAATTAGCTCTCACACCAATGTTTGCGTCTAGAGCCTTGGCATTGAGGGCTATCTGAAAACGGCTGTGGCGCTGAAGTTGCCTGTGAATGTGGAGTTGGTGGCATGTGAAACCCGCATGTGGAGCATTCGTTTGTGTGGGATGCTCTACCAGGTTCATTTCAGTCCTAGCCATACAAAGGGCACTAAGCATAGAGTGTGAAAACTGAGTTTCCTTGAGAGCTGCTTGGAAGCCTGATGGTGTGTGAAGTTAGTGAGCCAAATGGAGTTGTTCTCCCACAAGAACCACTCGGCTGATCCTTCTTCAATATGCCCTTCACCAACATGCAGTGTTTCCTTGATTGAATTAGCTCTCACACCAATATTTGAGTCTAGAGCCTTTGCATTGAGGGCTATCTGAAAACGGCTGTGGCGCTGAAGTTGCCTGTGAATGTGGAGTTGGTGGCATGTGAAACCCGCATGTGGAGCATTCGTTTGTGTGGGATGCTCTACCAGGTTCATTCCTAGATAATGCACTCAAAGGGCACTAAGCATAGAGTGTGAAAACTGAGTTTGCTTGAGAGCTGCTTGGAAGCCTGATGGTGTGTGAAGTTAGTGAGCCAAATGGAGTTGTTCTCCCACAAGAACCACTCGGCTGATCCTTCTTCAATATGCCCTTCACCAACATGCAGTGTTTCCTTGATTGAATTAGCTCTCACACCAATATTGGCGTCTAGAGCCTTTGCATTGAGGGCTATCTGAAAACGGCTGTGGCGCTGAAGTTGCCTGTGAATGTGGAGTTGGTGGCATGTGAAACCCGCATGTGGAGCATTCGTTTGTGTGGGATGCTCTACCAGGTTCATTCCTAGATAATGCACTCAAAATGCACTAAGCATAGAGTGTGAAAACTGAGTTTCCTTGAGAGCTGCTTGGAAGCCTGATGGTGTGTGAAGTTAGTGAGCCAAATGGAGTTGTTCTCCCACAAGAACCACTCGGCTGATCCTTCTTCAATATGCCCTTCACCAACATGCAGTGTTTCCTTGAATGAATTAGCTCTCACACCAATATTTGCGTCTAGAGCCTTTGCATTGAGGGCTATCTGAAAACGGCTGTGGCGCTGAAGTTGCCTGTGAATGTGGAGTTGGTGGCATGTGAAACCCGCATGTGGAGCATTCGTTTGTGTGGGATGCTCTACCAGGTTCATTCCTAGATAATGCACTCAAAGGGCACTAAACATAGAGTGTGAAAACTGAGTTTGCTTGAGAGCTGCTTGGAAGCCTGATGGTGTGTGAAGTTAGTGAGCCAAATGGAGTTGTTCTCCCACAAGAACCACTCGGCTGATCCTTCTTCAATATGCCCTTCACCAACATGCAGTGTTTCCTTGATTGAATTAGCTCTCACACCAATATTTGCGTCTAGAGCCTTTGCATTGAGGGCTATCTGAAAACGGCTGTGGCGCTGAAGTTGCCTGTGAATGTGGAGTTGGTGGCATGTGAAACCCGCATGTGGAGCATTCGTTTGTGTGGGATGCTCTACCAGGTTCATTTCAGTCCTTGCCATGAAAAGGGCACTAAGCATAGAGTGTGAAAACTGAGTTTCCTTGAGAGCTGCTTGGAAGCCTGATGGTGTGTGAAGTTAGTGAGCCAAATGGAGTTGTTCTCCCACAAGAACCACTCGGCTGATCCTTCTTCAATATGCCCTTCACCAACATGCAGTGTTTCCTTGATTGAATTAGCTCTCACACCAATATTTGCGTCTAGAGCCTTTGCATTGAGGGCTATCTGAAAACGGCTGTGGCGCTGAAGTTGCCTGTGAATGTGGAGTTGGTGGCATGTGAAACCCGCATGTGGAGCATTCGTTTGTGTGGGATGCTCTACCAGGTTCATTTCAGTCCTAGCCATACAAAGGGCACTAAGCATAGAGTGTGAAAACTGAGTTTCCTTGAGAGCTGCTTGGAAGCCTGATGGTGTGTGAAGTTAGTGAGCCAAATGGAGTTGTTCTCCCACAAGAACCACTCGGCTGATCCTTCTTCAATATGCCCTTCACCAACATGCAGTGTTTCCTTGATTGAATTAGCTCTCACACCAATATTTGCGTCTAGAGCCTTTGCATTGAGGCCTATCTGAAAACGGCTGTGGCGCTGAAGTTGCCTGTGAATGTGGAGTTGGTGGCATG
The DNA here is from genome assembly GCF_030435755.1 of Ochotona princeps. Lineage (NCBI taxonomy): Eukaryota > Metazoa > Chordata > Mammalia > Lagomorpha > Ochotonidae > Ochotona > Ochotona princeps. The sequence continues at coordinate 226,644 of NW_026697151.1, read as the reverse complement.
TGAAACCCGCATGTGGAGCATTCGTTTGTGTGGGATGCTCTACCAGGTTCATTCCTAGATAATGCACTCAAAGGGCACTAAGCATAGAGTGTGAAAACTGAGTTTCCTTGAGAGCTGCTTGGAAGCCTGATGGTGTGTGAAGTTAGTGAGCCAAATGGAGTTGTTCTCCCACAAGAACCACTCGGCTGATCCTTCTTCAATATGCCCTTCACCAACATGCAGTGTTTCCTTGATTGAATTAGCTCTCACACCAATATTTGCGTCTAGAGCCTTTGCATTGAGGGCTATCTGAAAACGGCTGTGGCGCTGAAGTTGCCTGTGAATGTGGAGTTGGTGGCATGTGAAACCCGCATGTGGAGCATTCGTTTGTGTGGGATGCTCTACCAGGTTCATTTCAGTCCTAGCCATACAAAGGGCACTAAGCATAGAGTGTGAAAACTGAGTTTCCTTGAGAGCTGCTTGGAAGCCTGATGGTGTGTGAAGTTAGTGAGCCAAATGGAGTTGTTCTCCCACAAGAACCACTCGGCTGATCCTTCTTCAATATGCCCTTCACCAACATGCAGTGTTTCCTTGATTGAATTAGCTCTCACACCAATATTGGCGTCTAGAGCCTTTGCATTGAGGGCTATCTGAAAACGGCTGTGGCGCTGAAGTTGCCTGTGAATGTGGAGTTGGTGGCATGTGAAACCCGCATGTGGAGCATTCATTTGTGTGGGATGCTCTACCAGGTTCATTCCTAGATAATGCACTCAAAGGGCACTAAGGATAGAATGTGAAAACTGAGTTTCCTTGAGAGCTGCTTGGAAGCCTGATGGTGTGTGAAGTTAGTGAGCCAAATGGAGTTGTTCTCCCACAAGAACCACTCGGCTGATCCTTCTTCAATATGCCCTTCACCAACATGCACTGTTTCCTTGATTGAATTAGCTCTCACACCAATATTTGCGTCTAGAGCCTTTGCATTGAGGGCTATCTGAAAACGGCTGTGGCGCTGAAGTTGCCTGTGAATGTGGAGTTGGTGGCATGTGAAACCCGCATGTGGAGCATTCGTTTGTGTGGGATGCTCTACCAGGTTCCTTTCAGTCCTTGCCATGAAAAGGGCACTAAGCATAGAGTGTGAAAACTGAGTTTCCTTGAGAGCTGCTTGGAAGCCGGATGGTGTGTGAAGTTAGTGAGCCAAATGGAGTTGTTCTCCCACAAGAACCACTCGGCTGATCCTTCTTCAATGTGCTCTTCACCAACATGCAGTGTTTCCTTGATTGAATTAGCTCTCACACCAATATTTGCGTCTAGAGCCTTTGCATTGAGGGCTATCTGAAAACGGCTGTGGCGCTGAAGTTGCCTGTGAATGTGGAGTTGGTGGCATGTGAAACCCGCATGTGGAGCATTCGTTTGTGTGGGATGCTCTACCAGGTTCATTCCTAGATAATGCACTCAAAATGCACTAAGCATAGAGTGTGAAAACTGAGTTTCCTTGAGAGCTGCTTCGAAGCCTGATGGTGTGTGAAGTTAGTGAGCCAAATGGAGTTGTTCTCCCACAAGAACCACTCGGCTGATCCTTCTTCAATATGCCCTTCACCAACATGCAGTGTTTCCTTGATTGAATTAGCTCTCACACCAATATTTGCGTCTAGAGCCTTTGCATTGAGGGCTATCTGAAAACGGCTGTGGCGCTGAAGTTGCCTGTGAATGTGGAGTTGGTGGCATGTGAAACCCGCATGTGGAGCATTCGTTTGTGTGGGATGCTCTACCAGGTTCATTTCAGTCCTAGCCATACAAAGGGCACTAAGCATAGAGTGTGAAAACTGAGTTTCCTTGAGAGCTGCTTGGAAGCCTGATGGTGTGTGAAGTTAGTGAGCCAAATGGAGTTGTTCTCCCACAAGAACCACTCGGCTGATCCTTCTTCAATATGCCCTTCACCAACATGCACTGTTTCCTTGATTGAATTAGCTCTCACACCAATATTTGCGTCTAGAGCCTTTGCATTGAGGGCTATCTGAAAACGGCTGTGGCGCTGAAGTTGCCTGTGAATGTGGAGTTGGTGGCATGTGAAACCCGCATGTGGAGCATTCGTTTGTGTGGGATGCTCTACCAGGTTCCTTTCAGTCCTTGCCATGAAAAGGGCACTAAGCATAGAGTGTGAAAACTGAGTTTCCTTGAGAGCTGCTTGGAAGCCGGATGGTGTGTGAAGTTAGTGAGCCAAATGGAGTTGTTCTCCCACAAGAACCACTCGGCTGATCCTTCTTCAATGTGCTCTTCACCAACATGCAGTGTTTCCTTGATTGAATTAGCTCTCACACCAATATTTGCGTCTAGAGCCTTTGCATTGAGGGCTATCTGAAAACGGCTGTGGCGCTGAAGTTGCCTGTGAATGTGGAGTTGGTGGCATGTGAAACCCGCATGTGGAGCATTCGTTTGTGTGGGATGCTCTACCAGGTTCATTCCTAGATAATGCACTCAAAATGCACTAAGCATAGAGTGTGAAAACTGAGTTTCCTTGAGAGCTGCTTGGAAGCCTGATGGTGTGTGAAGTTAGTGAGCCAAATGGAGTTGTTCTCCCACAAGAACCACTCGGCTGATCCTTCTTCAATATGCCCTTCACCAACATGCAGTGTTTCCTTGATTGAATTAGCTCTCACACCAATATTTGCGTCTAGAGCCTTTGCATTGAGGGCTATCTGAAAACGGCTGTGGCGCTGAAGTTGCCTGTGAATGTGGAGTTGGTGGCATGTGAAACCCGCATGTGGAGCATTCGTTTGTGTGGGATGCTCTACCAGGTTCATTTCAGTCCTAGCCATACAAAGGGCACTAAGCATAGAGTGTGAAAACTGAGTTTCCTTGAGAGCTGCTTGGAAGCCTGATGGTGTGTGAAGTTAGTGAGCCAAATGGAGTTGTTCTCCCACAAGAACCACTCGGCTGATCCTTCTTCAATATGCCCTTCACCAACATGCAGTGTTTCCTTGATTGAATTAGCTCTCACACCAATATTTGCGTCTAGAGCCTTTGCATTGAGGGCTATCTGAAAACGGCTGTGGCGCTGAAGTTGCCTGTGAATGTGGAGTTGGTGGCATGTGAAACCCGCATGTGGAGCATTCGTTTGTGTGGGATGCTCTACCAGGTTCATTTCAGTCCTTGCCATGAAAAGGGCACTAAGCATAGAGTGTGAAAACTGAGTTTCCTTGAGAGCTGCTTGGAAGCCTGATGGTGTGTGAAGTTAGTGAGCCAAATGGAGTTGTTCTCCCACAAGAACCACTCGGCTGATCCTTCTTCAATGTGCTCTTCACCAACATGCAGTGTTTCCTTGATTGAATTAGCTCTCACACCAATATTTGTGTCTAGAGCCTTTGCATTGAGGGCTATCTGAAAACGGCTGTGGCGCTGAAGTTGCCTGTGAATGTGGAGTTGGTGGCATGTGAAACCCGCATGTGGAGCATTCGTTTGTGTGGGATGCTCTACCAGGTTCATTCCTAGATAATGCACTCAAAATGCACTAAGCATAGAGTGTGAAAACTGAGTTTCCTTGAGAGCTGCTTGGAAGCCTGATGGTGTGTGAAGTTAGTGAGCCAAATGGAGTTGTTCTCCCACAAGAACCACTCGGCTGATCCTTCTTCAATATGCCCTTCACCAACATGCAGTGTTTCCTTGATTGAATTAGCTCTCACACCAATATTTGCGTCTAGAGCCTTTGCATTGAGGGCTATCTGAAAACGGCTGTGGCGCTGAAGTTGCCTGTGAATGTGGAGTTGGTGGCATGTGAAACCCGCATGTGGAGCATTCGTTTGTGTGGGATGCTCTACCAGGTTCATTTCAGTCCTAGCCATACAAAGGGCACTAAGCATAGAGTGTGAAAACTGAGTTTCCTTGAGAGCTGCTTGGAAGCCTGATGGTGTGTGAAGTTAGTGAGCGAAATGGAGTTGTTCTCCCACAAGAACCACTCGGCTGATCCTTCTTCAATATGCCCTTCACCAACATGCAGTGTTTCCTTGATTGAATTAGCTCTCACACCAATATTTGCGTCTAGAGCCTTTGCATTGAGGGCTATCTGAAAACGGCTGTGGCGCTGAAGTTGCCTGTGAATGTGGAGTTGGTGGCATGTGAAACCCGCATGTGGAGCATTCGTTTGTGTGGGATGCTCTACCAGGTTCATTTCAGTCCTAGCCATACAAAGGGCACTAAGCATAGAGTGTGAAAACTGAGTTTCCTTGAGAGCTGCTTGGAAGCCTGATGGTGTGTGAAGTTAGTGAGCCAAATGGAGTTGTTCTCCCACAAGAACCACTCGGCTGATCCTTCTTCAATATGCCCTTCACCAACATGCAGTGTTTCCTTGATTGAATTAGCTCTCACACCAATATTTGCGTCTAGAGCCTTTGCATTGAGGCCTATCTGAAAACGGCTGTGGCGCTGAAGTTGCCTGTGAATGTGGAGTTGGTGGCATGTGAAACCCGCATGTGGAGCATTCGTTTGTGTGGGATGCTCTACCAGGTTCATTCCTAGATAATGCACTCAAAGGGCACTAAGCATAGAGTGTGAAAACTGAGTTTCCTTGAGAGCTGCTTGGAAGCCTGATGGTGTGTGAAGTTAGTGAGCCAAATGGAGTTGTTCTCCCACAAGAACCACTCGGCTGATCCTTCTTCAATATGCCCTTCACCAACATGCAGTGTTTCCTTGATTGAATTAGCTCTCACACCAATATTTGCGTCTAGAGCCTTTGCATTGAGGGCTATCTGAAAACGGCTGTGGCGCTGAAGTTGCCTGTGAATGTGGAGTTGGTGGCATGTGAAACCCGCATGTGGAGCATTCGTTTGTGTGGGATGCTCTACCAGGTTCATTTCAGTCCTAGCCATACAAAGGGCACTAAGCATAGAGTGTGAAAACTGAGTTTCCTTGAGAGCTGCTTGGAAGCCTGATGGTGTGTGAAGTTAGTGAGCCAAATGGAGTTGTTCTCCCACAAGAACCACTCGGCTGATCCTTCTTCAATATGCCCTTCACCAACATGCAGTGTTTCCTTGATTGAATTAGCTCTCACACCAATATTGGCGTCTAGAGCCTTTGCATTGAGGGCTATCTGAAAACGGCTGTGGCGCTGAAGTTGCCTGTGAATGTGGAGTTGGTGGCATGTGAAACCCGCATGTGGAGCATTCATTTGTGTGGGATGCTCTACCAGGTTCATTCCTAGATAATGCACTCAAAGGGCACTAAGCATAGAATGTGAAAACTGAGTTTCCTTGAGAGCTGCTTGGAAGCCTGATGGTGTGTGAAGTTAGTGAGCCAAATGGAGTTGTTCTCCCACAAGAACCACTCGGCTGATCCTTCTTCAATATGCCCTTCACCAACATGCAGTGTTTCCTTGATTGAATTAGCTCTCACACCAATATTTGCGTCTAGAGCCTTTGCATTGAGGGCTATCTGAAAACGGCTGTGGCGCTGAAGTTGCCTGTGAATGTGGAGTTGGTGGCATGTGAAACCCGCATGTGGAGCATTCGTTTGTGTGGGATGCTCTACCAGGTTCCTTTCAGTCCTTGCCATGAAAGGGCACTAAGCATAGAGTGTGAAAACTGAGTTTCCTTGAGAGCTGCTTGGAAGCCGGATGGTGTGTGAAGTTAGTGAGCCAAATGGAGTTGTTCTCCCACAAGAACCACTCGGCTGATCCTTCTTCAATGTGCTCTTCACCAACATGCAGTGTTTCCTTGATTGAATTAGCTCTCACACCAATATTTGCGTCTAGAGCCTTTGCATTGAGGGCTATCTGAAAACGGCTGTGGCGCTGAAGTTGCCTGTGAATGTGGAGTTGGTGGCATGTGAAACCCGCATGTGGAGCATTCGTTTGTGTGGGATGCTCTACCAGGTTCATTCCTAGATAATGCACTCAAAATGCACTAAGCATAGAGTGTGAAAACTGAGTTTCCTTGAGAGCTGCTTGGAAGCCTGATGGTGTGTGAAGTTAGTGAGCCAAATGGAGTTGTTCTCCCACAAGAACCACTCGGCTGATCCTTCTTCAATATGCCCTTCACCAACATGCAGTGTTTCCTTGATTGAATTAGCTCTCACACCAATATTTGCGTCTAGAGCCTTTGCATTGAGGGCTATCTGAAAACGGCTGTGGCGCTGAAGTTGCCTGTGAATGTGGAGTTGGTGGCATGTGAAACCCGCATGTGGAGCATTCGTTTGTGTGGGATGCTCTACCAGGTTCATTTCAGTCCTAGCCATACAAAGGGCACTAAGCATAGAGTGTGAAAACTGAGTTTCCTTGAGAGCTGCTTGGAAGCCTGATGGTGTGTGAAGTTAGTGAGCCAAATGGAGTTGTTCTCCCACAAGAACCACTCGGCTGATCCTTCTTCAATATGCCCTTCACCAACATGCAGTGTTTCCTTGATTGAATTAGCTCTCACACCAATATTTGCGTCTAGAGCCTTTGCATTGAGGGCTATCTGAAAACGGCTGTGGCGCTGAAGTTGCCTGTGAATGTGGAGTTGGTGGCATGTGAAACCCGCATGTGGAGCATTCGTTTGTGTGGGATGCTCTACCAGGTTCATTTCAGTCCTTGCCATGAAAAGGGCACTAAGCATAGAGTGTGAAAACTGAGTTTCCTTGAGAGCTGCTTGGAAGCCTGATGGTGTGTGAAGTTAGTGAGCCAAATGGAGTTGTTCTCCCACAAGAACCACTCGGCTGATCCTTCTTCAATGTGCTCTTCACCAACATGCAGTGTTTCCTTGATTGAATTAGCTCTCACACCAATATTTGCGTCTAGAGCCTTTGCATTGAGGGCTATCTGAAAACGGCTGTGGCGCTGAAGTTGCCTGTGAATGTGGAGTTGGTGGCATGTGAAACCCGCATGTGGAGCATTCGTTTGTGTGGGATGCTCTACCAGGTTCATTCCTAGATAATGCACTCAAAATGCACTAAGCATAGAGTGTGAAAACTGAGTTTCCTTGAGAGCTGCTTGGAAGCCTGATGGTGTGTGAAGTTAGTGAGCCAAATGGAGTTGTTCTCCCACAAGAACCACTCGGCTGATCCTTCTTCAATATGCCCTTCACCAACATGCAGTGTTTCCTTGATTGAATTAGCTCTCACACCAATATTTGCGTCTAGAGCCTTTGCATTGAGGGCTATCTGAAAACGGCTGTGGCGCTGAAGTTGCCTGTGAATGTGGAGTTGGTGGCATGTGAAACCCGCATGTGGAGCATTCGTTTGTGTGGGATGCTCTACCAGGTTCATTTCAGTCCTAGCCATACAAAGGGCACTAAGCATAGAGTGTGAAAACTGAGTTTCCTTGAGAGCTGCTTGGAAGCCTGATGGTGTGTGAAGTTAGTGAGCCAAATGGAGTTGTTCTCCCACAAGAACCACTCGGCTGATCCTTCTTCAATATGCCCTTCACCAACATGCAGTGTTTCCTTGATTGAATTAGCTCTCACACCAATATTGGCGTCTAGAGCCTTTGCATTGAGGGCTATCTGAAAACGGCTGTGGCGCTGAAGTTGCCTGTGAATGTGGAGTTGGTGGCATGTGAAACCCGCATGTGGAGCATTCGTTTGTGTGGGATGCTCTACCAGGTTCCTTTCAGTCCTTGCCATGAAAAGGGCACTAAGCATAGAGTGTGAAAACTGAGTTTCCTTGAGAGCTGCTTGGAAGCCTGATGGTGTGTGAAGTTAGTGAGCCAAATGGAGTTGTTCTCCCACAAGAACCACTCGGCTGATCCTTCTTCAATATGCCCTTCACCAACATGCAGTGTTTCCTTGATTGAATTAGCTCTCACACCAATATTTGCGTCTAGAGCCTTTGCATTGAGGGCTATCTGAAAACGGCTGTGGCGCTGAAGTTGCCTGTGAATGTGGAGTTGGTGGCATGTGAAACCCGCATGTGGAGCATTCGTTTGTGTGGGATGCTCTACCAGGTTCCTTTCAGTCCTTGCCATGAAAAGGGCACTAAGCATAGAGTGTGAAAACTGAGTTTCCTTGAGAGCTGCTTGGAAGCCTGATGGTGTGTGAAGTTAGTGAGCCAAATGGAGTTGTTCTCCCACAAGAACCACTCGGCTGATCCTTCTTCAATGTGCTCTTCACCAACATGCAGTGTTTCCTTGATTGAATTAGCTCTCACACCAATATTTGCGTCTAGAGCCTTTGCATTGAGGGCTATCTGAAAACGGCTGTGGCGCTGAAGTTGCCTGTGAATGTGGAGTTGGTGGCATGTGAAACCCGCATGTGGAGCATTCGTTTGTGTGGGATGCTCTACCAGGTTCATTCCTAGATAATGCACTCAAAATGCACTAAGCATAGAGTGTGAAAACTGAGTTTCCTTGAGAGCTGCTTGGAAGCCTGATGGTGTGTGAAGTTAGTGAGCCAAATGGAGTTGTTCTCCCACAAGAACCACTCGGCTGATCCTTCTTCAATATGCCCTTCACCAACATGCAGTGTTTCCTTGATTGAATTAGCTCTCACACCAATATTTGCGTCTAGAGCCTTTGCATTGAGGGCTATCTGAAAACGGCTGTGGCGCTGAAGTTGCCTGTGAATGTGGAGTTGGTGGCATGTGAAACCCGCATGTGGAGCATTCGTTTGTGTGGGATGCTCTACCAGGTTCATTTCAGTCCTAGCCATACAAAGGGCACTAAGCATAGAGTGTGAAAACTGAGTTTCCTTGAGAGCTGCTTGGAAGCCTGATGGTGTGTGAAGTTAGTGAGCCAAATGGAGTTGTTCTCCCACAAGAACCACTCGGCTGATCCTTCTTCAATATGCCCTTCACCAACATGCAGTGTTTCCTTGATTGAATTAGCTCTCACACCAATATTTGCGTCTAGAGCCTTTGCATTGAGGGCTATCTGCAAACGGCTGTGGCGCTGAAGTTGCCTGTGAATGTGGAGTTGGTGGCATGTGAAACCCGCATGTGGAGCATTCGTTTGTGTGGGATGCTCTACCAGGTTCATTTCAGTCCTAGCCATACAAAGGGCACTAAGCATAGAGTGTGAAAACTGAGTTTCCTTGAGAGCTGCTTGGAAGCCTGATGGTGTGTGAAGTTAGTGAGCCAAATGGAGTTGTTCTCCCACAAGAACCACTCGGCTGATCCTTCTTCAATATGCCCTTCACCAACATGCAGTGTTTCCTTGATTGAATTAGCTCTCACACCAATATTGGCGTCTAGAGCCTTTGCATTGAGGGCTATCTGAAAACGGCTGTGGCGCTGAAGTTGCCTGTGAATGTGGAGTTGGTGGCATGTGAAACCCGCATGTGGAGCATTCGTTTGTGTGGGATGCTCTACCAGGTTCATTCCTAGATAATGCACTCAAAGGGCACTAAGCATAGAATGTGAAAACTGAGTTTCCTTGAGAGCTGCTTGGAAGCCTGATGGTGTGTGAAGTTAGTGAGCCAAATGGAGTTGTTCTCCCACAAGAACCACTCGGCTGATCCTTCTTCAATATGCCCTTCACCAACATGCAGTGTTTCCTTGATTGAATTAGCTCTCACACCAATATTTGCGTCTAGAGCCTTTGCATTGAGGGCTATCTGAAAACGGCTGTGGCGCTGAAGTTGCCTGTGAATGTGGAGTTGGTGGCATGTGAAACCCGCATGTGGAGCATTCGTTTGTGTGGGATGCTCTACCAGGTTCCTTTCAGTGCTTGCCATGAAAAGGGCACTAAGCATAGAGTGTGAAAACTGAGTTTCCTTGAGAGCTGCTTGGAAGCCTGATGGTGTGTGAAGTTAGTGAGCCAAATGGAGTTGTTCTCCCACAAGAACCACTCGGCTGATCCTTCTTCAATATGCCCTTCACCAACATGCAGTGTTTCCTTGATTGAATTAGCTCTCACACCAATATTTGCGTCTAGAGCCTTTGCATTGAGGGCTATCTGAAAACGGCTGTGGCGCTGAAGTTGCCTGTGAATGTGGAGTTGGTGGCATGTGAAACCCGCATGTGGAGCATTCGTTTGTGTGGGATGCTCTACCAGGTTCATTCCTAGATAATGCACTCAAAATGCACTAAGCATAGAGTGTGAAAACTGAGTTTCCTTGAGAGCTGCATGGAAGCCTGATGGTGTGTGAAGTTAGTGAGCCAAATGGAGTTGTTCTCCCACAAGAACCACTCGGCTGATCCTTCTTCAATATGCCCTTCACCAACATGCAGTGTTTCCTTGATTGAATTAGCTCTCACACCAATATTTGCGTCTAGAGCCTTTGCATTGAGGGCTATCTGAAAACGGCTGTGGCGCTGAAGTTGCCTGTGAATGTGGAGTTGGTGGCATGTGAAACCCGCATGTGGAGCATTCGTTTGTGTGGGATGCTCTACCAGGTTCATTTCAGTCCTAGCCATACAAAGGGCACTAAGCATAGAGTGTGAAAACTGAGTTTCCTTGAGAGCTGCTTGGAAGCCTGATGGTGTGTGAAGTTAGTGAGCCAAATGGAGTTGTTCTCCCACAAGAACCACTCGGCTGATCCTTCTTCAATATGCCCTTCACCAACATGCAGTGTTTCCTTGATTGAATTAGCTCTCACACCAATATTTGCGTCTAGAGCCTTTGCATTGAGGGCTATCTGAAAACGGCTGTGGCGCTGAAGTTGCCTGTGAATGTGGAGTTGGTGGCATGTGAAACCCGCATGTGGAGCATTCGTTTGTGTGGGATGCTCTACCAGGTTCATTTCAGTCCTAGCCATACAAAGGGCACTAAGCATAGAGTGTGAAAACTGAGTTTCCTTGAGAGCTGCTTGGAAGCCTGATGGTGTGTGAAGTTAGTGAGCCAAATGGAGTTGTTCTCCCACAAGAACCACTCGGCTGATCCTTCTTCAATATGCCCTTCACCAACATGCAGTGTTTCCTTGATTGAATTAGCTCTCACACCAATATTTGCGTCTAGAGCCTTTGCATTGAGGGCTATCTGAAAACGGCTGTGGCGCTGAAGTTGCCTGTGAATGTGGAGTTGGTGGCATGTGAAACCCGCATGTGGAGCATTCGTTTGTGTGGGATGCTCTACCAGGTTCATTCCTAGATAATGCACTCAAAATGCACTAAGCATAGAGTGTGAAAACTGAGTTTCCTTGAGAGCTGCTTGGAAGCCTGATGGTGTGTGAAGTTAGTGAGCCAAATGGAGTTGTTCTCCCACAAGAACCACTCGGCTGATCCTTCTTCAATGTGCTCTTCACCAACATGCAGTGTTTCCTTGATTGAATTAGCTCTCACACCAATATTTGCGTCTAGAGCCTTTGCATTGAGGGCTATCTGAAAACGGCTGTGGCGCTGAAGTTGCCTGTGAATGTGGAGTTGGTGGCATGTGAAACCCGCATGTGGAGCATTCGTTTGTGTGGGATGCTCTACCAGGTTCATTCCTAGATAATGCACTCAAAATGCACTAAGCATAGAGTGTGAAAACTGAGTTTCCTTGAGAGCTGCTTGGAAGCCTGATGGTGTGTGAAGTTAGTGAGCCAAATGGAGTTGTTCTCCCACAAGAACCACTCGGCTGATCCTTCTTCAATATGCCCTTCACCAACATGCAGTGTTTCCTTGATTGAATTAGCTCTCACACCAATATTGGCGTCTAGAGCCTTTGCATTGAGGACTATCTGAAAACGGCTGTGGCGCTGAAGTTGCCTGTGAATGTGGAGTTGGTGGCATGTGAAACCCGCATGTGGAGCATTCGTTTGTGTGGGATGCTCTACCAGGCTCATTTCAGTCCTAGCCATACAAAGGGCACTAAGCATAGAGTGTGAAAACTGAGTTTCCTTGAGAGCTGCTTGGAAGCCTGATGGTGTGTGAAGTTAGTGAGCCAAATGGAGTTGTTCTCCCACAAGAACCACTCGGCTGATCCTTCTTCAATATGCCCTTCACCAACATGCAGTGTTTCCTTGATTGAATTAGCTCTCACACCAATATTTGCGTCTAGAGCCTTTGCATTGAGGGCTATCTGAAAACGGCTGTGGCGCTGAAGTTGCCTGTGAATGTGGAGTTGGTGGCATGTGAAACCCGCATGTGGAGCATTCGTTTGTGTGGGATGCTCTACCAGGTTCATTCCTAGATAATGCACTCAAAGGGCACTAAGCATAGAATGTGAAAACTGAGTTTCCTTGAGAGCTGCTTGGAAGCCTGATGGTGTGTGAAGTTAGTGAGCCAAATGGAGTTGTTCTCCCACAAGAACCACTCGGCTGATCCTTCTTCAATATGCCCTTCACCAACATGCAGTGTTTCCTTGATTGAATTAGCTCTCACACCAATATTTGCGTCTAGAGCCTTTGCATTGAGGGCTATCTGAAAACGGCTGTGGCGCTGAAGTTGCCTGTGAATGTGGAGTTGGTGGCATGTGAAACCCGCATGTGGAGCATTCGTTTGTGTGGGATGCTCTACCAGGTTCATTCCTAGATAATGCACTCAAAATGCACTAAGCATAGAGTGTGAAAACTGAGTTTCCTTGAGAGCTGCTTGGAAGCCTGATGGTGTGTGAAGTTAGTGAGCCAAATGGAGTTGTTCTCCCACAAGAACCACTCGGCTGATCCTTCTTCAATGTGCTCTTCACCAACATGCAGTGTTTCCTTGATTGAATTAGCTCTCACACCAATATTTGCGTCTAGAGCCTTTGCATTGAGGGCTATCTGAAAACGGCTGTGGCGCTGAAGTTGCCTGTGAATGTGGAGTTGGTGGCATGTGAAACCCGCATGTGGAGCATTCGTTTGTGTGGGATGCTCTACCAGGTTCATTCCTAGATAATGCACTCAAAATGCACTAAGCATAGAGTGTGAAAACTGAGTTTCCTTGAGAGCTGCTTGGAAGCCTGATGGTGTGTGAAGTTAGTGAGCCAAATGGAGTTGTTCTCCCACAAGAACCACTCGGCTGATCCTTCTTCAATATGCCCTTCACCAACATGCAGTGTTTCCTTGATTGAATTAGCTCTCACACCAATATTGGCGTCTAGAGCCTTTGCATTGAGGGCTATCTGAAAACGGCTGTGGCGCTGAAGTTGCCTGTGAATGTGGAGTTGGTGGCATGTGAAACCCGCATGTGGAGCATTCGTTTGTGTGGGATGCTCTACCAGGTTCATTTCAGTCCTAGCCATACAAAGGGCACTAAGCATAGAGTGTGAAAACTGAGTTTCCTTGAGAGCTGCTTGGAAGCCTGATGGTGTGTGAAGTTAGTGAGCCAAATGGAGTTGTTCTCCCACAAGAACCACTCGGCTGATCCTTCTTCAATATGCCCTTCACCAACATGCAGTGTTTCCTTGATTGAATTAGCTCTCACACCAATATTGGCGTCTAGAGCCTTTGCATTGAGGGCTATCTGAAAACGGCTGTGGCGCTGAAGTTGCCTGTGAATGTGGAGTTGGTGGCATGTGAAACCCGCATGTGGAGCATTCGTTTGTGTGGGATGCTCTACCAGGTTCATTCCTAGATAATGCACTCAAAGGGCACTAAGCATAGAGTGTGAAAACTGAGTTTGCTTGAGAGCTGCTTGGAAGCCTGATGGTGTGTGAAGTTAGTGAGCCAAATGGAGTTGTTCTCCCACAAGAACCACTCGGCTGATCCTTCTTCAATATGCCCTTCACCAACATGCAGTGTTTCCTTGATTGAATTAGCTCTCACACCAATATTTGCGTCTAGAACCTTTGCATTGAGGGCTATCTGAAAACGGCTGGGGCGCTGAAGTTGCCTGTGAATGTGGAGTTGGTGGCATGTGAAACCCGCATGTGGAGCATTCGTTTGTGTGGGATGCTCTACCAGGTTCATTCCTAGATAATGCACTCAAAGGGCACTAAGCATAGAATGTGAAAACTGAGTTTCCTTGAGAGCTGCTTGGAAGCCTGATGGTGTGTGAAGTTAGTGAGCCAAATGGAGTTGTTCTCCCACAAGAACCACTCGGCTGATCCTTCTTCAATATGCCCTTCACCAACATGCAGTGTTTCCTTGATTGAATTAGCTCTCACACCAATATTTGCGTCTAGAGCCTTTGCATTGAGGGCTATCTGAAAACGGCTGTGGCGCTGAAGTTGCCTGTGAATGTGGAGTTGGTGGCATGTGAAACCCGCATGTGGAGCATTCGTTTGTGTGGGATGCTCTACCAGGTTCCTTTCAGTCCTTGCCATGAAAAGGGCACTAAGCATAGAGTGTGAAAACTGAGTTTCCTTGAGAGCTGCTTGGAAGCCTGATGGTGTGTGAAGTTAGTGAGCCAAATGGAGTTGTTCTCCCACAAGAACCACTCGGCTGATCCTTCTTCAATATGCCCTTCACCAACATGCCGTGTTTCCTTGATTGAATTAGCTCTCACACCAATATTTGCGTCTAGAGCCTTTGCATTGAGGGCTATCTGAAAACGGCTGTGGCGCTGAAGTTGCCTGTGAATGTGGAGTTGGTGGCATGTGAAACCCGCATGTGGAGCATTCGTTTGTGTGGGATGCTCTACCAGGTTCATTCCTAGATAATGCACTCAAAATGCACTAAGCATAGAGTGTGAAAACTGAGTTTCCTTGAGAGCTGCATGGAAGCCTGATGGTGTGTGAAGTTAGTGAGCCAAATGGAGTTGTTCTCCCACAAGAACCACTCGGCTGATCCTTCTTCAATATGCCCTTCACCAACATGCAGTGTTTCCTTGATTGAATTAGCTCTCACACCAATATTTGCGTCTAGAGCCTTTGCATTGAGGGCTATCTGAAAACGGCTGTGGCGCTGAAGTTGCCTGTGAATGTGGAGTTGGTGGCATGTGAAACCCGCATGTGGAGCATTCGTTTGTGTGGGATGCTCTACCAGGTTCATTTCAGTCCTAGCCATACAAAGGGCACTAAGCATAGAGTGTGAAAACTGAGTTTCCTTGAGAGCTGCTTGGAAGCCTGATGGTGTGTGAAGTTAGTGAGCCAAATGGAGTTGTTCTCCCACAAGAACCACTCGGCTGATCCTTCTTCAATATGCCCTTCACCAACATGCAGTGTTTCCTTGATTGAATTAGCTCTCACACCAATATTTGCGTCTAGAGCCTTTGCATTGAGGGCTATCTGAAAACGGCTGTGGCGCTGAAGTTGCCTGTGAATGTGGAGTTGGTGGCATGTGAAACCCGCATGTGGAGCATTCGTTTGTGTGGGATGCTCTACCAGGTTCATTTCAGTCCTAGCCATACAAAGGGCACTAAGCATAGAGTGTGAAAACTGAGATTCCTTGAGAGATGCTTGGAAGCCTGATGGTGTGTGAAGTTAGTGAGCCAAATGGAGTTGTTCTCCCACAAGAACCACTCGGCTGATCCTTCTTCAATATGCCCTTCACCAACATGCAGTGTTTCCTTGATTGAATTAGCTCTCACACCAATATTTGCGTCTAGAGCCTTTGCATTGAGGGCTATCTGAAAACGGCTGTGGCGCTGAAGTTGCCTGTGAATGTGGAGTTGGTGGCATGTGAAACCCGCATGTGGAGCATTCGTTTGTGTGGGATGCTCTACCAGGTTCATTCCTAGATAATGCACTCAAAGGGCCCTAAGCATAGAATGTGAAAACTGAGTTTCCTTGAGAGCTGCTTGGAAGCCTGATGGTGTGTGAAGTTAGTGAGCCAAATGGAGTTGTTCTCCCACAAGAACCACTCGGCTGATCCTTCTTCAATATGCCCTTCACCAACATGCAGTGTTTCCTTGATTGAATTAGCTCTCACACCAATATTTGCGTCTAGAGCCTTTGCATTGAGGGCTATCTGAAAACGGCTGTGGCGCTGAAGTTGCCTGTGAATGTGGAGTTGGTGGCATGTGAAACCCGCATGTGGAGCATTCGTTTGTGTGGGATGCTCTACCAGGTTCATTTCAGTCCTAGCCAAAAAAAGGGCACTAAGCATAGAGTGTGAAAACTGAGTTTCCTTGAGAGCTGCTTGGAAGCCTGATGGTGTGTGAAGTTAGTGAGCCAAATGGAGTTGTTCTCCCACAAGAACCACTCGGCTGATCCTTCTTCAATATGCCCTTCACCAACATGCAGTGTTTCCTTGATTGAATTAGCTCTCACACCAATATTGGCGTCTAGAGCCTTTGCATTGAGGGCTATCTGAAAACGGCTGTGGCGCTGAAGTTGCCTGTGAATGTGGAGTTGGTGGCATGTGAAACCCGCATGTGGAGCATTCGTTTGTGTGGGATGCTCTACCAGGTTCATTCCTAGATAATGCACTCAAAGGGCACTAAGCATAGAGTGTGAAAACTGAGTTTGCTTGAGAGCTGCTTGGAAGCCTGATGGTGTGTGAAGTTAGTGAGCCAAATGGAGTTGTTCTCCCACAAGAACCACTCGGCTGATCCTTCTTCAATATGCCCTTCACCAACATGCAGTGTTTCCTTGATTGAATTAGCTCTCACACCAATATTTGCGTCTAGAACCTTTGCATTGAGGGCTATCTGAAAACGGCTGTGGCGCTGAAGTTGCCTGTGAATGTGGAGTTGGTGGCATGTGAAACCCGCATGTGGAGCATTCGTTTGTGTGGGATGCTCTACCAGGTTCATTCCTAGATAATGCACTCAAAATGCACTAAGCATAGAGTGTGAAAACTGAGTTTCCTTGAGAGCTGCTTGGAAGCCTGATGGTGTGTGAAGTTAGTGAGCCAAATGGAGTTGTTCTCCCACAAGAACCACTCGGCTGATCCTTCTTCAATATGCCCTTCACCAACATGCAGTGTTTCCTTGATTGAATTAGCTCTCACACCAATATTGGCGTCTAGAGCCTTTGCATTGAGGGCTATCTGAAAACGGCTGTGGCGCTGAAGTTGCCTGTGAATGTGGAGTTGGTGGCATGTGAAACCCGCATGTGGAGCATTCGTTTGTGTGGGATGCTCTACCAGGTTCATTCCTAGATAATGCACTCAAAGGGCACTAAGCATAGAGTGTGAAAACTGAGTTTGCTTGAGAGCTGCTTGGAAGCCTGATGGTGTGTGAAGTTAGTGAGCCAAATGGAGTTGTTCTCCCACAAGAACCACTCGGCTGATCCTTCTTCAATATGCCCTTCACCAACATGCAGTGTTTCCTTGATTGAATTAGCTCTCACACCAATATTTGCGTCTAGAGCCTTTGCATTGAGGGCTATCTGAAAACGGCTGTGGCGCTGAAGTTGCCTGTGAATGTGGAGTTGGTGGCATGTGAAACCCGCATGTGGAGCATTCGTTTGTGTGGGATGCTCTACCAGGTTCATTCCTAGATCATGCACTCAAAATGCACTAAGCATAGAGTGTGAAAACTGAGTTTCCTTGAGAGCTGCTTGGAAGCCTGATGGTGTGTGAAGTTAGTGAGCCAAATGGAGTTGTTCTCCCACAAGAACCACTCGGCTGATCCTTCTTCAATATGCCCTTCACCAACATGCAGTGTTTCCTTGATTGAATTAGCTCTCACACCAATATTTGCGTCTACAGCCTTTGCATTGAGGGCTATCTGAAAACGGCTGTGGCGCTGAAGTTGCCTGTGAATGTGGAGTTGGTGGCATGTGAAACCCGCATGTGGAGCATTCGTTTGTGTGGGATGCTCTACCAGGTTCATTCCTAGATAATGCACTCAAAGGGCACTAAACATAGAGTGTGAAAACTGAGTTTCCTTGAGAGCTGCTTGGAAGCCTGATGGTGTGTGAAGTTAGTGAGCCAAATGGAGTTGTTCTCCCACAAGAACCACTCGGCTGATCCTTCTTCAATATGCCCTTCACCAACATGCAGTGTTTCCTTGATTGAATTAGCTCTCACACCAATATTTGCGTCTAGAGCCTTTGCATTGAGGGCTATCTGAAAACGGCTGTGGCGCTGAAGTTGCCTGTGAATGTGGAGTTGGTGGCATGTGAAACCCGCATGTGGAGCATTCGTTTGTGTGGGATGCTCTACCAGGTTCATTTCAGTCCTTGCCATGAAAAGGGCACTAAGCATAGAGTGTGAAAACTGAGTTTGCTTGAGAGCTGCTTGGAAGCCTGATGGTGTGTGAAGTTAGTGAGCCAAATGGAGTTGTTCTCCCACAAGAACCACTCGGCTGATCCTTCTTCAATATGCCCTTCACCAACATGCAGTGTTTCCTTGATTGAATTAGCTCTCACACCAATATTTGCGTCTAGAGCCTTTGCATTGAGGGCTATCTGAAAACGGCTGTGGCGCTGAAGTTGCCTGTGAATGTGGAGTTGGTGGCATGTGAAACCCGCATGTGGAGCATTCGTTTGTGTGGGATGCTCTACCAGGTTCATTCCTAGATAATGCACTCAAAGGGCACTAAGCATAGAGTGTGAAAACTGAGTTTGCTTGAGAGCTGCTTCGAAGCCTGATGGTGTGTGAAGTTAGTGAGCCAAATGGAGTTGTTCTCCCACAAGAACCACTTGGCTGATCCTTCTTCAATATGCCCTTCACCAACATGCAGTGTTTCCTTGATTGAATTAGCTCTCACACCAATATTTGCGTCTAGAGCCTTTGCATTGAGGGCTATCTGAAAACGGCCGTGGCGCTGAAGTTGCCTGTGAATGTGGAGTTGGTGGCATGTGAAACCCGCATGTGGAGCATTCGTTTGTGTGGGATGCTCTACCATGTTCATTCATAGATCATGCACTCAAAGGGCACTAAGCATAGAGTGTGAAAACTGAGTTTCCTTGAGAGGTGCTTGGAAGCCTGATGGTGTGTGAAGTTAGTGAGCCAAATGGAGTTGTTCTCCCACAAGAACCACTCGGCTGATGCTTCTTCAATATGCCCTTCACCAACATGCAGTGTTTCCTTGATTGAATTAGCTCTCACACCAATATTTGCGTCTAGAGCCTTTGCATTGAGGCCTATCTGAAAACGGCTGTGGCGCTGAAGTTGCCTGTGAATGTGGAGTTGGTGGCATGTGAAACCCGCATGTGGAGCATTCGTTTGTGTGGGATGCTCTACCAGGTTCATTCCTAGATAATGCACTCAAAGGGCACTAAGCATAGAGTGTGAAAACTGAGTTTCCTTGAGAGCTGCTTGGAAGCCTGATGGTGTGTGAAGTTAGTGAGCCAAATGGAGTTGTTCTCCCACAAGAACCACTCGGCTGATGCTTCTTCAATATGCCCTTCACCAACATGCAGTGTTTCCTTGATTGAATTAGCTCTCACACCAATATTTGCGTCTAGAGCCTTTGCATTGAGGGCTATCTGAAAACAGCTGTGGCGCTGAAGTTGCCTGTGAATGTGGAGTTGGTGGCATGTGAAACCCGCATGTGGAGCATTCGTTTGTGTGGGATGCTCTACCAGGTTCATTTCAGTCCTTGCCATGAAAAGGGCACTAAGCATAGAGTGTGAAAACTGAGTTTCCTTGAGAGCTGCTTGGAAGCCTGATGGTGTGTGAAGTTAGTGAGCCAAATGGAGTTGTTCTCCCACAAGAACCACTCGGCTGATCCTTCTTTAATGTGCTCTTCACCAACATGCAGTGTTTCCTTGATTGAATTAGCTCTCACACCAATATTTGCGTCTAGAGCCTTTGCATTGAGGGCTATCTGAAAACGGCTGTGGCGCTGAAGTTGCCTGTGAATGTGGAGTTGGTGGCATGTGAAACCCGCATGTGGAGCATTCGTTTGTGTGGGATGCTCTACCAGGTTCATTTCAGTCCTAGCCATACAAAGGGCACTAAGCATAGAGTGTGAAAACTGAGATTCCTTGAGAGATGCTTGGAAGCCTGATGGTGTGTGAAGTTAGTGAGCCAAATGGAGTTGTTCTCCCACAAGAACCACTCGGCTGATCCTTCTTCAATATGCCCTTCACCAACATGCAGTGTTTCCTTGATTGAATTAGCTCTCACACCAATATTTGCGTCTAGAGCCTTTGCATTGAGGGCTATCTGAAAACGGCTGTGGCGCTGAAGTTGCCTGTGAATGTGGAGTTGGTGGCATGTGAAACCCGCATGTGGAGCATTCGTTTGTGTGGGATGCTCTACCAGGTTCATTCCTAGATAATGCACTCAAAGGGCCCTAAGCATAGAATGTGAAAACTGAGTTTCCTTGAGAGCTGCTTGGAAGCCTGATGGTGTGTGAAGTTAGTGAGCCAAATGGAGTTGTTCTCCCACAAGAACCACTCGGCTGATCCTTCTTCAATATGCCCTTCACCAACATGCAGTGTTTCCTTGATTGAATTAGCTCTCACACCAATATTTGCGTCTAGAGCCTTTGCATTGAGGGCTATCTGAAAACGGCTGTGGCGCTGAAGTTGCCTGTGAATGTGGAGTTGGTGGCATGTGAAACCCGCATGTGGAGCATTCGTTTGTGTGGGATGCTCTACCAGGTTCATTCCTAGATAATGCACTCAAAATGCACTAAGCATAGAGTGTGAAAACTGAGTTTCCTTGAGAGCTGCTTGGAAGCCTGATGGTGTGTGAAGTTAGTGAGCCAAATGGAGTTGTTCTCCCACAAGAACCACTCGGCTGATCCTTCTTCAATGTGCTCTTCACCAACATGCAGTGTTTCCTTGATTGAATTAGCTCTCACACCAATATTTGCGTCTAGAGCCTTTGCATTGAGGGCTATCTGAAAACGGCTGTGGCGCTGAAGTTGCCTGTGAATGTGGAGTTGGTGGCATGTGAAACCCGCATGTGGAGCATTCGTTTGTGTGGGATGCTCTACCAGGTTCATTCCTAGATAATGCACTCAAAATGCACTAAGCATAGAGTGTGAAAACTGAGTTTCCTTGAGAGCTGCTTGGAAGCCTGATGGTGTGTGAAGTTAGTGAGCCAAATGGAGTTGTTCTCCCACAAGAACCACTCGGCTGATCCTTCTTCAATATGCCCTTCACCAACATGCAGTGTTTCCTTGATTGAATTAGCTCTCACACCAATATTTGCGTCTAGAGCCTTTGCATTGAGGGCTATCTGAAAACGGCTGTGGCGCTGAAGTTGCCTGTGAATGTGGAGTTGGTGGCATGTGAAACCCGCATGTGGAGCATTCGTTTGTGTGGGATGCTCTACCAGGTTCATTTCAGTCCTAGCCAAAAAAAGGGCACTAAGCATAGAGTGTGAAAACTGAGTTTCCTTGAGAGCTGCTTGGAAGCCTGATGGTGTGTGAAGTTAGTGAGCCAAATGGAGTTGTTCTCCCACAAGAACCACTCGGCTGATCCTTCTTCAATATGCCCTTCACCAACATGCAGTGTTTCCTTGATTGAATTAGCTCTCACACCAATATTGGCGTCTAGAGCCTTTGCATTGAGGGCTATCTGAAAACGGCTGTGGCGCTGAAGTTGCCTGTGAATGTGGAGTTGGTGGCATGTGAAACCCGCATGTGGAGCATTCGTTTGTGTGGGATGCTCTACCAGGTTCATTCCTAGATAATGCACTCAAAGGGCACTAAGCATAGAGTGTGAAAACTGAGTTTGCTTGAGAGCTGCTTGGAAGCCTGATGGTGTGTGAAGTTAGTGAGCCAAATGGAGTTGTTCTCCCACAAGAACCACTCGGCTGATCCTTCTTCAATATGCCCTTCACCAACATGCAGTGTTTCCTTGATTGAATTAGCTCTCACACCAATATTTGCGTCTAGAACCTTTGCATTGAGGGCTATCTGAAAACGGCTGTGGCGCTGAAGTTGCCTGTGAATGTGGAGTTGGTGGCATGTGAAACCCGCATGTGGAGCATTCGTTTGTGTGGGATGCTCTACCAGGTTCATTCCTAGATAATGCACTCAAAATGCACTAAGCATAGAGTGTGAAAACTGAGTTTCCTTGAGAGCTGCTTGGAAGCCTGATGGTGTGTGAAGTTAGTGAGCCAAATGGAGTTGTTCTCCCACAAGAACCACTCGGCTGATCCTTCTTCAATATGCCCTTCACCAACATGCAGTGTTTCCTTGATTGAATTAGCTCTCACACCAATATTGGCGTCTAGAGCCTTTGCATTGAGGGCTATCTGAAAACGGCTGTGGCGCTGAAGTTGCCTGTGAATGTGGAGTTGGTGGCATGTGAAACCCGCATGTGGAGCATTCGTTTGTGTGGGATGCTCTACCAGGTTCATTCCTAGATAATGCACTCAAAGGGCACTAAGCATAGAGTGTGAAAACTGAGTTTGCTTGAGAGCTGCTTGGAAGCCTGATGGTGTGTGAAGTTAGTGAGCCAAATGGAGTTGTTCTCCCACAAGAACCACTCGGCTGATCCTTCTTCAATATGCCCTTCACCAACATGCAGTGTTTCCTTGATTGAATTAGCTCTCACACCAATATTTGCGTCTAGAGCCTTTGCATTGAGGGCTATCTGAAAACGGCTGTGGCGCTGAAGTTGCCTGTGAATGTGGAGTTGGTGGCATGTGAAACCCGCATGTGGAGCATTCGTTTGTGTGGGATGCTCTACCAGGTTCATTCCTAGATCATGCACTCAAAATGCACTAAGCATAGAGTGTGAAAACTGAGTTTCCTTGAGAGCTGCTTGGAAGCCTGATGGTGTGTGAAGTTAGTGAGCCAAATGGAGTTGTTCTCCCACAAGAACCACTCGGCTGATCCTTCTTCAATATGCCCTTCACCAACATGCAGTGTTTCCTTGATTGAATTAGCTCTCACACCAATATTTGCGTCTACAGCCTTTGCATTGAGGGCTATCTGAAAACGGCTGTGGCGCTGAAGTTGCCTGTGAATGTGGAGTTGGTGGCATGTGAAACCCGCATGTGGAGCATTCGTTTGTGTGGGATGCTCTACCAGGTTCATTCCTAGATAATGCACTCAAAGGGCACTAAACATAGAGTGTGAAAACTGAGTTTCCTTGAGAGCTGCTTGGAAGCCTGATGGTGTGTGAAGTTAGTGAGCCAAATGGAGTTGTTCTCCCACAAGAACCACTCGGCTGATCCTTCTTCAATATGCCCTTCACCAACATGCAGTGTTTCCTTGATTGAATTAGCTCTCACACCAATATTTGCGTCTAGAGCCTTTGCATTGAGGGCTATCTGAAAACGGCTGTGGCGCTGAAGTTGCCTGTGAATGTGGAGTTGGTGGCATGTGAAACCCGCATGTGGAGCATTCGTTTGTGTGGGATGCTCTACCAGGTTCATTTCAGTCCTTGCCATGAAAAGGGCACTAAGCATAGAGTGTGAAAACTGAGTTTGCTTGAGAGCTGCTTGGAAGCCTGATGGTGTGTGAAGTTAGTGAGCCAAATGGAGTTGTTCTCCCACAAGAACCACTCGGCTGATCCTTCTTCAATATGCCCTTCACCAACATGCAGTGTTTCCTTGATTGAATTAGCTCTCACACCAATATTTGCGTCTAGAGCCTTTGCATTGAGGGCTATCTGAAAACGGCTGTGGCGCTGAAGTTGCCTGTGAATGTGGAGTTGGTGGCATGTGAAACCCGCATGTGGAGCATTCGTTTGTGTGGGATGCTCTACCAGGTTCATTCCTAGATAATGCACTCAAAGGGCACTAAGCATAGAGTGTGAAAACTGAGTTTGCTTGAGAGCTGCTTCGAAGCCTGATGGTGTGTGAAGTTAGTGAGCCAAATGGAGTTGTTCTCCCACAAGAACCACTTGGCTGATCCTTCTTCAATATGCCCTTCACCAACATGCAGTGTTTCCTTGATTGAATTAGCTCTCACACCAATATTTGCGTCTAGAGCCTTTGCATTGAGGGCTATCTGAAAACGGCCGTGGCGCTGAAGTTGCCTGTGAATGTGGAGTTGGTGGCATGTGAAACCCGCATGTGGAGCATTCGTTTGTGTGGGATGCTCTACCATGTTCATTCATAGATCATGCACTCAAAGGGCACTAAGCATAGAGTGTGAAAACTGAGTTTCCTTGAGAGGTGCTTGGAAGCCTGATGGTGTGTGAAGTTAGTGAGCCAAATGGAGTTGTTCTCCCACAAGAACCACTCGGCTGATGCTTCTTCAATATGCCCTTCACCAACATGCAGTGTTTCCTTGATTGAATTAGCTCTCACACCAATATTTGCGTCTAGAGCCTTTGCATTGAGGCCTATCTGAAAACGGCTGTGGCGCTGAAGTTGCCTGTGAATGTGGAGTTGGTGGCATGTGAAACCCGCATGTGGAGCATTCGTTTGTGTGGGATGCTCTACCAGGTTCATTCCTAGATAATGCACTCAAAGGGCACTAAGCATAGAGTGTGAAAACTGAGTTTCCTTGAGAGCTGCTTGGAAGCCTGATGGTGTGTGAAGTTAGTGAGCCAAATGGAGTTGTTCTCCCACAAGAACCACTCGGCTGATGCTTCTTCAATATGCCCTTCACCAACATGCAGTGTTTCCTTGATTGAATTAGCTCTCACACCAATATTTGCGTCTAGAGCCTTTGCATTGAGGGCTATCTGAAAACAGCTGTGGCGCTGAAGTTGCCTGTGAATGTGGAGTTGGTGGCATGTGAAACCCGCATGTGGAGCATTCGTTTGTGTGGGATGCTCTACCAGGTTCATTTCAGTCCTTGCCATGAAAAGGGCACTAAGCATAGAGTGTGAAAACTGAGTTTCCTTGAGAGCTGCTTGGAAGCCTGATGGTGTGTGAAGTTAGTGAGCCAAATGGAGTTGTTCTCCCACAAGAACCACTCGGCTGATCCTTCTTTAATGTGCTCTTCACCAACATGCAGTGTTTCCTTGATTGAATTAGCTCTCACACCAATATTGGCGTCTAGAGCCTTTGCATTGAGGGCTATCTGAAAACGGCTGTGGCGCTGAAGTTGCCTGTGAATGTGGAGTTGGTGGCATGTGAAACCCGCATGTGGAGAATTCGTTTGTGTGGGATGCTCTACCAGGTTCATTTCAGTCCTAGCCATACAAAGGGCACTAAGCATAGAGTGTGAAAACTGAGTTTCCTTGAGAGCTGCTTGGAAGCCTGATGGTGTGTGAAGTTAGCGAGCCAAATGGTGTTGTTCTCCCACAAGAACCACTCGGCTGATCCTTCTTCAATATGCCCTTCACCAACATGCAGTGTTTCCTTGATTGAATTAGCTCTCACACCAATATTTGCGTCTAGAGCCTTTGCATTGAGGGCTATCTGAAAACGGCTGTGGCGCTGAAGTTGCCTGTGAATGTGGAGTTGGTGGCATGTGAAACCCGCATGTGGAGCATTCGTTTGTGTGGGATGCTCTACCAGGTTCATTCCTAGATAATGCACTCAAAGGGCACTAAGCATAGAGTGTGAAAACTGAGTTTCCTTGAGAGCTGCTTGGAAGCCTGATGGTGTGTGAAGTTAGTGAGCCAAATGGAGTTGTTCTCCCACAAGAACCACTCGGCTGATCCTTCTTCAATATGCCCTTCACCAACATGCAGTGTTTCCTTGATTGAATTAGCTCTCACACCAATATTTGCGTCTAGAGCCTTTGCATTGAGGGCTATCTGAAAACGGCTGTGGCGCTGAAGTTGCCTGTGAATGTGGAGTTGGTGGCATGTGAAACCCGCATGTGGAGCATTCGTTTGTGTGGGATGCTCTACCAGGTTCATTCCTAGATAATGCACTCAAAGGGCACTAAGCATAGAGTGTGAAAACTGAGTTTCCTTGAGAGCTGCTTGGAAGCCTGATGGTGTGTGAAGTTAGTGAGCCAAATGGAGTTGTTCTCCCACAAGAACCACTCGGCTGATGCTTCTTCAATATGCCCTTCACCAACATGCAGTGTTTCCTTGATTGAATTAGCTCTCACACCAATATTTGCGTCTAGAGCCTTTGCATTGAGGGCTATCTGAAAACGGCTGTGGCGCTGAAGTTGCCTGTGAATGTGGAGTTGGTGGCATGTGAAACCCGCATGTGGAGCATTCGTTTGTGTGGGATGCTCTACCAGGTTCATTCCTAGATAATGCACTCAAAGGGCACTAAGCATAGAGTGTGAAAACTGAGTTTCCTTGAGAGCTGCTTGGAAGCCTGATGGTGTGTGAAGTTAGTGAGCCAAATGGAGTTGTTCTCCCACAAGAACCACTCGGCTGATCCTTCTTCAATGTGCTCTTCACCAACATGCATTGTTTCCTTGATTGAATTAGCTCTCACACCAATATTTGCGTCTAGAGCCTTTGCATTGAGGGCTATCTGAAAACGGCTGTGGCGCTGAAGTTGCCTGTGAATGTGGAGTTGGTGGCATGTGAAACCCGCATGTGGAGCATTCGTTTGTGTGGGATGCTCTACCATGTTCATTCCTAGATAATGCACTCAAAGGGCACTAAGCATAGAGTGTGAAAACTGAGTTTCCTTGAGAGCTGCTTGGAAGCCTGATGGTGTGTGAAGTTAGTGAGCCAAATGGAGTTGTTCTCCCACAAGAACCACTCGGCTGATCCTTCTTCAATATGCCCTTCACCAACATGCAGTGTTTCCTTGATTGAATTAGCTCTCACACCAATATTGGCGTCTAGAGCCTTTGCATTGAGGGCTATCTGAAAACGGCTGTGGCGCTGAAGTTGCCTGTGAATGTGGAGTTGGTGGCATGTGAAACCCGCATGTGGAGCATTCGTTTGTGTGGGATGCTCTACCAGGTTCATTTCAGTCCTAGCCATACAAAGGGCACTAAGCATAGAGTGTGAAAACTGAGTTTCCTTGAGAGCTGCTTGGAAGCCTGATGGTGTGTGAAGTTAGTGAGCCAAATGGTGTTGTTCTCCCACAAGAACCACTCGGCTGATCCTTCTTCAATATGCCCTTCACCAACATGCAGTGTTTCCTTGATTGAATTAGCTCTCACACCAATATTTGCGTCTAGAGCCTTTGCATTGAGGGCTATCTGAAAACGGCTGTGGCGCTGAAGTTGCCTGTGAATGTGGAGTTGGTGGCATGTGAAAGCCGCATGTGGAGCATTCGTTTGTGTGGGATGCTCTACCAGGTTCATTCCTAGATAATGCACTCAAAGGGCACTAAGCTTAGAGTGTGAAAACTGAGTTTGCTTGAGAGCTGCCTGGAAGCCTGATGGTGTGTGAAGTTAGTGAGCCAAATGGAGTTGTTCTCCCACAAGAACCACTCGGCTGATCCTTCTTCAATATGCCCTTCACCAACATGCAGTGTTTCCTTGATTGAATTAGCTCTCACACCAATATTTGCGTCTAGAGCCTTTGCATTGAGGGCTATCTGAAAACAGCCGTGGCGCTGAAGTTGCCTGTGAATGTGGAGTTGGTGGCATGTGAAACCCTCATGTGGAGCATTCGTTTGTGTGGGATGCTCTACCAGGTTCATTCCTAGATAATGCACTCAAAGGGCACTAAGCATAGAGTGTGAAAACTGAGTTTCCTTGAGAGCTGCTTGGAATCCTGATGGTTTGTGAAGTTAGTGAGCCAAATGGAGTTGTTCTCCCACAAGAACCACTCGGCTGATGCTTCTTTAATATGCCCTTCACCAACATGCAGTGTTTCCTTGATTGAATTAGCTCTCACACCAATATTTGCGTCTAGAGCCTTTGCATTGAGGGCTATCTGAAAACGGCCGTGGCGCTGAAGTTGCCTGTGAATGTGGAGTTGGTGGCATGTGAAACCCGCATGTGAAGCATTCGTTTGTGTGGGATGCTCTACCAGGTTCATTTCAGTCCTAGCCATACAAAGGGCACTAAGCATAGAGTGTGAAAACTGAGTTTCCTTGAGAGCTGCTTGGAAGCCTGATGGTGTGTGAAGTTAGTGAGCCAAATGGAGTTGTTCTCCCACAAGAACCACTCGGCTGATCCTTCTTCAATATGCCCTTCACCAACATGCAGTGTTTCCTTGATTGAATTAGCTCTCACACCAATATTTGCGTCTAGAGCCTTTGCATTGAGGGCTATCTGAAAACGGCTGTGGCGCTGAAGTTGCCTGTGAATCTGGAGTTGGTGGTATGTGAAACCCGCATGTGGAGCATTCTTTTGTGTGGGATGCTCTACCATGTTCATGCCTAGGTAATGCACTCAAAGGGCACTAAGCATAGAGTGTGAAAACTGAGTTTCCTTGAGAGCTGGTTGGAAGCCTGATGGTGTGTGAAGTTAGTGAGCCAAATGGAGTTGTTCTCAAACAAGAACCACTCGGCTTATCCTTCTTCAATATGCCCTTCACCAACATGCAGTGTTTCCTTGATTGAATTAGCTCTCACACCAATATTTGCGTCTAGAGCCTTTGCAAGGAGGGCTATCTGAAAACGGATGTGGCGCTGAAGTTGCATGTGAATCTGGAGTTGGTGGCATGTGAAACCCGCATGTGGAACCAGCATGTGAAGCATTCTTTTGTGTGGGATGCTCTACCATGTTCATGCCTTGGTAATGCACTCAAAGGGCACTAAGCATAGAGTGTGAAAACTGAGTTTCCTTGAGAGCTGCTTGGAAGCCTGATGGTGTGTGAAGTTAGTGAGCCAAATGGAGTTGTTCTCCCACAAGAACCACTCGGCTGATCCTTCTTCAATATGCCCTTCACCAACATGCAGTGTTTCCTTGATTGAATTAGCTCTCACACCAATATTTGCGTCTAGAGCCTTTGCATTGAGGGCTATCTGAAAACGGCTGTGGCGCTGAAGTTGCCTGTGAATGTGGAGTTGGTGGCATGTGAAACCCGCAAGTGGAGCATTCGTTTGTGTGGGATGCTCTACCAGGTTCATTTCAGTCCTAGCCATACTAAGGGCACTAAGCATAGAGTGTGAAAACTGAGTTTCCTTGAGAGCTGCTTGGAAGCCTGATGGTGTGTGAAGTTAGTGCGCCAAATGGAGTTGTTCTCCCACAAGAACCACTCGGCTGATCCTTCTTCAATATGCCCTTCACCAACATGCAGTGTTTCCTTGATTGAATTAGCTCTCACACCAATATTTGCGTCTAGAGCCTTTGCATTGAGGGCTATCTGAAAACGGCTGTGGCGCTGAAGTTGCCTGTGAATGTGGAGTTGGTGGCATGTGAAACCCGCATGTGGGGCATTCGTTTGTGTGAGATGCTGACCAAGCTTCATTTTAGTCCTAGGCATACAAAGAGCACTAAGCATAGAGTGTGAAAACTGAGTTTCCTTGAGAGCTGCTTGGAAGCCTGATGGTGTGTGAAGTTAGTGAGCCAAATGGAGTTGTTCTCCCACAAGAACCACTCGGCTGATCCTTCTTCAATGTGCTCTTCACCAACATGCAGTGTTTCCTTGATTGAATTAGCTCTCACACCAATATTTGCGTCTAGAGCCTTTGCATTGAGGGCTATCTGAAAACGGCTGTGGCGCTGAAGTTGCCTGTGAATGTGGAGTTGGTGGCATGTGAAACCCGCATGTGGAGCATTCGTTTGTGTGGGATGCTCTACCAGGTTCATTCCTAGATAATGCACTCAAAATGCACTAAGCATAGAGTGTGAAAACTGAGTTTCCTTGAGAGCTGCTTGGAAGCCTGATGGTGTGTGAAGTTAGTGAGCCAAATGGAGTTGTTCTCCCACAAGAACCACTCGGCTGATCCTTCTTCAACATGCCCTTCACCAGCATGCAGTGTTTCCTTGATTGAATTAGCTCTCACACCAATATTTGCATCTAGAGCCTTTGCATTGAGGGCTATCTGAAAACGGCTGTGGCACTGAAGTTGCCTGTGAATGTGGAGTTGGTGGCATGTGAAAGCCGCATGTGGAGCATTCGTTTGTGTGGGATGCTCTACCAGGTTCATTCCTAGATAATGCACTCAAAGGGCACTAAGCATAGAGTGTGAAAACTGAGTTTGCTTGAGAGCTGCTTCGAAGCCTGATGGTGTGTGAAGTTAGTGAGCCAAATGGAGTTGTTCTCCCACAAGAACCAATCGGCTGATCCTTCTTCAACATGCCCTTCACCAACATGCAGTGTTTCCTTGATTGAATTAGCTCTCACACCAATATTTGCGTCTAGAGCCTTTGCATTGAGGGCTATCTGAAAACGGCTGTGGCGCTGAAGTTGCCTGTGAATGTGGAGTTGGTGGCATGTGAAACCCGCAAGTGGAGCATTCGTTTGTGTGGGATGCTCTACCATGTTCATTCCTAGGTAATGCACTCAAAGGGCACTAAGCATAGAGTGTGAAAACTGAGTTTCCTTGAGAGCTGCTTGGAAGCCTGATGGTGTGTGAAGTTAGTGAGCCAAATGGAGTTGTTCTCCCACAAGAACCACTCGGCTGATCCTTCTTCAACATGCCCTTCACCAGCATGCAGTGTTTCCTTGATTGAATTAGCTCTCACACCAATATTTGCGTCTAGAGCCTTTGCATTGAGGGCTATCTGAAAACGGCTGTGGCACTGAAGTTGCCTGTGAATGTGGAGTTGGTGGCATGTGAAACCCGCATGTGGGGCATTCGTTTGTGTGAGATGCTGACCAAGCTTCATTTTAGTCCTAGGCACACAAAGAGCACTAAGCATAGAGTGTGAAAACTGAGTTTCCTTGAGAGCTGCTTGGAAGCCTGCTGGTGTGTGAAGTTAGTGAGCCAAATGGAGTTGTTCTCCCACAAGAACCACTCGGCTTATCCTTCTTCAATATGCCCTTCACCAACATGCAGTGTTTCCTTGATTGAATTAGCTCTCACACCAATATTTGCGTCTAGAGCCTTTGCATTGAGGGCTATCTGAAAACGGCTGTGGCGCTGAAGTTGCCTGTGAATGTGGAGTTGGTGGCATGTGAAACCCGCATGTGGAGCATTCGTTTGTGTGGGATGCTCTACCAGGTTCATTCCTAGGTAATGCACTCAAAGGGCACTAAGCATAGAGTGTGAAAACTGAGTTTCCTTGAGAGCTGCTTGGAAGCCTGATGGTGTGTGAAGTTAGTGAGCCAAATGGAGTTGTTCTCCCACAAGAACCACTCGGCTGATGCTTCTTCAATATGCCCTTCACCAACATGCAGTGTTTCCTTGATTGAATTAGCTCTCACACCAATATTTGCGTCTAGAGCCTTTGCATTGAGGGCTATCTGAAAACGGCTGTGGCACTGAAGTTGCCTGTGAATGTGGAGTTGGTGGCATGTGAAACCCGCATGTGGAGCATTCGTTTGTGTGGGATGCTCTACCAGGTTCATTCCTAGATAATGCACTCAAATAGCACTAAGCATAGAGTGTGAAAACTGAGTTTCCTTGAGAGCTGCTTGGAAGCCTGATGGTGTGTGAAGTTAGTGAGCCAAATGGAGTTGTTCTCCCACTAGAACCACTCGGCTGATCCTTCTTCAATATGCCCTTCACCAACATGCAGTGTTTCCTTGATTGCATTAGCTCTCACACCAATATTTGCGTCTAGAGCCTTTGCATTGAGGGCTATCTAAAAATGGCTGTGACGCTGAAGTTGCCTGTGAATGTGGAGTTGGTGGCATGTGAAACCCGCATGTGGAGCATTCGTTTGTGTGGGATGCTCTACCAGGTTCATTCCTAGATCATGCACTCAAAGGGCACTAAGCATAGAGTGTGAAAACTGAGTTTGCTTGAGAGCTGCTTGGAAGCCTGATGGTGTGTGAAGTTAGTGAGCCAAATGGAGTTGTTCTCCCACAAGAACCAATCGGCTGATCCTTCTTCAATATGCCCTTCACCAACATGCAGTGTTTCCTTGATTGAATTAGCTCTCACACCAATATTTGCGTCTAGAGCCTTTGCATTGAGGGCTATCTGAAAACGGCTGTGGCACTGAAGTTGCCTGTGAATGTGGAGTTGGTGGCATGTGAAACCCGCATGTGGAGCATTCGTTTGTGTGGGATGCTCTACCTGGTTCATTCCTAGATAATGCACTCAAATAGCACTAAGCATAGAGTGTGAAAACTGAGTTTCCTTGAGAGCTGCTTGGAAGCCTGATGGTGTGTGAAGTTAGTGAGCCAAATGGAGTTGTTCTCCCACAAGAACCACTCGGCTGATCCTTCTTCAATATGCCCTTCACCAACATGCAGTGTTTCCTTGATTGAATTAGCTCTCACACCAATATTTGCGTCTAGAGCCTTTGCATTGAGGGCTATCTGAAAACGGCTGTGGCGCTGAAGTTGCCTGTGAATGTGGAGTTGGTGGCATGTGAAACCCGCATGTGGAGCATTCGTTTGTGTGGGATGCTCTACCATGTTCATTTCTAGATAATGCACTCAAAGGGCACTAAGCATAGAGTGTGAAAACTGAGTTTCCTTGAGAGCTGCTTGGAAGCCTGATGTTTTGTGAAGTTAGTGAGCCAAATGGAGTTGTTCTCCCACAAGAACCACTCGGCTGATCCTTCTTCAATATGCCCTTCACCAACATGCAGTGTTTCCTTGATTGAATTAGCTCTCACACCAATATTTGCGTCTAGAGCCTTTGCATTGAGGGCTATCTGAAAACGGCTGTGACGCTGAAGTTGCCTGTGAATGTGGAGTTGGTGGCATGTGAAACCCGAATGTGGAGCATTCGTTTGTGTGGGATGCTGACCAAGCTTCATTTCAGTCCTAGGCACACAAAGAGCACTAAGCATAGAGTGTGAAAACTGAGTTTCCTTGAGAGCTGCTTGGAAGCCTGATGGCGTGTGAAGTTAGTGAGCCAAATGGAGTTGTTCTCCCACAAGAACCACTCGGCTGATCCTTCTTCAATATGCCCTTCACCAACATGCAGTGTTTCCTTGATTGAATTAGCTCTCACACCAATATTTGCGTCTAGAGCCTTTGCATTGAGGGCTATCTGAAAACGGCTGTGGCGCTGAAGTTGCCTGTGAATGTGGAGTTGGTGGCATGTGAAACCCGCATGTGGAGCATTCGTTTGTGTGGGCTGCTGACCAAGCTTCATTTTAGTCCTAGGCACACAAAGAGCACTAAGCATAGAGTGTGAAAACTGAGTTTCCTTGAGAGCTGCTTGGAAGCCTGCTGGTGTGTGAAGTTAGTGAGCCAAATGGAGTTGTTCTCCCACAAGAACCACTCGGCTTATCCTTCTTCAATATGCCCTTCACCAACATGCAGTGTTTCCTTGATTGAATTAGCTCTCACACCAATATTTGCGTCTAGAGCCTTTGCATTGAGGGCTATCTGAAAACGGCTGTGGCGCTGAAGTTGCCTGTGAATGTGGAGTTGGTGGCATGTGAAACCCGCATGTGGGGCATTCGTTTGTGTGAGATGCTGACCAAGCTTCATTTTAGTCCTAGGCACACAAAGAGCACTAAGCATAGAGTGTGAAAACTGAGTTTCCTTGAGAGCTGCTTGGAAGCCTGATGGTGTGTGAAGTTAGTGAGCCAAATGGAGTTGTTCTCCCACAAGAACCACTCGGCTGATCCTTCTTCAATATGCCCTTCACCAACATGCAGTGTTTCCTTGATTGAATTAGCTCTCACACCAATATTTGCGTCTAGAGCCTTTGCATTGAGGGCTATCTGAAAACGGCTGTGGCGCTGAAGTTGCCTGTGAATGTGGAGTTGGTGGCATGTGAAACCCGCATGTGGAGCATTCGTTTGTGTGGGATGCTCTACCAGGTTCATTCCTAGGTAATGCACTCAAAGGGCACTAAGCATAGAGTGTGAAAACTGAGTTTCCTTGAGAGCTGCTTGGAAGCCTGATGGTGTGTGAAGTTAGTGAGCCAAATGGAGTTGTTCTCCCACAAGAACCACTCGGCTGATCCTTCTTCAATGTGCTCTTCACCAACATGCAGTGTTTCCTTGATTGAATTAGCTCTCACACCAATATTGGCGTCTAGAGCCTTTGCATTGAGGGCTATCTGAAAACGGCTGTGGCGCTGAAGTTGCCTGTGAATGTGGAGTTGGTGGAATGTGAAACCCGCATGTGGAGCATTCGTTTGTGTGGGATGCTCTACCAGGTTCATTCCTAGATAATGCACTCAAAATGCACTAAGCATAGAGTGTGAAAACTGAGTTTCCTTGAGAGCTGCTTGGAAGCCTGATGGTGTGTGAAGTTAGTGAGCCAAATGGAGTTGTTCTCCCACAAGAACCACTCGGCTGATCCTTCTTCAACATGCCCTTCACCAACATGCAGTGTTTCCTTGATTGAATTAGCTCTCACACCAATATTGGCGTCTAGAGCCTTTGCATTGAGGGCTATCTGAAAACGGCTGTGGCGCTGAAGTTGCCTGTGAATGTGGAGTTGGTGGCATGTGAAACCCGCAAGTGGAGCATTCGTTTGTGTGGGATGCTCTACCATGTTCATTCCTAGGTAATGCACTCAAAGGGCACTAAGCATAGAGTGTGAAAACTGAGTTTCCTTGAGAGCTGCTTGGAAGCCTGATGGTGTGTGAAGTTAGTGAGCCAAATGGAGTTGTTCTCCCACAAGAACCAATCGGCTGATCCTTCTTCAACATGCCCTTCACCAGCATGCAGTGTTTCCTTGATTGAATTAGCTCTCACACCAATATTT
The DNA here is from genome assembly GCF_030435755.1 of Ochotona princeps. NCBI lineage: Eukaryota > Metazoa > Chordata > Mammalia > Lagomorpha > Ochotonidae > Ochotona > Ochotona princeps. Next base: position 192,614 of record NW_026697151.1, on the reverse strand, counting down.
GCGTCTAGAGCCTTTGCATTGAGGGCTATCTGAAAACGGCTGTGGCACTGAAGTTGCCTGTGAATGTGGAGTTGGTGGCATGTGAAACCCGCATGTGGAGCATTCGTTTGTGTGGGATGCTCTACCAGGTTCATTCCTAGATAATGCACTCAAAGAGCACTAAGCATAGAATGTGAAAACTGAGTTTCCTTGAGAGCTGCTTGGAAGCCTGATGGTGTGTGAAGTTAGTGAGCCAAATGGAGTTGTTCTCCCACAAGAACCACTCGGCTGATCCTTCTTCAATATGCCCTTCACCAACATGCAGTGTTTCCTTGATTGAATTAGCTCTCACACCAATATTTGCGTCTAGAGCCTTTGCATTGAGGGCTATCTAAAAATGGCTGTGACGCTGAAGTTGCCTGTGAATGTGGAGTTGGTGGCATGTGAAACCCGCATGTGGAGCATTCGTTTGTGTGGGATGCTCTACCAGGTTCATTCCTAGATCATGCACTCAAAGGGCACTAAGCATAGAGTGTGAAAACTGAGTTTCCTTGAGAGCTGCTTGGAAGCCTGATGGTGTGTGAAGTTAGTGAGCCAAATGGAGTTGTTCTCCCACAAGAACCAATCGGCTGATCCTTCTTCAATATGCCCTTCACCAACATGCAGTGTTTCCTTGATTGAATTAGCTCTCACACCAATATTTGCGTCTAGAGCCTTTGCATTGAGGGCTATCTGAAAACGGCTGTGGCACTGAAGTTGCCTGTGAATGTGGAGTTGGTGGCATGTGAAACCCACATGTGGAGCATTCGTTTGTGTGGGATGCTCTACCAGGTTCATTCCTAGATAATGCACTCAAATAGCACTAAGCATAGAGTGTGAAAACTGAGTTTCCTTGAGAGCTGCTTGGAAGCCTGATGGTGTGTGAAGTTAGTGAGCCAAATGGAGTTGTTCTCCCACAAGAACCACTCGGCTGATCCTTCTTCAATATGCCCTTCACCAACATGCAGTGTTTCCTTGATTGAATTAGCTCTCACACCAATATTTGCGTCTAGAGCCTTTGCATTGAGGGCTATCTGAAAACGGCTGTGGCGCTGAAGTTGCCTGTGAATGTGGAGTTGGTGGCATGTGAAACCCGCATGTGGAGCATTCGTTTGTGTGGGATGCTCTACCATGTTCATTTCTAGATAATGCACTCAAAGGGCACTAAGCATAGAGTGTGAAAACTGAGTTTCCTTGAGAGCTGCTTGGAAGCCTGATGGTGTGTGAAGTTAGTGAGCCAAATGGAGTTGTTCTCCCACAAGAACCACTCGGCTGATCCTTCTTCAATATGCCCTTCACCAACATGCAGTGTTTCCTTGATTGAATTAGCTCTCACACCAATATTTGCGTCTAGAGCCTTTGCATTGAGGGCTATCTGAAAACGGCTGTGGCGCTGAAGTTGCCTGTGAATGTGGAGTTGGTGGCATGTGAAACCCGAATGTGGAGCATTCATTTGTGTGGGATGCTCTACCAGGTTCATTTCAGTCCTAGCCATACAAAGGGCACTAAGCATAGAGCGTGAAAACTGAGATTCCTTGAGAGCTGCATGGAAGTCTGATGGTGTGTGAAGTTAGTGAGCCAAATGGAGTTGTTCGGCTTACCCTTTTTCAATATGCCCTTCACCAACATGCAGTGTTTCCTTGATTGAATTAGCTCTCACACCAATATTTGCGTCTAGAGCCTTTGCATTGAGGGCTATCTGAAAACGGTTGTGGCGCTGAAGTTGCCTGTGAATGTGGAGTTGGTGGCATGTGAAACTCGCATGTGGAGCATTCGTTTGTGTGGGATGCTGACCAAGCTTCATTTCAGTCCTAGGCACACAAAGAGCACTAAGCATAGAGTGTGAAAACTGAGTTTCCTTGAGAGCTGCTTGGAAGCCTGATGGCGTGTGAAGTTAGTGAGCCAAATGGAGTTGTTCTCCCACAAGAACCACTCGGCTGATCCTTCTTCAATATGCCCTTCACCAACATGCAGTGTTTCCTTGATTGAATTAGCTCTCACACCAATATTGGCGTCTAGAGCCTTTGCATTGAGGGCTATCTGAAAACGGCTGTGACGCTGAAGTTGCCTGTGAATGTGGAGTTGGTGGCATGTGAAACCCGCATGTGGAGCATTCGTTTGTGTGGGATGCTGACCAAGCTTCATTTCAGTCCTAGGCACACAAAGAGCACTAAGCATAGAGTGTGAAAACTGAGTTTGCTTGAGAGCTGCTTGGAAGCCTGATGGCGTGTGAAGTTAGTGAGCCAAATGGAGTTGTTCTCCCACAAGAACCACTCGGCTGATCCTTCTTCAATATGCCCTTCACCAACATGCAGTGTTTCCTTGATTGAATTAGCTCTCACACCAATATTTGCGTCTAGAGCCTTTGCATTGAGGGCTATCTGAAAACGGCTGTGGCGCTGAAGTTGCCTGTGAATGTGGAGTTGGTGGCATGTGAAACCCGCATGTGGAGCATTCGTTTGTGTGGGATGCTCTACCAGGTTCATTCCTAGATAATGCACTCAAAGGGCACTAAGCATAGAGTGTGAAAACTGAGTTTCCTTGAGAGCTGCTTGGAAGCCTGATGGTGTGTGAAGTTAGTGAGCCAAATGGAGTTGTTCTCCCACAAGAACCACTCGGCTGATCCTTCTTCAATATGCCCTTCACCAACATGCAGTGTTTCCTTGATTGAATTAGCTCTCACACCAATATTTGCGTCTAGAGCCTTTGCATTGAGGGCTATCTGAAAACGGCTGTGGCGCTGAAGTTGCCTGTGAATGTGGAGTTGGTGGCATGTGAAACCCGCATGTGGAGCATTCGTTTGTGTGGGCTGCTGACCAAGCTTCATTTTAGTCCTAGGCACACAAAGAGCACTAAGCATAGAGTGTGAAAACTGAGTTTCCTTGAGAGCTGCTTGGAAGCCTGATGGTGTGTGAAGTTAGTGAGCCAAATGGAGTTGTTCTCCCACAAGAACCACTCGGCTGATCCTTCTTCAATATGCCCTTCACCAACATGCAGTGTTTCCTTGATTGAATTAGCTCTCACACCAATATTTGAGTCTAGAGCCTTTGCATTGAGGGCTATCTGAAAACGGCTGTGGCGCTGAAGTTGCCTGTGAATGTGGAGTTGGTGGCATGTGAAACCCGCATGTGGAGCATTCGTTTGTGTGGGATGCTCTACCAGGTTCATTCCTAGATAATGCACTCAAAGGGCACTAAGGATAGAGTGTGAAAACTGAGTTTCCTTGAGAGCTGCTTGGAAGCCTGATGGTGTGTGAAGTTAGTGAGCCAAATGGAGTTGTTCTCCCACAAGAACCACTCGGCTGATCCTTCTTCAATATGCCCATCACCAACATGCAGTGTTTCCTTGATTGAATTAGCTCTCACACCAATATTTGCGTCTAGAGCCTTTGCATTGAGGGCTATCTGAAAACGGCTGTGGCGCTGAAGTTGCCTGTGAATGTGGAGTTGGTGGCATGTGAAACCCGCATGTGGAGCATTCGTTTGTGTGGGATGCTCTACCAGGTTCATTCCTAGATAATGCACTCAAAGGGCACTAAACATAGAGTGTGAAAACTGAGTTTCCTTGAGAGCTGCTTGGAAGCCTGATGGTGTATGAAGTTAGTGAGCCAAATGGAGTTGTTCTCCCACAAGAACCACTCGGCTGATCCTTCTTCAATATGCCCTTCACCAACATGCAGTGTTTCCTTGATTGAATTAGCTCTCACACCAATATTTGCGTCTAGAGCCTTTGCATTGAGGGCTATCTGAAAACGGCTGTGGCGCTGAAGTTGCCTGTGAATGTGGAGTTGGTAGCATGTGAAACCCGCATGTGCAGCATTCATTTGTGTGGGAGGCTCTACCAGGTTCATTTCAGTCCTAGCCATACAAAGGGCACTAAGCATAGAGTGTGAAAACTGAGTTTCCTTGAGAGCTGCTTGGAAGCCTGATGGTGTGTGAAGTTAGTGAGCCAAATGGAGTTGTTCTCCCACAAGAACCACTCGGTTGATCCTTCTTCAATATGCCCTTCACCAACATGCAGTGTTTCCTTGATTGAATTAGCTCTCACACCAATATTTGCGTCTAGAGCCTTTGCATTGAGGGCTATCTGAAAACGGCTGTGGCGCTGAAGTTGCCTGTGAATGTGGAGTTGGTGGCATGTGAAACCCGAATGTGGAGCATTCGTTTGTGTGGGATGCTCTACCAGGTTCATTCCTAGATAATGCACTCAAAGGGCACTAAGCATAGAGTGTGAAAACTGAGTTTCCTTGAGAGCTGCTTGGAAGCCTGATGGTGTGTGAAGTTAGTGAGCCAAATGGAGTTGTTCTCCCACAAGACCCACTCGGCTGATCCTTCTTCAATATGCCCTTCACCAACATGCAGTGTTTCCTTGATTGAATTAGCTCTCACACCAATATTTGCGTCTAGAGCCTTTGCATTGAGGGCTATCTGAAAACGGCTGTGGCGCTGAAGTTGCCTGTGAATGTGGAGTTGGTGGCATGTGAAACCCGCATGTGGAGCATTCGTTTGTGTGGGATGCTCTACCAGGTTCATTCCTAGATCATGCACTCAAAGGGCACTAAGCATAGAGTGTGAAAACTGAGTTTCCTTGAGAGCTGCTTGGAAGCCTGATGGTGTGTGAAGTTAGTGAGCCAAATGGAGTTGTTCTCCCACAAGAACCACTCGGCTGATCCTTCTTCAATATGCCCTTCACCAACATGCAGTGTTTCCTTGATTGAATTAGCTCTCACACCAATATTTGCGTCTAGAGCCTTTGCATTGAGGGCTATCTGAAAACGGCTGTGGCGCTGAAGTTGCCTGTGAATGTGGAGTTGGTGGCATGTGAAACCCGCATGTGGAGCATTCGTTTGTGTGGGATGCTCTACCAGGTTCATTCCTAGATAATGCAATCAAAGGGCACTAAGCATAGAGTGTGAAAACTGAGTTTCCTTGAGAGCTGCTTGGAAGCCTGATGGTGTGTGAAGTTAGTGAGCCAAATGGAGTTGTTCTCCCACAAGAACCACTCGGCTGATCCTTCTTCAATATGCCCTTCACCAACATGCAGTGTTTCCTTGATTGAATTAGCTCTCACACCAATATTTGCGTCTAGAGCCTTTGCATTGATGGCTATCTGAAAACGGCTGTGGCGCTGAAGTTGCCTGTGAATGTGGAGTTGGTGGCATGTGAAACCCGCATGTGGAGCATTCGTTTGTGTGGGATGCTCTACCAGGTTCATTTCAGTCCTTGCCATGAAAAGGGCACTAAGCATAGAGTGTGAAAACTGAGTTTCCTTGAGAGCTGCTTGGAAGCCTGATGGTGTGTGAAGTTAGTGAGCCAAATGGAGTTGTTCTCCCACAAGAACCACTCGGCTGATCCTTCTTTAATGTGCTCGTCACCAACATGCAGTGTTTCCTTGATTGAATTAGCTCTCACACCAATATTTGCGTCTAGAGCCTTTGCATTGAGGGCTATCTGAAAACGGCTGTGGCGCTGAAGTTGCCTGTGAATGTGGAGTTGGTGGCATGTGAAACCCGAATGTGGAGCATTCGTTTGTGTGGGATGCTCTACCAGGTTCATTCCTAGATAATGCATTAAAACGGCACTAAGCATAGAGTGTGAAAACTGAGTTTCCTTGAGAGCTGCTTGGAAGCCTGATGGTGTGTGAAGTTAGTGAGCCAAATGGAGTTGTTCTCCCACAAGAACCACTCGGCTGATCCTTCTTCAATATGCCCTTCACCAACATGCAGTGTTTCCTTGATTGAATTAGCTCTCACACCAATATTTGCGTCTAGAGCCTTTGCATTGAGGGCTATCTGAAAACGGCTGTGGCGCTGAAGTTGCCTGTGAATGTGGAGTTGGTGGCATGTGAAACCCGCATGTGGAGCATTCGTTTGTGTGGGATGCTCTACCAGGTTCATTCCTAGATAATGCACTCAAAGGGCACTAAGCATAGAGTGTGAAAACTGAGTTTGCTTGAGAGCTGCTTGGAAGCCTGATGGTGTGTGAAGTTAGTGAGCCAAATGGAGTTGTTCTCCCACAAGAACCACTCGGCTGATCCTTCTTCAATATGCCCTTCACCAACATGCAGTGTTTCCTTGATTGAATTAGCTCTCACACCAATATTTGCGTCTAGAGCCTTTGCATTGAGGGCTATCTGAAAACGGCTGTGGCGCTGAAGTTGCCTGTGAATGTGGAGTTGGTGGCATGTGAAACCCGCATGTGGAGCATTCGTTTGTGTGGGATGCTCTACCAGGTTCATTTCAGTCCTTGCCTTGAAAAGGGCACTAAGCATAGAGTGTGAAAACTGAGTTTCCTTGAGAGCTGCTTGGAAGCCTGATGGTGTGTGAAGTTAGTGAGCCAAATGGAGTTGTTCTCCCACAAGAACCACTCGGCTGATCCTTCTTCAATATGCCCTTCACCAACATGCAGTGTTTCCTTGATTGAATTAGCTCTCACACCAATATTTGCGTCTAGAGCCTTTGCATTGAGGGCTATCTGAAAACGGCTGTGGCGCTGAAGTTGCCTGTGAATGTGGAGTTGGTGGCATGTGAAACCCGCATGTGGAGCATTCGTTTGTGTGGGATGCTCTACCAGGTTCATTCCTAGATAATGTACTCAAAATGCACTAAGTATAGAGTGTGAAAACTGAGTTTCCTTGAGAGCTGCTTGGAAGCCTGATGGTGTGTGAAGTTAGTGAGCCAAATGGAGTTGTTCTCCCACAAGAACCACTCGGCTGATCCTTCTTCAATATGCCCTTCACCAACATGCAGTGTTTCCTTGATTGAATTTGCTCTCACACCAATATTTGCGTCTAGAGCCTTTGCATTGAGGGCTATCTGAAAACGGCTGTGGCGCTGAAGTTGCCTGTGAATGTGGAGTTGGTGGCATGTGAAACCCGCATGTGGAGCATTCGTTTGTGTGGGATGCTCTACCAGGTTCATTCCCAGATAATGCACTAAACGGGCACTAAGCATAGAGTGTGAAAACTGAGTTTCCTTGAGAGCTGCTTGGAAGCCTGATGGTGTGTGAAGTTAGTGAGCCAAATGGTGTTGTTCTCCCACAAGAACCACTCGGCTTATCCTTCTTCAATATGCCCTTCACCAACATGCAGTGTTTCCTTGATTGAATTAGCTCTCACACCAATATTTGCGTCTAGAGCCTTTGCATTGAGGGCTATCTGAAAACGGCTGTGGCGCTGAAGTTGCCTGTGAATGTGGAGTTGGTGGCATGTGAAACCCGCATGTGGAGCATTCGTTTGTGTGGGATGCTCTACCAGGTTCATTCCTAGATAATGCACTCAAAATGCACTAAGCATAGAGTGTGAAAACTGAGTTTCCTTGAGAGCTGCTTGGAAGCCTGATGGTGTGTGAAGTTAGTGAGCCAAATGGAGTTGTTCTCCCACAAGAACCACTCGGCTGATCCTTCTTCAATATGCCCTTCACCAACATGCAGTGTTTCCTTGATTGAATTAGCTCTCACACCAATATTTGCGTCTAGAGCCTTTGCATTGAGGGCTATCTGAAAACGGCTGTGGCGCTGAAGTTGCCTGTGAATCTGGAGTTGGTGGCACGTGAAACCCGCATGTGGAGCATTCTTTTGTGTGGGATGCTCTACCATGTTCATGCCTAGGTAAGGCACTCAAAGGGCACTAAGCATAGAGTGTGAAAACTGAGTTACCTTGAGAGCTGCTTGGAAGCCTGATGGTGTGTGAAGTTAGTGAGCCAAATGGAGTTGTTCTCCCACAAGAACCACTCGGCTGATCCTTCTTGAATATGCCCTTCACCAACATGCAGTGTTTCCTTGATTGAATTAGCTCACACCAATATTTGCGTCTAGAGCCTTTGCATTGAGGGCTATCTGAAAACGGCTGTGGCGCTGAAGTTGCCTGTGAATGTGGAGTTGGTGGCATGTGAAACCCGCAAGTGGAGCATTCGTTTATGTGGGATGCTCTACCAGGTTCATTTCAGTCCTAGCCATACAAAGGGCACTAAGCATAGAGTGTGAAAACTGAGTTTCCTTGAGAGCTGCTTGGAAGCCTGATGGTGTGTGAAGTTAGTGAGCCAAATGGAGTTGTTCTCCCACAAGAACCACTCGGCTGATCCTTCTTCAATATGCCCTTCACCAACATGCAGTGTTTCCTTGATTGAATTAGCTCTCACACCAATATTTGCGTCTAGAGCCTTTGCATTGAGGGCTATCTGAAAACGGCTGTGGCGCTGAAGTTGCCTGTGAATGTGGAGTTGGTGGCATGTGAAACCCGCAAGTGGAGCATTCGTTTGTGTGGGATGCTCTACCTGGTTCATTTCAGTCCTAGCCATATAAAGGGCACTAAGCATAGAGTGTGAAAACTGAGTTTCCTTGAGAGCTGCTTGGAAGCCTGATGGTGTGTGAAGTTAGTGAGCCAAATGGAGTTGTTCTCCCACAAGAACCACTCGGCTGATCCTTCTTCTATATGCCCTTCACCAACATGCAGTGTTTCCTTGATTGAATTAGCTCTCACACCAATATTTGCGTCTAGAGCCTTTGCATTGAGGGCTATCTGAAAACGACTGTGGCGCTGAAGTTGCCTGTGAATGTGGAGTTGGTGGCATGTGAAACCCGCATGTGGAGCATTCGTTTGTGTGGGATGCTCTACCATGTTCATTCCTAGATAATGCACTCAAAGGGCACTAAGCATAGAGTGTGAAAACTGAGTTTCCTTGAGAGCTGCTTGGAAGCCTGATGGTGTGTGAAGTTAGTGAGCCAAATGGAGTTGTTCTCCCACAAGAACCACTAGGCTTATCCTTCTTCAATATGCCCTTCACCAACATGCAGTGTTTCCTTGATTGAATTAGCTCTCACACCAATATTTGCGTCTAGAGCCTTTGCATTGAGGGCTATCTGAAAACGGCTGTGGCGCTGAAGTTGCCTGTGAATGTGGAGTTGGTGGCATGTGAAACCCGCATGTGGAGCATTCGTTTGTGTGGGATGCTCTACCAGGTTCATTCCTAGATCATGCACTCAAAGGGCACTAAGCATAGAGTGTGAAAACTGAGTTTGCTTGAGAGCTGCTTGGAAGCCTGATGGTGTGTGAAGTTAGTGAGCCAAATGGAGTTGTTCTCCCACAAGAACCAATCGGCTGATCCTTCTTCAACATGCCCTTCACCAACATGCAGTGTTTCCTTGATTGAATTAGCTCTCACACCAATATTTGCGTCTAGAGCCTTTGCATTGAGGGCTATCTGAAAACGGCTGTGGCACTGAAGTTGCCTGTGAATGTGGAGTTGGTGGCATGTGAAACCAGCATGTGGAGCATTCGTTTGTGTGGGATGCTCTACCAGGTTCATTTCAGTCCTTGCCATGAAAAGGGCACTAAGCATAGAGTGTGAAAACTGAGTTTCCTTGAGAGCTGCTTGGAAGCCTGATGGTGTGTGAAGTTAGTGAGCCAAATGGAGTTGTTCTCCCACAAGAACCACTCGGCTGATCCTTCTTCAATATGCCCTTCACCAACATGCAGTGTTTCCTTGATTGAATTATCTCTCACACCAATATTTGCGTCTAGAGCCTTTGCATTGAAGGCTATCTGAAAAAGGTTGTGACGCTGAAGTTGCCTGTGAATGTGGAGTTGGTGGCATGTGAAACCCGCATGTGGAGCATTCGTTTGTGTGGGATGCTCTACCAGGTTCATTTCAGTCCTAGCCATACAAAGGGCACTAAGCATAGAGTGTGAAAACTGAGTTTCCTTGAGAGCTGCTTGGAAGCCTGATGGTGTGTGAAGTTAGTGAGCCAAATGGAGTTGTTCTCCCACAAGAACCACTCGGCTGATCCTTCTTCAATATGCCCTTCACCAACATGCAGTGTTTCCTTGATTGAATTAGCTCTCACACCAATATTTGCGTCTAGAGCCTTTGCATTGAGGGCTATCTGAAAACGGCTGTGGCGCTGAAGTTGCCTGTGAATGTGGAGTTGGTGGCATGTGAAACCCGAATGTGGAGCATTCGTTTGTGTGGGATGCTCTACCAGGTTCATTCCTAGATAATGCACTCAAAGGGCACTAAGCATAGAGTGTGAAAACTGAGTTTCCTTGAGAGCTGCTTGGAAGCCAGAGGGTGTGTGAAGTTAGTGAGCCAAATGGAGTTGTTCTCCCACAAGAACCACTCGGCTGATCCTTCTTCAATATGCCCTTCACCAACATGCAGTGTTTCCTTGATTGAATTAGCTCTCACACCAATATTTGCGTCTAGAGCCTTTGCATTGAGGGCTAGCTGAAAACGGCTGTGGCGCTGAAGTTGCCTGTGAATGTGGAGTTGTTGGCATGTGAAACCCGCATGTGGAGCATTCGTTTGTGTGGGATGCTCTACCAGGTTCATTCCTAGATCATGCACTCAAAGGGCACTAAGCATAGAGTGTGAAAACTGAGTTTGCTTGAGAGCTGCTTGGAAGCCTGATGGTGTGTGAAGTTAGTGAGCCAAATGGAGTTGTTCTCCCACAAGAACCACTCGGCTGATCCTTCTTCAACATGCCCTTCACCAACATGCAGTGTTTCCTTGATTGAATTAGCTCTCACACCAATATTTGCGTCTAGAGCCTTTGCATTGAGGGCTATCTGAAAACGGCTGTGGCACTGAAGTTGCCTGTGAATGTGGAGTTGGTGGCATGTGAAACCCGCATGTGGAGCATTCGTTTGTGTGGGATGCTCTACCAGGTTCATTCCTAGATAATGCACTCAAAGAGCACTAAGCATAGAGTGTGAAAACTGAGTTTCCTTGAGAGCTGCTTGGAAGCCTGATGGTGTGTGAAGTTAGTGAGCCAAATGGAGTTGTTCTCCCACAAGAACCACTCGGCTGATCCTTCTTCAATATGCCCTTCACCAACATGCAGTGTTTCCTTGATTGAATTAGCTCTCACACTAATATTTGCGTCTAGAGCCTTTGCATTGAGGGCTATCTGAAAACGGCTGTGACGCTGAAGTTGCCTGTGAATGTGGAGTTGGTGGCATGTGAAACCCGCATGTGGAGCATTCGTTTGTGTGGGATGCTCTACCAGGTTCATTTCAGTCCTAGCCATACAAAGGGCACTAAGCATAGAGTGTGAAAACTGAGTTTCCTTGAGAGCTGCTTGGAAGCCTGATGGTGTGTGAAGTTAGCGAGCCAAATGGAGTTGTTCTCCCACAAGAACCACTCGGCTGATCCTTCTTCAATATGCCTTTCACCAACATGCAGTGTTTCCTTGATTGAATTAGCTCTCACACCAATATTTGCGTCTAGAGCCTTTGCATTGAGGGCTATCTGAAAACGGCTGTGGCGCTGAAGTTGCCTGTGAATGTGGAGTTGGTGGCATGTGAAACCCGCATGTGGAGCATTCGTTTGTGTGGGATGCTCTACCAGGTTCATTCCTAGATAATGCACTCAAAGGGCACTAAGCATAGAGTGTGAAAACTGAGTTTCCTTGAGAGCTGCTTGGAAGCCTGATGGTGTGTGAAGTTAGTGAGCCAAATGGAGTTGTTCTCCCACAAGAACCACTCGGCTGATGCTTCTTCAATATGCCCTTCACCAACATGCAGTGTTTCCTTGATTGAATTAGCTCTCACACCAATATTTGCGTCTAGAGCCTTTGCATTGAGGGCTATCTGAAAACGGCTGTGGCGCTGAAGTTGCCTGTCAATTTGGAGTTGGTGGCATGTGAAACCCGCATGTGGAGCATTCGTTTGTGTGGGATGCTCTACCAGGTTCATTCCTAGATAATGCACTCAAAAGGGCACTAAGCATAGAGTGTGAAAACTGAGTTTCCTTGAGAGCTGCTTGGAAGCCTGATGGTGTGTGAAGTTAGTGAGCCAAATGGAGTTGTTCTCCCACAAGAACCACTCGGCTGATCCTTCTTCAATATGCCCTTCACCAACATGCAGTGTTTCCTTGATTGAATTAGCTCTCACACCAATATTTGCGTCTAGAGCCTTTGCATTGAGGGCTATCTGAAAACGGCTGTGGCGCTGAAGTTGCCTGTGAATGTGGAGTTGGTGGCATGTGAAACCCGCATGTGGAGCATTCGTTTGTGTGGGATGCTCTACCAGGTTCATTCCTAGATAATGCACTCAAAGGGCACTAAGCATAGAGTGTGAAAACTGAGTTTCCTTGAGAGCTGCTTGGAAGCCTGATGGTGTGTGAAGTTAGTGAGCCAAATGGAGTTGTTCTCCCACAAGAACCACTCGGCTGATCCTTCTTCAATACGTCCTTCACCAACATGCAGTGTTTCCTTGATTGAATTAGCTCTCACACCAATATTTGCGTCTAGAGCCTTTGCATTGAGGGCTATCTGAAAACGGCTGTGGCGCTGAAGTTGCCTGTGAATGTGGAGTTGGTGGCATGTGAAACCCGCATGTGGAGCATTCGTTTGTGTGGGATGCTCTACCAGGTTCATTCCTAGATAATGCACTCAAAGGGCACTAAGCATAGAGTGTGAAAACTGAGTTTCCTTGAGAGCTGCTTGGAAGTCTGATGGTGTGTGAAGTTAGTGAGCCAAATGGAGTTGTTCTCCCACAAGAACCACTCGGCTGATCCTTCTTCAATATGCCCTTCACCAACATGCAGTGTTTCCTTGATTGAATTAGCTCTCACACCAATATTTGCGTCTAGAGCCTTTGCATTGAGGGCTATCTGAAAACGGCTGTGGCGCTGAAGTTGCCTGTGAATGTGGAGTTGGTGGCATGTGAAACCCGCATGTGGAGCATTCGTTTGTGTGGGATGCTCTACCAGGTTTATTTCAGTCCTAGCGATACAAAGTGCACTAAGCATACAGTGTGAAAACTGAGTTTCCTTGAGAACTGCTTGGAAGCCTGATGGTGTGTGAAGTTAGCGAGCCAAATGGAGTTATTCTCCCACAAGAACCACTCGGCTGATCCTTCTTCAATATGCCCTTCACCAACATGCAGTGTTTCCTGGATTGAATTAGCTCTCACACCAATATTTGCGTCTAGAGCCTTTGCATTGAGGGCTATCTGAAAACGGCTGTGGCGCTGAAGTTGCCTGTGAATGTGGAGTTGGTGGCATGTGAAACCCGCATGTGGAGCATTCGTTTGTGTGGGATGCTCTACCATGTTCATTCCTAGATAATGCACTCAAAGGGCACTAAGCATAGAGTGTGAAAACTGAGTTTCCTTGAGAGCTGCTTGGAAGCCTGATGGTGTGTGAAGTTAGTGAGCCAAATGGAGTTGTTCTCCCACAAGAACCACTCGGCTGATGCTTCATCAATATGCCCTTCACCAACATGCAGTGTTTCCTTGATTGAATTAGCTCTCACACCAATATTTGCGTCTAGAGCCTTTGCATTGAGGGTTATCTGAAAACGGCTGTGGCGCTGAAGTTGCCTGTGAATGTGGAGTTGGTGGCATGTGAAACCCGCATGTGGAGCATTCGTTTGTGTGGGATGCTCTACCAGGTTTATTTCAGTCCTAGCGATACAAAGTGCACTAAGCATACAGTGTGAAAACTGAGTTTCCTTGAGAACTGCATGGAAGCCTGATGGTGTGTGAAGTTAGCGAGCCAAATGGAGTTATTCTCCCACAAGAACCACTCGGCTGATCCTTCTTCAATATGCCCTTCACCAACATGCAGTGTTTCCTGGATTGAATTAGCTCTCACACCAATATTTGCGTCTAGAGCCTTTGCATTGAGGGCTATCTGAAAACGGCTGTGGCGCTGAAGTTGCCTGTGAATGTGGAGTTGGTGGCATGTGAAACCCGCATGTGGAGCATTCGTTTGTGTGGGATGCTCTACCATGTTCATTCCTAGATAATGCACTCAAAGGGCACTAAGCATAGAGTGTGAAAACTGAGTTTCCTTGAGAGCTGCTTGGAAGCCTGATGGTGTGTGAAGTTAGTGAGCCAAATGGAGTTGTTCTCCCACAAGAACCACTCGGCTGATGCTTCATCAATATGCCCTTCACCAACATGCAGTGTTTCCTTGATTGAATTAGCTCTCACACCAATATTTGCGTCTAGAGCCTTTGCATTGAGGGTTATCTGAAAACGGCTGTGGCGCTGAAGTTGCCTGTCAATTTGGAGTTGGTGGCATGTGAAACCCGCATGTGGAGCATTCGTTTGTGTGGGATGCTCTACCAGGTTCATTCCTAGATAATGCACTCAAAAGGGCACTAAGCATAGAGTGTGAAAACTGAGTTTCCTTGAGAGCTGCTTGGAAGCCTGATGGTGTGTGAAGTTAGTGAGCCAAATGGAGTTGTTCTCCCACAAGAACCACTCGGCTGATCCTTCTTCAATATGCCCTTCACCAACATGCAGTGTTTCCTTGATTGAATTAGCTCTCACACCAATATTTGCGTCTAGAGCCTTTGCATTGAGGGCTATCTGAAAACGGCTGTGGCGCTGAAGTTGCCTGTGAGTGTGGATTTGGTGGCATGTGAAACCCGCATGTGGAGCATTCGTTTGTGTGGGATGCTCTACCAGGTTCATTCCTAGATAATGCACTCAAAAGGGCACTAAGCATAGAGTGTGAAAACTGAGTTTCCTTGAGAGCTGCTTGGAAGCCTGATGGTGTGTGAAGTTAGTGAGCCAAATGGAGTTGTTCTCCCACAAGAACCACTCGGCTGATCCTTCTTCAATACGTCCTTCACCAACATGCAGTGTTTCCTTGATTGAATTAGCTCTCACACCAATATTTGCGTCTAGAGCCTTTGCATTGAGGGCTATCTGAAAACGGCTGTGGCGCTGAAGTTGCCTGTGAATGTGGAGTTGGTGGCATGTGAAACCCGCATGTGGAGCATTCGTTTGTGTGGGATGCTCTACCAGGTTCATTCCTAGATAATGCACTCAAAGGGCACTAAGCATAGAGTGTGAAAACTGAGTTTCCTTGAGAGCTGCTTGGAAGCCTGATGGTGTGTGAAGTTAGTGAGCCAAATGGAGTTGTTCTCCCACAAGAACCACTCGGCTGATCCTTCTTCAATATGCCCTTCACCAACATGCAGTGTTTCCTTGATTGAATTAGCTCTCACACCAATATTTGCGTCTAGAGCCTTTGCATTGAGGGCTATCTGAAAACGGCTGTGGCGCTGAAGTTGCCTGTGAATGTGGAGTTGGTGGCATGTGAAACCCGCATGTGGAGCATTCGTTTGTGTGGGATGCTCTACCAGGTTCATTTCAGTCCTAGCCATACAAAGGGCACTAAGCATAGAGTGTGAAAACTGAGTTTCCTTGAGAGCTGCTTGGAAGCCTGATGGTGTGTGAAGTTAGTGAGCCAAATGGAGTTGTTCTCCCACAAGAACCACTCGGCTGATCCTTCTTCAATATGCCCTTCACCAACATGCAGTGTTTCCTTGATTGAATTAGCTCTCACACCAATATTTGCGTCTAGAGCCTTTGCATTGAGGGCTATCTGAAAACGGCTGTGGCGCTGAAGTTGCCTGTGAATGTGGAGTTGGTGGCATGTGAAACCCGCATGTGGAGCATTCGTTTGTGTCGGATGCTGACCAAGCTTCATTTCAGTCCTAGGCACACAAAGAGCACTAAGCATAGAGTGTGAAAACTGAGTTTCCTTGAGAGCTGCTTGGAAGCCTGATGGTGTGTGAAGTTAGTGAGCCAAATGGAGTTGTTCTCCCACAAGAACCACTCTGCTGATCCTTCTTCAATACGTCCTTCACCAACATGCAGTGTTTCCTGGATTGAATTAGCTCTCACACCAATATTTGCGTCTAGAGCCTTTGCATTGAGGGCTATCTGAAAACGGCTGTGGCGCTGAAGTTGCCTGTGAATGTGGAGTTGGTGGCATGTGAAACCCGCATGTGGAGCATTCGTTTGTGTGGGATGCTCTACCAGGTTCATTTCAGTCCTAGCCTTACAAAGGGCACTAAGTATAGAGTGTGAAAACTGAGTTTCCTTGAGAGCTGCTTGGAAGCCTGATGGTGTGTGAAGTTAGTGAGCCAAATGGAGTTGTTCTCCCACAAGAACCACTCGGCTGATCCTTCTTCAATATGCCCTTCACCAACATGCAGTGTTTCCTTGATTGAATTAGCTCTCACACCAATATTTGCGTCTAGAGCCTTTGCATTGAGGGCTATCTGAAAACGGCTGTGGCGCTGAAGTTGCCTGTGAATGTGGAGTTGGTGGCATGTGAAACCCGCATGTGGAGCATTCGTTTGTGTGGGATGCTCTACCAGGTTCATTCCTAGATAATGCACTGAAAAGGGCACTAAGCATAGAGTGTGAAAACTGAGTTTCCTTGAGAGCTGCTTGGAAGCCTGATGGTGTGTGAAGTTAGTGAGCCAAATGGAGTTGTTCTCCCACAAGAACCACTCGGCTGATCCTTCTTCAATATGCCCTTCACCAACATGCAGTGTTTCCTTGATTGAATTAGCTCTCACACCAATATTTGCGTCTAGAGCCTTTGCATTGAGGGCTATCTGAAAACGGCTGTGGCGCTGAAGTTGCCTGTGAATGTGGAGTTGGTGGCATGTGAAACCCGCATGTGGAGCATTCGTTTGTGTGGGATGCTCTACCAGGTTCATTTCAGTCCTAGCCATACAAGGGCACTAAGCATAGAGTGTGAAAACTGAGTTTCCTTGAGAGCTGCTTGGAAGCCTGATGGTGTGTGAAGTTAGCGAGCCAAATGGAGTTGTTCTCCCACAAGAACCACTCGGCTGATCCTTCTTCAATATGCCCTTCACCAACATGCAGTGTTTCCTTGATTGAATTAGCTCTCACAACAATATTTGCGTCTACAGCCTTTGCATTGAGGGCTATCTGAAAACGGCTGTGGCGCTGAAGTTGCCTGTCAATTTGGAGTTGGTGGCATGTGAAACCCGCATGTGGAGCATTCGTTTGTGTGGGATGCTCTACCAGGTTCATTCCTAGATAATGCACTCAAAGGGCACTAAGCATAGAGTGTGAAAACTGAGTTTCCTTGAGAGCTGCTTGGAAGCCTGATGGTGTGTGAAGTTAGTGAGCCAAATGGAGTTGTTCTCCCACAAGAACCACTCGGCTGATCCTTCTTCAATATGCCCTTCACCAACATGCAGTGTTTCCTTGATTGAATTAGCTCTCACACCAATATTTGCGTCTAGAGCCTTTGCATTGAGGGCTATCTGAAAACGGCTGTGGCGCTGAAGTTGCCTGTGAATGTGGAGTTGGTGGCATGTGAAACCCGCATGTGGAGCATTCGTTTGTGTGGGATGCTCTACCAGGTTCATTTCAGTCCTAGCCATACAAAGGGCACTAAGCATAGAGTGTGAAAACTGAGTTTCCTTGAGAGCTGCTTGGAAGCCTGATGGTGTGTGAAGTTAGTGAGCCAAATGGAGTTGTTCTCCCACAAGAACCACTCGGCTGATCCTTCTTCAATATGCCCTTCACCAACATGCAGTGTTTCCTTGATTGAATTAGCTCTCACACCAATATTTGCGTCTAGAGCCTTTGCATTGAGGGCTATCTGAAAATGGCTGTGGCGCTGAAGTTGGCTGTGAGTGTGGAGTTGGTGGCATGTGAAACCCGCATGTGGAGCATTCGTTTGTGTGGGATGCTCTACCAGGTTCATTCCTAGATAATGCACTCAAAAGGGCACTAAGCATAGAGTGTGAAAACTGAGTTTCCTTGAGAGCTGCTTGGAAGCCTGATGGTGTGTGAAGTTAGTGAGCCAAATGGAGTTGTTCTCCCACAAGAACCACTCGGCTGATCCTTCTTCAATATGCCCTTCACCAACATGCAGTGTTTCCTTGATTGAATTAGCTCTCACACCAATATTTGCGTCTAGAGCCTTTGCATTGAGGGCTATCTGAAAACGGCTGTGGCGCTGAAGTTGCCTGTGAATGTGGAGTTGGTGGCATGTGAAACCCGCATGTGGAGCATTCGTTTGTGTCGGATGCTGACCAAGCTTCATTTCAGTCCTAGGCACACAAAGAGCACTAAGCATACAGTGTGAAAACTGAGTTTCCTTGAGAGCTGCTTGGAAGCCTGATGGTGTGTGAAGTTAGTGAGCCAAATGGAGTTGTTCTCCCACAAGAACCACTCGGCTGATCCTTCTTCAATACGTCCTTCACCAACATGCAGTGTTTCCTGGATTGAATTAGCTCTCACACCAATATTTGCGTCTAGAGCCTTTGCATTGAGGGCTATCTGAAAACGGCTGTGGCGCTGAAGTTGCCTGTGAATATGGAGTTGGTGGCATGTGAAACCCGCATGTGGAGCATTCGTTTGTGTGGGATGCTCTACCAGGTTCATTTCAGTCCTAGCCTTACAAAGGGCACTAAGTATAGAGTGTGAAAACTGAGTTTGCTTGAGAGCTGCTTGGAAGCCTGATGGTGTGTGAAGTTAGTGAGCCAAATGGAGTTGTTCTCCCACAAGAACCACTCGGCTGATCCTTCTTCAATATGCCCTTCACCAACATGCAGTGTTTCCTTGATTGAATTAGCTCTCACACCAATATTTGCGTCTAGAGCCTTTGCATTGAGGGCTATCTGAAAACGGCTGTGGCGCTGAAGTTGCCTGTGAATGTGGAGTTGGTGGCATGTGAAACCCGCATGTGGAGCATTCGTTTGTGTGGGATGCTCTACCAGGTTCATTCCTAGATAATGCACTGAAAAGGGCACTAAGCATAGAGTGTGAAAACTGAGTTTCCTTGAGAGCTGCTTGGAAGCCTGATGGTGTGTGAAGTTAGTGAGCCAAATGGAGTTGTTCTCCCACAAGAACCACTCGGCTGATCCTTCTTCAATATGCCCTTCACCAACATGCAGCGTTTCCTTGATTGAATTAGCTCTCACACCAATATTTGCGTCTAGAGCCTTTGCATTGAGGGCTATCTGAAAACGGCTGTGGCGCTGAAGTTGCCTGTGAATGTGGAGTTGGTGGCATGTGAAACCCGCATGTGGAGCATTCGTTTGTGTGGGATGCTCTACCAGGTTCATTTCAGTCCTAGCCATAAAAAGGGCACTAAGCATACAGTGTGAAAACTGAGTTTCCTTGAGAGCTGCTTGGAAGCCTGATGGTGTGTGAAGTTAGCGAGGCAAATGGAGTTGTTCTCCCACAAGAACCACTCGGCTGATCCTTCTTCAATATGCCCTTCACCAACATGCAGTGTTTCCTTGATTGAATTAGCTCTCACACCAATATTTGCGTCTACAGCCTTTGCATTGAGGGCTATCTGAAAACGGCTGTGGCGCTGAAGTTGCCTGTGAATGTGGAGTTGGTGGCATGTGAAACCCGCATGTGGAGCATTCGTTTGTGTGGGATGCTCTACCAGATTCATTCCTAGATAATGCACTCAAAGGGCACTAAGCATAGAGTGTGAAAACTGAGTTTCCTTGAGAGCTGCTTGGAAGCCTGATGGTGTGTGAAGTTAGTGAGCCAAATGGAGTTGTTCTCCCACAAGAACCACTCGGCTGATCCTTCTTCAATATGCCCTTCACCAACATGCAGTGTTTCCTTGATTGAATTAGCTCTCACACCAATATTTGCGTCTAGAGCCTTTGCATTGAGGGCTATCTGAAAACGGCTGTGGCGCTGAAGTTGCCTGTGAATGTGGAGTTGGTGGCATGTGAAACCCGCATGTGGAGCATTCGTTTGTGTGGGATGCTCTACCAGGTTCATTCCTAGATAATGCACTCAAAGGGCACTAAGCATAGAGTGTGAAAACTGAGTTTCCTTGAGAGCTGCT
The DNA here is from genome assembly GCF_030435755.1 of Ochotona princeps. NCBI lineage: Eukaryota > Metazoa > Chordata > Mammalia > Lagomorpha > Ochotonidae > Ochotona > Ochotona princeps. The sequence goes on along the minus strand of NW_026697151.1, from coordinate 172,990 downwards.
TGGAAGCCTGATTGTGTGTGAAGTTAGTGAGCCAAATGGAGTTGTTCTCCCACAAGAACCACTCGGCTGATCCTTCTTCAATATGCCCTTCACCAACATGCAGTGTTTCCTTGATTGAATTAGCTCTCACACCAATATTTGCGTCTAGAGCCTTTGCATTGAGGGCTATCTGAAAACGGCTGTGGCGCTGGAGTTGCCTGTCAATTTGGAGTTGGTGGCATGTGAAACCCGCATGTGGAGCATTCGTTTGTGTGGGATGCTCTACCAGGTTCATTCCTAGATAATGCACTCAAAAGGGCACTAAGCATAGAGTGTGAAAACTGAGTTTCCTTGAGAGCTGCTTGGAAGCCTGATGGTGTGTGAAGTTAGTGAGCCAAATGGAGTTGTTCTCCCACAAGAACCACTCGGCTGATCCTTCTTCAATATGCCCTTCACCAACATGCAGTGTTTCCTTGATTGAATTAGCTCTCACACCAATATTTGCGTCTAGAGCCTTTGCATTGAGGGCTATCTGAAAACGGCTGTGGCGCTGAAGTTGCCTGTGAATGTGGAGTTGGTGGCATGTGAAACCCGAATGTGGAGCATTCGTTTGTGTGGGATGCTCTACCAGGTTCATTCCTAGATAATGCACTCAAAAGGGCACTAAGCATAGAGTGTGAAAACTGAGTTTCCTTGAGAGCTGCTTGGAAGCCTGATGGTGTGTGAAGTTAGTGAGCCAAATGGAGTTGTTCTCCCACAAGAACCACTCGGCTGATCCTTCTTCAATATGCCCTTCACCAACATGCAGTGTTTCCTTGATTGAATTAGCTCTCACACCAATATTTGCGTCTAGAGCCTTTGCATTGAGGGCTATCTGAAAACGGCTGTGGCGCTGAAGTTGCCTGTGAATGTGGAGTTGGTGGCATGTGAAACCCGCATGTGGAGCATTCGTTTGTGTCGGATGCTGACCAAGCTTCATTTCAGTCCTTGCCATGAAAAGGGCACTAAGCATAGAGTGTGAAAACTGAGTTTCCTTGAGAGCTGCTTGGAAGCCTGATGGTGTGTGAAGTTAGTGAGCCAAATGGAGTTGTTCTCCCACAAGAACCACTCGGCTGATCCTTCTTCAATATGCCCTTCACCAACATGCAGTGTTTCCTGGATTGAATTAGCTCTCACACCAATATTTGCGTCTAGAGCCTTTGCATTGAGGGCTATCTGAAAACGGCTGTGGCGCTGAAGTTGCCTGTGAATGTGGAGTTGGTGGCATGTGAAACCCGCATGTGGAGCATTCGTTTGTGTGGGATGCTCTACCAGGTTCATTTCAGTCCTAGCCTTACAAAGGGCACTAAGTATAGAGAGTGAAAACTGAGTTTGCTTGAGAGCTGCTTGGAAGCCTGATGGTGTGTGAAGTTAGTGAGCCAAATGGAGTTGTTCTCCCACAAGAACCACTCGGCTGATCCTTCTTCAATATGCCCTTCACCAACATGCAGTGTTTCCTTGATTGAATTAGCTCTCACACCAATATTTGCGTCTAGAGCCTTTGCATTGAGGGCTATCTGAAAACGGCTGTGGCGCTGAAGTTGCCTGTGAATGTGGAGTTGGTGGCATGTGAAACCCGCATGTGGAGCATTCGTTTGTGTGGGATGCTCTACCAGGTTCATTCCTAGATAATGCACTCAAAAGGGCACTAAGCATAGAGTGTGAAAACTGAGTTTCCTTGAGAGCTGCTTGGAAGCCTGATGGTGTGTGAAGTTAGTGAGCCAAATGGAGTTGTTCTCCCACTAGAACCACTCGGCTGATCCTTCTTCAATATGCCCTTCACCAACATGCAGTGTTTCCTTGATTGAATTAGCTCTCACACCAATATTTGCGTCTACAGCCTTTGCATTGAGGGCTATCTGAAAACGGCTGTGGCGCTGAAGTTGCCTGTGAATGTGGAGTTGGTGGCATGTGAAACCCGCATGTGGAGCATTCGTTTGTGTGGGATGCTGACCAAGCTTCATTTCAGTCCTAGGCACACAAAGAGCACTAAGCATAGAGTGTGAAAACTGAGTTTCCTTGAGAGCTGCTTGGAAGCCTGATGGTGTGTGAAGTTAGTGAGCCAAATGGAGTTGTTCTCCCACAAGAACCACTCGGCTGATCCTTCTTCAATATGCCCTTCACCAACATGCAGTGTTTCCTTGATTGAATTAGCTCTCACACCAATATTTGCGTCTAGAGCCTTTGCATTGAGGGCTATCTGAAAACGGCTGTGGCGCTGAAGTTGCCTGTGAATGTGGAGTTGGTGGCATGTCAAATCCGCATGTGGAGCATTCGTTTGTGTGGGATGCTCTACCAGGTTCATTCCTAGATAATGCACTCAAAGGGCACTAAGCATAGAGTGTGAAAACTGAGTTTCCTTGAGAGCTGCTTGGAAGCCTGATGGTGTGTGAAGTTAGTGAGCCAAATGGAGTTGTTCTCCCACAAGAACCACTCGGCTGATCCTTCTTCAATATGCCCTTCACCAACATGCAGTGTTTAATTGATTGAATTAGCTCTCACACCAATATTTGCGTCTAGAGCCTTTGCATTGAGGGCTATCTGAAAACGGCTGTGGCGCTGAAGTTGGCTGTGAGTGTGGAGTTGGTGGCATGTGAAACCCGCATGTGGAGCATTCGTTTGTGTGGGATGCTCTACCAGGTTCATTTCAGTCCTACCCATACAAAGGGCACTAAGCATAGAGTGTGAAAACTGAGTTTCCTTGAGAGCTGCTTGGAAGCCTGATGGTGTGTGAAGTTAGAGAGCCAAATGGAGTTGTTCTCCCACAAGAATCACTCGGCTGATCCTTCTTCAATATGCCCTTCACCAACATACAGTGTTTCCTTGATTGAATTAGCTCTCACACCAATATTTGCGTCTAGAGCCTTTGCATTGAGGGCTATCTGAAAACAGCTGTGGCGCTGAAGTTGCCTGTGAATGTGGAGTTGGTGGCATGTGAAACCCGCATGTGGAGCATTCGTTTGTGTGGGATGCTGACCAAGCTTCATTTCAGTCCTAGGCACACAAAGCGCACTAAGCATAGAGTGTGAAAACTGAGTTTCCTTGAGAGCTGCTTGGAAGCTTGATGGTGTGTGAAGTTAGTGAGCCAAATGGAGTTGTTCTCCCACAAGAACCACTCGGCTGATCCTTCTTCAATATGCCCTTCACCAACATGCTTTGTTTCCTTGATTGAATTAGCTCTCACACCAATATTTGCGTCTAGAGCCTTTGCATTGAGGGCTATCTGAAAACGGCTGTGTCGCTGAAGTTGCCTGTTTATGTGGAGTTGGTGGCATGTCAAATCCGCATGTGGAGCATTCGTTTGTGTGGGATGCTCTACCAGGTTCATTCCTAGATAATGCACTCAAAGGGCACTAAGCATAGAGTGTGAAAACTGAGTTTCCTTGAGAGCTGCTTGGAAGCCTGATGGTGTGTGAAGTTAGTGAGCCAAATGGAGTTGTTCTCCCACAAGAACCACTCGGCTGATCCTTCTTCAATATGCCCTTCACCAACATGCAGTGTTTCCTTGATTGAATTAGCTCTCACACCAATATTTGCGTCTAGAGCCTTTGCATTGAGGGCTATCTGAAAACGGCTGTGGCGCTGAAGTTGCCTGTGAATGTGGAGTTGGTGGCATGTGAAACCCGCATGTGGAGCATTCGTTTGTGTCGGATGCTGACCAAGCTTCATTTCAGTCCTAGGCACACAAAGAGCACTAAGCATAGAGTGTGAAAACTGAGTTTCTTTGAGAGCTGCTTGGAAGCCTGATGGTGTGTGAAGTTAGTGAGCCAAATGGAGTTGTTCTCCCACAAGAACCACTCGGCTGATCCTTCTTCAATATGCCCTTCACCAACATGCAGTGTTTCCTGGATTGAATTAGCTCTCACACCAATATTTGCGTCTAGAGCCTTTGCATTGAGGGCTATCTGAAAACGGCTGTGGCGCTGAAGTTGCTTGTGAATGTGGAGTTGGTGGCATGTGAAACCCGCCTGTGGAGCATTCGTTTGTGTGGGATGCTCTACCAGGTTCATTTCAGTCCTAGCCTTACAAAGGGCACTAAGCATAGAGTGTGAAAACTGAGTTTCCTTGAGAGCTGCTAGGAAGCCTGATGGTGTGTGAAGTTAGTGAGCCAAATGGAGTTGTTCTCCCACAAGAACCACTCGGCTGATCCTTCTTCAATATGCCCTTCACCAACATGCAGTGTTTAATTGATTGAATTAGCTCTCACACCAATATTTGCGTCTAGAGCCTTTGCATTGAGGGCTATCTGAAAACGGCTGTGGCGCTGAAGTTGCCTGTAAATGTGCAGTTGGTGGCATGTGAAACCCGCATGTGGAGCATTCGTTTGTGTGGGATGCTCTACCAGGTTCATTTCAGTCCTACCCATACAAAGGGCACTAAGCATAGAGTGTGAAAACTGAGTTTCCTTGAGAGCTGCTAGGAAGCCTGATGGTGTGTGAAGTTAGAGAGCCAAATGGAGTTGTTCTCCCACAAGAATCACTCGGCTGATCCTTCTTCAATATGCCCTTCACCAACATGCAGTGTTTCCTTGATTGAATTAGCTCTCACACCAATATTTGCGTCTAGAGCCTTTGCATTGAGGGCTATCTGAAAACAGCTGTGGCGCTGAAGTTGCCTGTGAATGTGGAGTTGGTGGCATGTGAAACCCGCATGTGGAGCATTCGTTTGTGTGGGATGCTGACCAAGCTTCATTTCAGTCCTAGGCACACAAAGAGCACTAAGCATAGAGTGTGAAAACTGAGTTTCCTTGAGAGCTGCTTGGAAGCTTGATGGTGTGTGAAGTTAGTGAGCCAAATGGAGTTGTTCTCCCACAAGAACCACTCGGCTGATGCTTCTTCAATATGCCCTTCACCAACATGCTTTGTTTCCTTGATTGAATTAGCTCTCACACCAATATTTGCGTCTAGAGCCTTTGCATTGAGGGCTATCTGAAAACGGCTGTGTCGCTGAAGTTGCCTGTTTATGTGGAGTTGGTGGCATGTCAAATCCGCATGTGGAGCATTCGTTTGTGTGGGATGCTCTACCAGGTTCATTCCTAGATAATGCACTCAAAGGGCACTAAGCATAGAGTGTGAAAACTGAGTTTCCTTGAGAGCTGCTTGGAAGCCTGATGGTGTGTGAAGTTAGTGAGCCAAATGGAGTTGTTCTCCCACAAGAACCACTCGGCTGATCCTTCTTCAATATGCCCTTCACCAACATGCAGTGTTTCCTTGATTGAATTAGCTCTCACACCAATATTTACGTCTAGAGCCTTTGCATTGAGGGCTATCTGAAAACGGCTGTGGCGCTGAAGTTGCCTGTGAATGTGGAGTTGGTGGCATGTGAAACCCGCATGTGGAGCATTTGTTTGTGTGTGATGCTCTACCAGGTTCATTTCAGTCCTACCCATACAAAGGGCACTAAGCATAGAGTGTGAAAACTGAGTTTCCTTGAGAGCTGCTTGGAAGCTTGATGGTGTGTGAAGTTAGTGAGCCAAATGGAGTTGTTCTCCCACAAGAACCACTCGGCTGATCCTTCTTCAATATGCCCTTCACCAACATGCTTTGTTTCCTTGATTGAATTAGCTCTCACACCAATATTTGCGTCTAGAGCCTTTGCATTGAGGGCTATCTGAAAACGGCTGTGTCGCTGAAGTTGCCTGTTTATGTGGAGTTGGTGGCATGTCAAATCCGCATGTGGAGCATTCGTTTGTGTGGGATGCTCTACCAGGTTCATTCCTAGATAATGCACTCAAAGGGCACTAAGCATAGAGTGTGAAAACTGAGTTTCCTTGATAGCTGCTTGGAAGCCTGATGGTGTGTGAAGTTAGTGAGCCAAATGGAGTTGTTCTCCCACAAGAACCACTCGGCTGATCCTTCTTCAATATGCCCTTCACCAACATGCAGTGTTTCCTTGATTGAATTAGCTCTCACACCAATATTTACGTCTAGAGCCTTTGCATTGAGGGCTATCTGAAAACGGCTGTGGCGCTGAAGTTGCCTGTGAATGTGGAGTTGGTGGCATGTGAAACCCGCATGTCGAGCATTTGTTTGTGTGTGATGCTCTACCAGGTTCATTTCAGTCCTACCCATACAAAGGGCACTAAGCATAGAGTGTGAAAACTGAGTTTCCTTGAGAGCTGCTTGGAAGCCTGATGGTGTGTGAAGTTAGTGAGCCAAATGGAGTTGTTCTCCCACAAGAATCACTCGGCTGATCCTTCTTCAATATGCCCTTCACCAACATGCAGTGTTTCCTTGATTGAATTAGCTCTCACACCAATATTTGCGTCTAGAGCCTTTGCATTGAGGGCTATCTGAAAACGGCTGTGACGCTGAAGTTGCCTGTGAGTGTTTAGTTGGTGGCATGTGAAACCTGCATGTGGAGCATTCGTTTGTGTGGGATGCTCTACCAGGTTCATTCCTAGATAATGCACTCAAAGGGCACTAAGCATAGAGTGTGAAAACTGAGTTTCCTTGAGAGCTGCTTGGAAGCCTGATGGTGTGTGAAGTTAGTGAGCCAAATGGAGTTGTTCTCCCACAAGAACCACTCGGCTGATCCTTCTTCAATATGCCCTTCACCAACATGCAGTGTTTCCTTGATTGAATTAGCTCTCACACCAATATTTGCGTCTAGAGCCTTTGCATTGAGGGCTATCTGAAAACGGCTGTGGCGCTGAAGTTGCCTGTGAATGTGGAGTTGGTGGCATGTGAAACCCGCATGTGGAGCATTCGTTTGTGTGGGATGCTCTACCAGGTTCATTTCAGTCCTAGGCACACAAAGAGTACTAAGTATAGAGTGTGAAAACTGAGTTTCCTTGAGAGCTGCTTGGAAGCCTGATGGTGTGTGAAGTTAGTGAGCCAAATGGAGTTGTTCTCCCACAAGAACCACTCGGCTGATCCTTCTTCAATATGCCCTTCACCAACATGCAGTGTTTCCTTGATTGAATTAGCTCTCACACCAATATTTGCGTCTAGAGCCTTTGCATTGAGGGCTATCTGAAAACGGCTGTGGCGCTGAAGTTGCCTGTGAATGTGGAGTTGGTGGCATGTGAAACCCGCATGTGGAGCATTCGTTTGTGTGGGATGCTCTACCAGGTTCATTCCTAGATAATGCACTCAAAAGGGCACTAAGCATAGAGTGTGAAAACTGAGTTTCCTTGAGAGCTGCTTGAAAGCCTGATGGTGTGTGAAGTTAGTGAGCCAAATGGAGTTGTTCTCCCACAAGAACCACTCGGCTGATCCTTCTTCAATATGCCCTTCACCAACATGCAGTGTTTCCTTGATTGAATTAGCTCTCACACCAATATTTGCGTCTAGAGCCTTTGCATTGAGGGCTATCTGAAAACGGCTGTGGCGCTGAAGTTGCCTGTAAATGTGCAGTTGGTGGCATGTGAAACCCGCATGTGGAGCATTTGTTTGTGTGGGATGCTGACCAAGCTTCATTTCAGTCCTAGGCACACAAAGAGCACTAAGCATAGAGTGTGAAAACTGAGTTTCCTTGAGAGCTGCTTGGAAGCCTGATGGTGTGTGAAGTTAGTGAGCCAAATGGAGTTGTTCTCCCACAAGAACCACTCGGCTGATCCTTCTTCAATATGCCCTTCACCAACATGCAGTGTTTCCTTGATTGAATTAGCTCTCACACCAATATTTGCGTCTAGAGCCTTTGCATTGAGGCCTATCTGAAAACGGCTGTGGCGCTGAAGTTGCCTGTGAATGTGGAGTTGGTGGCATGTCAAATCCGCATGTGGAGCATTCGTTTGTGTGGGATGCTCTACCAGGTTCATTCCTAGATAATGCACTCAAAGGGCACTAAGCATAGAGTGTGAAAACTGAGTTTCCTTGAGAGCTCCTTGGAAGCCTGATGGTGTGTGAAGTTAGTGAGCCAAATGGAGTTGTTCTCCCACAAGAACCACTCGGCTGATCCTTCTTCAATATGCCCTTCACCAACATGCAGTGTTTCCTTGATTGAATTAGCTCTCACACCAATATTTGCGTCTAGAGCCTTTGCATTGAGGGCTATCTGAAAACGGCTGTGGCGCTGAAGTTGCCTGTGAATGTGGAGTTGGTGGCATGTGAAACCCGCATGTGGAGCATTCGTTTGTGTGGGATGCTCTACCAGGTTCATTTCAGTCCTAGCCATACAAAGGGCACTAAGCATAGAGTGTGAAAACTGAGTTTGCTTGAGAGCTGCTTGGAAGCCTGATGGTGTGTGAAGTTAGTGAGCCAAATGGAGTTGTTCTCCCACAAGAACCACTCGGCTGATCCTTCTTCAATATGCCCTTCATCAACATGCAGTGTTTCCTTGATTGAATTAGCTCTCACACCAATATTTGCGTATAGAGCCTTTGCATTGAGGGCTATCTGAAAACGGCTGTGACGCTGAAGTTGCCTGTGAATGTGGAGTTGGTGGCATGTGAAACCCGCATGTGGAGCATTCGTTTGTGTGGGATGCTCTACCATGTTCATTCCTAGATAATGCACTCAAAGGGCACTAAGCATAGAGTGTGAAAACTGAGTTTCCTTGAGAGCTGCTTGGAAGCCTGATGGTGTGTGAAGTTAGTGAGCCAAATGGAGTTGTTCTCCCACAAGAACCACTCGGCTGATCCTTCTTCAATATGCCCTTCACCAACATGCAGTGTTTCCTTGATTGAATTAGCTCTCACACCAATATTTGCGTCTAGAGCCTTTGCTTTGAGGGCTATCTGAAAACGGCTGTGGCGCTGAAGTTGCCTGTGAATGTGGAGTTGGTGGCATGTGAAACCCGCATGTGGAGCATTCGTTTGTGTGGGATGCTCTACCAGGTTCATTTCAGTCCTAGCCATACAAAGGGCACTAAGCATAGAGTGTGAAAACTGAGTTTGCTTGAGAGCTGCTTGGAAGCCTGATGGTGTGTGAAGTTAGTGAGCCAAATGGAGTTGTTCTCCCACAAGAACCACTCGGCTGATCCTTCTTCAATATGCCCTTCACCAACATGCAGTGTTTCCTTGATTGAATTAGCTCTCACACCAATATTTGCGTATAGAGCCTTTGCATTGAGGGCTATCTGAAAACGGCTGTGACGCTGAAGTTGCCTGTGAGTGTGGAGTTGGTGGCATGTGAAACCTGCATGTGGAGCATTCGTTTGTGTGGGATGCTCTACCATGTTCATTCCTAGATAATGCACTCAAAGGGCACTAAGCATAGAGTGTGAAAACTGAGTTTCCTTGACAGCTGCTTGGAAGCCGGATGGTGTGTGAAGTTAGTGAGCCAAATGGAGTTGTTCTCCCACAAGAACCACTCGGCTGATCCTTCTTCAATATGCCCTTCACCAACATGCAGTGTTTCCTTGATTGAATTAGCTCTCACACCAATATTTGCGTCTAGAGCCTTTGCATTGAGGGTTATCTGAAAACGGCTGTGGCGCTGAAGTTGCCTGTGAATGTGGAGTTGGTGGCATGTGAAACCCGCATGTGGAGCATTCGTTTGTGTTTGATGCTCAACCAGGTTCATTTCAGTCCTAGCCTTACAAAGGGCACTAAGTATAGAGTGTGAAAACTGAGTTTGCTTGAGAGCTGCTTGGAAGCCTGATGGTGTGTGAAGTTAGTAAGCCAAATGGAGTTGTTCTCCCACAAGAACCACTCGGCTGATGCTTCTTCAATATGCCCTTCACCAACATGCAGTGTTTCCTTGATTGAATTAGCTCTCACACCAATATTTGCGTCTAGAGCCTTTGCATTGAGGGCTATCTGAAAACGGCTGTGGCGCTGAAGTTGCCTGTGAATGTGGAGTTGGTGGCATGTGAAACCCGCATGTGGAGCATTCGTTTGTGTGGGATGCTCTACCAGGTTCATTTCAGTCCTACCCATACAAAGGGCACTAAGCATAGAGTGTGAAAACTGAGTTTCCTTGAGAGCTGCTTGGAAGCCTGATGGTGTGTGAAGTTAGTGAGCCAAATGGAGTTGTTCTCCCACAAGAATCACTCGGCTGATCCTTCTTCAATATGCCCTTCACCAACATGCAGTGTTTCCTTGATTGAATTAGCTCTCACACCAATATTTGCGTCTAGAGCCTTTGCATTGAGGGCTATCTGAAAACGGCTGTGACGCTGAAGTTGCCTGTGAGTGTGGAGTTGGTGGCATGTGAAACCTGCATGTGGAGCATTCGTTTGTGTGGGATGCTCTACCAGGTTCATTCCTAGATAATGCACTCAAAGGGCACTAAGCATAGAGTGTGAAAACTGAGTTTCCTTGAGAGCTGCTTGGAAGCCTGATGGTGTGTGAAGTTAGTGAGCCAAATGGAGTTGTTCTCCCACAAGAACCACTCGGCTGATCCTTCTTCAATATGCCCTTCACCAACATGCAGTGTTTCCTTGATTGAATTAGCTCTCACACCAATATTTGCGTCTAGAGCCTTTGCATTGAGGGCTATCTGAAAAAGGCTGTGGCGCTGAAGTTGCCTGTGAATGTGGAGTTGGTGGCATGTGAAACCCGCATGTGGAGCATTCGTTTGTGTGGGATGCTCTACCAGGTTCATTTCAGTCCTTGCCATGAAAAGGGCACTAAGCATAGAGTGTGAAAACTGAGTTTCCTTGAGAGCTGCTTGGAAGCCTGATGGTGTGTGAAGTTAGTGAGCCAAATGGAGTTGTTCTCCCACAAGAATCACTCGGCTGATCCTTCTTCAATATGCCCTTCACCAACATGCAGTGTTTCCTTGATTGAATTAGCTCTCACACCAATATTTGCGTCTAGAGCCTTTGCATTGAGGGCTATCTGAAAACGGCTGTGACGCTGAAGTTGCCTGTGAGTGTGGAGTTGGTGGCATGTGAAACCTGCATGTGGAGCATTCGTTTGTGTGGGATGCTCTACCATGTTCATTCCTAGATAATGCACTCAAAGGGCACTAAGCATAGAGTGTGAAAACTGAGTTTCCTTGAGAGCTGCTTGGAAGCCTGATGGTGTGTGAAGTTAGTGAGCCAAATGGAGTTGTTCTCCCACAAGAACCACTCGGCTGATCCTTCTTCAATATGCCCTTCACCAACATGCAGTGTTTCCTTGATTGAATTAGCTCTCACACCAATATTTGCGTCTAGAGCCTTTGCATTGAGGGCTATCTGAAAACGGCTGTGGCGCTGAAGCTGCCTGTGCGTGTGGAGTTGGTGGCATGTGAAACCCGCATGTGGAGCATTCGTTTGTGTGGGATGCTCTACCAGGTTCATTTCAGTCCTACCCATACAAAGGGCACTAAGCATAGAGTGTGAAAACTGAGTTTCCTTGAGAGCTGCTTGGAAGCCTGATGGTGTGTGAAGTTAGTGAGCCAAATAGATTTGTTCTCCCACAAGAATCACTCGGCTGATCCTTCTTCAATATGCCCTTCACCAACATGCAGTGTTTCCTTGATTGAATTAGCTCTCACACCAATATTTGCGTCTAGAGCCTTTGCATTGAGGGCTATCTGAAAACGGCTGTGGCGCTGAGGTTGCCTGTTTATGTGGAGTTGGTGGCATGTGAAACCCGCATGTGGAGCATTCGTTTGTGTGGGATGCTCTACCAGGTTCATTTCAGTCCTACCCATACAAAGGGCACTAAGCATAGAGTGTGAAAACTGAGTTTCCTTGAGAGCTGCTTGGAAGCCTGATGGTGTGTGAAGTTAGTGAGCCAAATGGAGTTGTTCTCCCACAAGAATCACTCGGCTGATCCTTCTTCAATATGCCCTTCACCAACATGCAGTGTTTCCTTGATTGAATTAGCTCTCACACCAATATTTGCGTCTAGAGCCTTTGCATTGAGGGCTATCTGAAAACGGCTGTGACGCTGAAGTTGCCTGTGAGTGTGGAGTTGGTGGCATGTGAAACCTGCATGTGGAGCATTCGTTTGTGTGGGATGCTCTACCATGTTCATTCCTAGATAATGCACTCAAAGGGCACTAAGCATAGAGTGTGAAAACTGAGTTTCCTTGAGAGCTGCTTGGAAGCCTGATGGTGTGTGAAGTTAGTGAGCCAAATGGAGTTGTTCTCCCACAAGAACCACTCGGCTGATCCTTCTTCAATATGCCCTTCACCAACATGCAGTGTTTCCTTGATTGAATTAGCTCTCACACCAATATTTGCGTCTAGAGCCTTTGCATTGAGGGCTATCTGAAAAAGGCTGTGGCGCTGAAGTTGCCTGTGAATGTGGAGTTGGTGGCATGTGAAACCCGCATGTGGAGCATTCGTTTGTGTGGGATGCTCTACCAGGTTCATTTCAGTCCTAGCCATACAAAGGGCACTAAGCATAGAGTGTGAAAACTGAGTTTCCTTGAGAGCTGCTTGGAAGCCTGATGGTGTGTGAAGTTAGTGAGCCAAATGGAGTTGTTCTCCCACAAGAACCACTCGGCTGATCCTTCTTCAATATGCCCTTCACCAACATGCAGTGTTTCCTTGATTGAATTAGCTCTCACACCAATATTTGCGTCTAGAGCCTTTGCATTGAGGGCTATCTGAAAACGGCTGTGGCGCTGAAGTTGCCTGTGAGTGTGGAGTTGGTGGCATGTGAAACCTGCATGTGGAACATTCGTTTGTGTGGGATGCTCTACCATGTTCATTCCTAGATAATGCACTCAAAGGGCACTAAGCATAGAGTGTGAAAACTGAGTTTCCTTGAGAGCTGCTTGGAAGCCTGATGGTGTGTGAAGTTAGTGAGCCAAATGGAGTTGTTCTCCCACAAGAACCACTCGGCTGATCCTTCTTCAATATGCCCTTCACCAACATGCAGTGTTTCCTTGATTGAATTAGCTCTCACACCAATATTTGCGTCTAGAGCCTTTGCATTGAGGGCTATCTGAAAACGGCTGTGGCGCTGAAGTTGCCTGTGCGTGTGGAGTTGGTGGCATGTGAAACCCGCATGTGGAGCATTCGTTTGTGTGGGATGCTCTACCAGGTTCATTTCAGTCCTACCCATACAAAGGGCACTAAGCATAGAGTGTGAAAACTGAGTTTCCTTGAGAGCTGCTTGGAAGCCTGATGGTGTGTGAAGTTAGTGAGCCAAATGGAGTTGTTCTCCCACAAGAATCACTCGGCTGATCCTTCTTCAATATGCCCTTCACCAACATGCAGTGTTTCCTTGATTGAATTAGCTCTCACACCAATATTTGCGTCTAGAGCCTTTGCATTGAGGGCTATCTGAAAACGGCTGTGACGCTGAAGTTGCCTGTGAATGTGGAGTTGGTGGCATGTGAAACCTGCATGTGGAGCATTCGTTTGTGTGGGATGCTCTACCAGGTTCATTCCTAGATAATGCACTCAAAGGGCACTAAGCATAGAGTGTGAAAACTGAGTTTGCTTGAGAGCTGCTTGGAAGCCTGATGGTGTGTGAAGTTAGTGAGCCAAATGGAGTTGTTCTCCCACAAGAACCACTCGGCTGATCCTTCTTCAATATGCCCTTCACCAACATGCAGTGTTTCCTTGATTGAATTAGCTCTCACACCAATATTTACGTCTAGAGCCTTTGCATTGAGGGCTATCTGAAAACGGCTGTGGCGCTGAAGTTGCCTGTGAATGTGGAGTTGGTGGCATGTGAAACCCGCATGTGGAGCATTCGTTTGTGTGAGATGCTCTACCAGGTTCATTCCTAGATAATGCACTCAAAAGGGCACTAAGCATAGAGTGTGAAAACTGAGTTTCCTTGAGAGCTGCTTGGAAGCCTGATGGTGTGTGAAGTTAGTGAGCCAAATGGAGTTGTTCTCCCACAAGAACCACTCGGCTGATCCTTCTTCAATATGCCCTTCACCAACATGCAGTGTTTCCTTGATTGAATTAGCTCTCACACCAATATTTGCGTCTAGAGCCTTTGCATTGAGGGCTATCTGAAAACGGCTGTGGCGCTGAAGTTGCCTGTGAATGTGGAGTTGGTGGCATGTGAAACCCGCATGTGGAGCATTCGTTTGTGTGGGATGCTCTACCAGGTTCATTCCTAGATAATGCACTCAAAGGGCACTAAGCATAGAGTGTGAAAACTGAGTTTCCTTGAGAGCTGCTTGGAAGCCTGATGGTGTGTGAAGTTAGTGAGCCAAATGGAGTTGTTCTCCCACAAGAACCACTCGGCTTATCCTTCTTCAATATGCCCTTCACCAACATGCAGTGTTTCCTTGATTGAATTAGCTCTCACACAAATATTTGCGTCTAGAGCCTTTGCATTGAGGGCTATCTGAAAACGGCTGTGGCGCTGAAGTTGCCTGTGAATGTGGAGTTGGTGGCATGTGAAACCCGCATGTGGAGCATTCGTTTGTGTGGGATGCTCTACCATGTTCATTCCTAGATAATGCACTCAAAGGGCACTAAGCATAGAGTGTGAAAACTGAGTTTCCTTGAGAGCTGCTTGGAAGCCTGATGGTGTGTGAAGTTAGTGAGCCAAATGGAGTTGTTCTCCCACAAGAACCACTCGGCTGATCCTTCTTCAATATGCCCTTCACCAACATGCAGTGTTTCCTTGATTGAATTAGCTCTCACACCAATATTTGCGTCTAGAGCCTTTGCATTGAGGGCTATCTGAAAATGGCTGTGGCGCTGAAGTTGCCTGTGAGTGTGGAGGTGGTGGCATGTGAAACGCGCATGTGGAGCATTCGTTTGTGTGTAATGCTCTACCAGGTTCATTCCTAGATAATGCACTCAAAGGGCACTAAACATAGAGTGTGAAAACTGAGTTTCCTTGAGAGCTGCTTGGAAGCCTGATGGTGTGTGAAGTTAGTGAGCCAAATGGAGTTGTTCTCCCACAAGAACCACTCGGCTGATCCTTCTTCAATATGCCCTTCACCAACATGCAGTGTTTCCTTGATTGAATTAGCTCTCACACCAATATTTGCGTCTAGAGCCTTTGCATTGAGGGCTATCTGAAAACGGCTGTGGCGCTGAAGTTGCCTGTGAATGTGGAGTTGGTGGCATGTGAAACCCGCATGTGGAACATTCGTTTGTGTGGGATGCTCTACCATGTTCATTCCTAGATAATGCACTCAAAGGGCACTAAGCATAGAGTGTGAAAACTGAGTTTCCTTGATAGCTGCTTGGAAGCCTGATGGTGTGTGAAGTTAGTGAGCCAAATGGAGTTGTTCTCCCACAAGAACCACTCGGCTGATCCTTCTTCAATATGCCCTTCACCAACATGCAGTGTTTCCTTGATTGAATTAGCTCTCACACCAATATTTGCGTCTAGAGCCTTTGCATTGAGGGCTATCTGAAAACGGCTGTGGCGCTGAAGTTGCCTGTGAGTGTGGAGGTGGTGGCATGTGAAACCTTCATGTGGAGCATTCGTTTGTGTGTAATGCTCTACCAGGTTCATTCCTAGATAATGCACTCAAAGGGCACTAAGCATAGAGTGTGAAAACTGAGTTTCCTTGAGAGCTGCTTGGAAGCCTGATGGTGTGTGAAGTTAGTGAGCCAAATGGAGTTGTTCTCCCACAAGAACCACTCGGCTGATCCTTCTTCAATATGCCCTTCACCAACATGCAGTGTTTCCTTGATTGAATTAGCTCTCACACCAATATTTGCGTCTAGAGCCTTTGCATTGAGGGCTATCTGAAAACGGCTGTGGCGCTGAAGTTGCCTGTGAATGTGGAGTTGGTGGCATGTGAAACCCGCATGTGGAGCATTCGTTTGTGTGGGATGCTCTACCAGGTTCATTCCTAGATAATGCACTCAAAGGGCACTAAGCATAGATTGTGAAAACTGAGTTTCCTTGAGAGCTGCTTGGAAGCCTGATGGTGTGTGAAGTTAGTGAGCCAAATGGAGTTGTTCTCCCACAAGAACCACTCGGCTGATCCTTCTTCAATATGCCCTTCACCAACATGCAGTGTTTCCTTGATTGAATTAGCTCTCACACCAATATTTGCGTCTAGAGCCTTTGCATTGAGGGCTATCTGAAAACGGCTGTGGCGCTGAAGTTGCCTGTGAATGTGGAGTTGGTGGCATGTGAAACCCGCATGTGGAGCATTCGTTTGTGTGGGATGCTCTACCAGATTCATTTCAGTCCTACCCATACAAAGGGCACTAAGCATAGAGTGTGAAAACTGAGTTTCCTTGAGAGCTGCTTGGAAGCCTGATGGTGTGTGAAGTTAGTGAGCCAAATGGAGTTGTTCTCCCACAAGAACCACTCGGCTGATCCTTCTTCAATATGCCCTTCACCAACATGCAGTGTTTCCTTGATTGAATTAGCTCTCACATCAATATTTGCGTCTAGAGCCTTTGCATTGAGGGCTATCTGAAAACGGCTGTGGCGCTGAAGTTGCCTGTGAATGTGGAGTTGGTGGCATGTCAAACCCGCATGTGGAGCATTCGTTTGTGTGGGATGCTCTACCAGGTTCATTCCTAGATAATGCACTCAAAGGGCACTAAGCATAGAGTGTGAAAACTGAGTTTCCTTGAGAGCTGCTTGGAAGCCTGATGGTGTGTGAAGTTAGTGAGCCAAATGGAGTTGTTCTCCCACAAGAACCACTCGGCTTATACTTCTTCAATATGCCCTTCACCAACATGCAGTGTTTCCTTGATTGAATTAGCTCTCACACCAATATTTGCGTCTAGAGCCTTTGCATTGAGGGCTATCTGAAAACGGCTGTGGCGCTGAAGTTGCCTGTGAATGTGGAGTTGGTGGCATGTGAAACCCGCATGTGGAGCATTCGTTTGTGTGGGATGCTCTACCAGGTTCATTCCTAGATCATGCACTCAAAGGGCACTAAGCATAGAGTGTGAAAACTGAGTTTCCTTGAGAGCTGCTTGGAAGCCTGATGGTGTGTGAAGTTAGTGAGCCAAATGGAGTTGTTCTCCCACAAGAACCACTCGGCTGATCCTTCTTCAATATGCCCTTCACCAACATGCAGTGTTTCCTTGATTGAATTAGCTCTCACACCAATATTTGCGTCTAGAGCCTTTGCATTGAGGGCTATCTGAAAACGGCTGTGGCGCTGAAGTTGCCTGTGAATGTGGAGTTGGTGGCATGTGAAACCCGCATGTGGAGCATTCGTTTGTGTGGGATGCTCTACCAGGTTCATTTCAGTCCTAGCCATACAAAGGGCACTAAGCATAGAGTGTGAAAACTGAGTTTCCTTGAGAGCTGCTTTGAAGCCTGATGGTGTGTGAAGTTAGTGAGCCAAATGGAGTTGTTCTCCCACAAGAACCACTCGGCTGATTCTTCTTCAATATGCCCTTCACCAACATGCAGTGTTTCCTTGATTGAATTAGCTCTCACACCAATATTTGCGTCTAGAGCCTTTGCATTGAGGGCTATCTGAAAACGGCTGTGGCGCTGAAGTTGCCTGTGAATGTGGAGTTGGTGGCATGTGAAACCCGCATGTGGAGCATTCGTTTGTGTAGGATGCTCTACCAGGTTCATTCCTAGATAATGCACTCAAAGGGCACTAAGCATAGAGTCTGAAAACTGAGTTTCCTTGAGAGCTGCTTGGAAGCCTGAAGGTGTGTGAAGTTAGTGAGCCAAATGGAGTTGTTCTCCCACAAGAACCACTCGGCTGATCCTTCTTCAATATGCCCTTCACCAACATGCAGTGTTTCCTTGATTGAATTAGCTCTCACACCAATATTTGCGTCTAGAGCCTTTGCATTGAGGGCTATCTGAAAACGGCTGTGGCGCTGAAGTTGCCTGTGAATGTGGAGGTGGTGGCATGTGAAACCTTCATGTGGAGCATTCGTTTGTGTGTAATGCTCTACCAGGTTCATTCCTAGATAATGCACTCAAAGGGCACTAAACATAGAGTGTGAAAACTGAGTTTCCTTGAGAGCTGCTTGGAAGCCTGATGGTGTGTGAAGTTAGTGAGCCAAATGGAGTTGTTCTCCCACAAGAACCACTCGGCAGATCCTTCTTCAATATGCCCTTCACCAACATGCAGTGTTTCCTTGATTGAATTAGCTCTCACACCAATATTTGCGTCTAGAGCCTTTGCATTGAGGGCTATCTGAAAACGGCTGTGGCGCTGAAGTTGCCTGTGAATGTGGAGTTGGTGGCATGTGAAACCCGCATGTGGAGCATTCGTTTGTGTGGGATGCTCTACCATGTTCATTCCTAGATAATGCACTCAAAGGGCACTAAGCATAGAGTGTGAAAACTGAGTTTCCTTGATAGCTGCTTGGAAGCCTGATGGTGTGTGAAGTTAGTGAGCCAAATGGAGTTGTTCTCCCACAAGAACCACTCGGCTGATCCTTCTTCAATATGCCCTTCACCAACATGCAGTGTTTCCTTGATTGAATTAGCTCTCACACCAATATTTGCGTCTAGAGCCTTTGCATTGAGGGCTATCTGAAAACGGCTGTGGCGCTGAAGTTGCCTGTGAGTGTGGAGGTGGTGGCTTGTGAAACCTTCATGTGGAGCATTCGTTTGTGTGGGATGCTCTACCAGGTTCATTCCTAGATAATGCACTCAAAGGGCACTAAGCATAGAGTGTGAAAACTGAGTTTCCTTGAGAGCTGCTTGGAAGCCTGATGGTGTGTGAAGTTAGTGAGCCAAATGGAGTTGTTCTCCCACAAGAACCACTCGGCTGATCCTTCTTCAATATGCCCTTCACCAACATGCAGTGTTTCCTTGATTGAATTAGCTCTCACACCAATATTTGCGTCTAGAGCCTTTGCATTGAGGGCTATCTGAAAACGGCTGTGGCGCTGAAGTTGCCTGTGAATGTGGAGTTGGTGGCATGTGAAACCCGCATGTGGAGCATTTGTTTGTGTGGGATGCTCTACCAGGTTCATTCCTAGATCATGCACTCAAAGGGCACTAAGCATAGAGTGTGAAAACTGAGTTTCCTTGAGAGCTGCTTGGAAGCCTGATGGTGTGTGAAGTTAGTGAGCCAAATGGAGTTGTTCTCCCACAAGAACCACTCGGCTGATCCTTCTTCAATATGCCCTTCACCAACATGCAGTGTTTCCTTGATTGAATTAGCTCTCACACCAATATTTGCGTCTAGAGCCTTTGCATTGAGGGCTATCTGAAAACGGCTGTGTCGCTGAAGTTGCCTGTGAATGTGGAGTTGGTGGCATGTGAAACCTTCATGTGGAGCATTCGTTTGTGTGGGATGCTCTACCAGGTTCATTTCAGTCCTAGCCATACAAAGGGCACTAAGCATAGAGTGTGAAAACTGAGTTTCCTTGAGAGCTGCTTGGAAGCCTGATGGTGTGTGAAGTTAGTGAGCCAAATGGAGTTGTTCTCCCACAAGAACCACTCGGCTGATTCTTCTTCAATATGCCCTTCACCAACATGCAGTGTTTCCTTGATTGAATTAGCTCTCACACCAATATTTGCGTCTAGAGCCTTTGCATTGAGGGCTATCTGAAAACGGCTGTGGCGCTGAAGTTGCCTGTGAATGTGGAGTTGGTGGCATGTGAAACCCGCATGTGGAGCATTCGTTTGTGTGGGATGCTCTACCAGGTTCATTCCTAGATAATGCACTCAAAGGGCACTAAGCATAGAGTGTGAAAACTGAGTTTCCTTGAGAGCTGCTTGGAAGCCTGAAGGTGTGTGAAGTTAGTGAGCCAAATGGAGTTGTTCTCCCACAAGAACCACTCGGCTGATCCTTCTTCAATATGCCCTTCACCAACATGCAGTGTTTCCTTGATTGAATTAGCTCTCACACCAATATTTGCGTCTAGAGCCTTTGCATTGAGGGCTATCTGAAAACGGCTGTGGCGCTGAAGTTGCCTGTGAATGTGGAGGTGGTGGCATGTGAAACCTTCATGTGGAGCATTCGTTTGTGTGTAATGCTCTACCAGGTTCATTCCTAGATAATGCACTCAAAGGGCACTAAACATAGAGTGTGAAAACTGAGTTTCCTTTAGAGCTGCTTGGAAGCCTGATGGTGTGTGAAGTTAGTGAGCCAAATGGAGTTGTTCTCCCACAAGAACCACTCGGCTGATCCTTCTTCAATATGCCCTTCACCAACATGCAGTGTTTCCTTGATTTAATTAGCTCTCACACCAATATTTGCGTCTAGAGCCTTTGCATTGAGGGCTATCTGAAAACGGCTGTGGCGCTGAAGTTGCCTGTGAATGTGGAGGTGGTGGCATGTGAAACCTTCATGTGGAGCATTCGTTTGTGTGGGATGCTCTACCAGGTTCATTCCTAGATAATGCACTCAAAGGGCACTAAACATAGAGTGTGAAAACTGAGTTTCCTTGAGAGCTGCTTGGAAGCCTGATGGTGTGTGAAGTTAGTGAGCCAAATGGAGTTGTTCTCCCACAAGAACCACTCGGCTGATCCTTCTTCAATATGCCCTTCACCAACATGCAGTGTTTCCTTGATTGAATTAGCTCTCACACCAATATTTGCGTCTAGAGCCTTTGCATTGAGGGCTATCTGAAAACGGCTGTGGCGCTGAAGTTGCCTGTGAATGTGGAGTTGGTGGCATGTGAAACCCGCATGTGGAACATTCGTTTGTGTGGGATGCTCTACCATGTTCATTCCTAGATAATGCACTCAAAGGGCACTAAGCATAGAGTGTGAAAACTGAGTTTCCTTGATAGCTGCTTGGAAGCCTGATGGTGTGTGAAGTTAGTGAGCCAAATGGAGTTGTTCTCCCACAAGAACCACTCGGCTGATCCTTCTTCAATATGCCCTTCACCAACATGCAGTGTTTCCTTGATTGAATTAGCTCTCACACCAATATTTGCGTCTAGAGCCTTTGCATTGAGGGCTATCTGAAAACGGCTGTGGCGCTGAAGTTGCCTGTGAGTGTGGAGGTGGTGGCATGTGAAACCTTCATGTGGAGCATTCGTTTGTGTGTAATGCTCTACCAGGTTCATTCCTAGATAATGCACTCAAAGGGCACTAAGCATAGAGTGTGAAAACTGAGTTTCCTTGAGAGCTGCTTGGAAGCCTGATGGTGTGTGAAGTTAGTGAGCCAAATGGAGTTGTTCTCCCACAAGAACCACTCGGCTGATCCTTCTTCAATATGCCCTTCACCAACATGCAGTGTTTCCTTGATTGAATTAGCTCTCACACCAATATTTGCGTCTAGAGCCTTTGCATTGAGGGCTATCTGAAAACGGCTGTGGCGCTGAAGTTGCCTGTGAATGTGGAGTTGGTGGCATGTGAAACCCGCATGTGGAGCATTCGTTTGTGTGGGATGCTCTACCAGGTTCATTTCAGTCCTACCCATACAAAGGGCACTAAGCATAGAGTGTGAAAACTGAGTTTCCTTGAGAGCTGCTTGGAAGCCTGATGGTGTGTGAAGTTAGTGAGCCAAATGGAGTTGTTCTCCCACAAGAACCACTCGGCTGATCCTTCTTCAATATGCCCTTCACCAACATGCAGTGTTTCCTTGATTGAATTAGCTCTCACACCAATATTTGCGTCTAGAGCCTTTGCATTGAGGGCTATCTGAAAACGGCTGTGGCGCTGAAGTTGCCTGTGAATGTGGAGTTGGTGGCATGTGAAACCCGCATGTGGAGCATTCGTTTGTGTGGGATGCTCTACCAGGTTCATTCCTAGATAATGCACTCAAAGGGCACTAAGCATAGAGTGTGAAAACTGAGTTTCCTTGAGAGCTGCTTGGAAGCCTGATGGTGTGTGAAGTTAGTGAGCCAAATGGAGTTGTTCTCCCACAAGAACCACTCGGCTGATCCTTCTTCAATATGCCCTTCACCAACATGCAGTGTTTCCTTGATTGAATTAGCTCTCACACCAATATTTGCGTCTAGAGCCTTTGCATTGAGGGCTATCTGAAAACGGCTGTGGCGCTGAAGTTGCCTGTGAATGTGGAGTTGGTGGCATGTGAAACCCGCATGTGGAGCATTCGTTTGTGTGGGATGCTCTACCAGGTTCATTCCTAGATAATGCACTCAAAGGGCACTAAGCATAGAGTGTGAAAACTGAGTTTCCTTGAGAGCTGCTTGGAAGCCTGATGGTGTGTGAAGTTAGTGAGCCAAATGGAGTTGTTCTCCCACAAGAACCACTCGGCTGATCCTTCTTCAATATGCCCTTCACCAACATGCAGTGTTTCCTTGATTGAATTAGCTCTCACACCAATATTTGCGTCTAGAGCCTTTGCATTGAGGGCTATCTGAAAACGGCTGTGGCGCTGAAGTTGCCTGTGAATGTGGAGTTGGTGGCATGTGAAACCCGCATGTGGAGCATTCGTTTGTGTGGGATGCTCTACCAGGTTCATTTCAGTCCTAGCCATACAAAGGGCACTAAGCATAGAGTGTGAAAACTGAGTTTCCTTGAGAGCTGCTTGGAAGCCTGATGGTGTGTGAAGTTAGTGAGCCAAATGGAGTTGTTCTCCCACAAGAACCACTCGGCTGATTCTTCTTCAATATGCCCTTCACCAACATGCAGTGTTTCCTTGATTGAATTAGCTCTCACACCAATATTTGCGTCTAGAGCCTTTGCATTGAGGGCTATCTGAAAACGGCTGTGGCGCTGAAGTTGCCTGTGAATGTGGAGTTGGTGGCATGTGAAACCCGCATGTGGAGCATTCGTTTGTGTGGGATGCTCTACCAGGTTCATTCCTAGATAATGCACTCAAAGGGCACTAAGCATAGAGTGTGAAAACTGAGTTTCCTTGAGAGCTGCTTGGAAGCCTGAAGGTGTGTGAAGTTAGTGAGCCAAATGGAGTTGTTCTCCCACAAGAACCACTCGGCTGATCCTTCTTCAATATGCCCTTCACCAACATGCAGTGTTTCCTTGATTGAATTAGCTCTCACACCAATATTTGCGTCTAGAGCCTTTGCATTGAGGGCTATCTGAAAACGGCTGTGGCGCTGAAGTTGCCTGTGAATGTGGAGGTGGTGGCATGTGAAACCTTCATGTGGAGCATTCGTTTGTGTGTAATGCTCTACCAGGTTCATTCCTAGATAATGCACTCAAAGGGCACTAAACATAGAGTGTGAAAACTGAGTTTCCTTGAGAGCTGCTTGGAAGCCTGATGGTGTGTGAAGTTAGTGAGCCAAATGGAGTTGTTCTCCCACAAGAACCACTCGGCTGATCCTTCTTCAATATGCCCTTCACCAACATGCAGTGTTTCCTTGATTGAATTAGCTCTCACACCAATATTTGCGTCTAGAGCCTTTGCATTGAGGGCTATCTGAAAACGGCTGTGGCGCAGAAGTTGCCTGTGAATGTGGAGGTGGTGGCATGTGAAACCTTCATGTGGAGCATTCGTTTGTGTGTAATGCTCTACCAGGTTCATTCCTAGATAATGCACTCAAAGGGCACTAAACATAGAGTGTGAAAACTGAGTTTCCTTGAGAGCTGCTTGGAAGCCTGATGGTGTGTGAAGTTAGTGAGCCAAATGGAGTTGTTCTCCCACAAGAACCACTCGGCTGATCCTTCTTCAATATGCCCTTCACCAACATGCAGTGTTTCCTTGATTGAATTAGCTCTCACACCAATATTTGCGTCTAGAGCCTTTGCATTGAGGGCTATCTGAAAACGGCTGTGGCGCTGAAGTTGCCTGTGAATGTGGAGTTGGTGGCATGTGAAACCCGCATGTGGAGCATTCGTTTGTGTGGGATGCTCTACCAGGTTCATTCCTAGATAATGCACTCAAAGGGCACTAAGCATAGAGTGTGAAAACTGAGTTTCCTTGAGAGCTGCTTGGAAGCCTGATGGTGTGTGAAGTTAGTGAGCCAAATGGAGTTGTTCTCCCACAAGAACCACTCGGCTGATCCTTCTTCAATATGCCCTTCACCAACATGCAGTGTTTCCTTGATTGAATTAGCTCTCACACCAATATTTGCGTCTAGAGCCTTTGCATTGAGGGCTATCTGAAAACGGCTGTGGCGCTGAAGTTGCCTGTGAATGTGGAGTTGGTGGCATGTGAAACCCGCATGTGGAGCATTCGTTTGTGTGGGATTCTCTACCAGGTTCATTCCTAGATAATGCACTCAAAGGGCACTAAGCATAGAGTGTGAAAACTGAGTTTCCTTGAGAGCTGCTTGGAAGCCTGATGGTGTGTGAAGTTAGTGAGCCAAATGGAGTTGTTCTCCCACAAGAACCACTCGGCTGATCCTTCTTCAATATGCCCTTCACCAACATGCAGTGTTTCCTTGATTGAATTAGCTCTCACACCAATATTGGCGTCTAGAGCCTTTGCATTGAGGGCTATCTGAAAACGGCCGTGGCGCTGAAGTTGCCTGTAAATGTGGACTTGGTGGCATGTGAAACCCGCATGTGGAGCATTCGTTTGTGTGGGATGCTGACCAAGCTTCATTTCAGTCCTAGGCTCACAAAGAGCACTAAGCATAGAGTGTGAAAACTGAGTTTCCTTGAGAGCTGCTTGGAAGCCTGATGGTGTGTGAAGTTAGTGAGCCAAATGGAGTTGTTCTCCCACAAGAACCACTCGGCTGATCCTTCTTCAATATGCCCTTCACCAACATGCAGTGTTTCCTTGATTGAATTAGCTCTCACACCAATATTTGCGTCTAGAGCCTTTGCATTGAGAGCTATCTGAAAACGGCTGTGGCGCTGAAGTTGCCTGTGAATGTGGAGTTGGTGGCATGTGAAACCCGCATGTGGAGCATTCGTTTCTGTGGGATGCTCTACCAGGTTCATTCCTAGATAATGCACTCAAAGGGCACTAAGCATAGAGTGTGAAAACTGAGTTTCCTTGAGAGCTGCTTGGAAGCCTGATGGTGTGTGTAGTTAGTGAGCCAAATGGAGTTGTTCTCCCACAAGAACCACTCGGCTTATCCTTGTTCAATATGCCCTTCACCAACATGCAGTGTTTCCTTGATTGAATTAGCTCTCACACCAATATTTGCGTCTAGATCCTTTGCATTGAGGGCTATCTGAAAACGGCTGTGGCGCTGAAGTTGCCTGTGAATGTGGAGTTGGTGGCATGTGAAACCCGCATGTGGAGCATTCGTTTGTGTGGGATGCTCTATCATGTTCATTCCTAGATAATGCACTCAAAGGGCACTAAGCATAGAGTGTGAAAACTGAGTTACTTGAGAGCTGCTTGGAAGCCTGATGGTGTGTGAAGTTAGTGAGCCAAATGGAGTTGTTCTCCCACAAGAACCACTCGGCTGATCCTTCTTCAATATGCCCTTCACCAACATGCAGTGTTTCCTTGATTGAATTAGCTCTCACACCAATATTTGCGTCTAGAGCCTTTGCATTGAGGGCTATCTGAAAACGGCTGTGGCGCTGAAGTTGCCTGTGAGTGTGGAGGTGGTGGCATGTGAAACCTTCATGTGGAGCATTCGTTTGTGTGTAATGCTCTACCAGGTTCATTCCTAGATAATGCACTCAAAGGGCACTAAGCATAGAGTGTGAAAACTGAGTTTCCTTGAGAGCTGCTTGGAAGCCTGATGGTGTGTGAAGTTAGTGAGCCAAATGGAGTTGTTCTCCCACAAGAACCACTCGGCTGATCCTTCTTCAATATGCCCTTCACCAACATGCAGTGTTTCCTTGATTGAATTAGCTCTCACATCAATATTTGCGTCTAGAGCCTTTGCATTGAGGGCTATCTGAAAACGGCTGTGGCGCTGAAGTTGCCTGTGAATGTGGAGTTGGTGGCATGTGAAACCCGCATGTGGAGCATTCGTTTGTGTGGGATGCTCTACCAGGTTCATTCCTAGATAATGCACTCAAAGGGCACTAAGCATAGAGTGTGAAAACTGAGTTTCCTTGAGAGCTGCTTGGAAGCCTGATGGTGTGTGAAGTTAGTGAGCCAAATGGAGTTGTTCTCCCACAAGAACCACTCGGCTGATCCTTCTTCAATATGCCCTTCACCAACATGCAGTGTTTCCTTGATTGAATTAGCTCTCACACCAATATTTGCGTCTAGAGCCTTTGCATTGAGGGCTATCTGAAAACGGCTGTGGCGCTGAAGTTGCCTGTGAATGTGGAGTTGGTGGCAAGTGAAACCAGCATGTGGAGAATTCGTTTGTGTGGGATGCTCTACCAGGTTCATTCCTAGATCATGCACTCAAAGGGCACTAAGCATAGAGTGTGAAAACTGAGTTTCCTTGAGAGCTGCTTGGAAGCCTGATGGTGTGTGAAGTTAGTGAGCCAAATGGAGTTGTTCTCCCACAAGAACCACTCGGCTGATCCTTCTTCAATATGCCCTTCACCAACATGCAGTGTTTCCTTGATTGAATTAGCTCTCACACCAATATTTGCGTCTAGAGCCTTTGCATTGAGGGCTATCTGAAAACGGCTGTGGCGCTGAAGTTGCCTGTGAATGTGGAGTTGGTGGCATGTGAAACCCACATGTGGAGCATTCGTTTGTGTGGGATGCTCTACCAGGCTCATTTCAGTCCTAGCCATACAAAGGGCACTAAGCATAGAGTGTGAAAACTGAGTTTCCTTGAGAGCTGCTTGGAAGCCTGATGGTGTGTGAAGTTAGTGAGCCAAATGGAGTTGTTCTCCCACAAGAACCACTCGGCTGATTCTTCTTCAATATGCCCTTCACCAACATGCAGTGTTTCCTTGATTGAATTAGCTCTCACACCAATATTTGCGTCTAGAGCCTTTGCATTGAGGGCTATCTGAAAACGGCTGTGGCGCTGAAGTTGCCTGTGAATGTGGAGTTGGTGGCATGTGAAACCCGCATGTGGAGCATTCGTTTGTGTGGGATGCTCTACCAGGTTCATTCCTAGATAATGCACTCAAAGGGCACTAAACATAGAGTGTGAAAACTGAGTTTCCTTGAGAGCTGCTTGGAAGCCTGATGGTGTGTGAAGTTAGTGAGCCAAATGGAGTTGTTCTCCCACAAGAACCACTCGGCTGATCCTTCTTCAATATGCCCTTCACCAACATGCAGTGTTTCCTTGATTGAATTAGCTCTCACACCAATATTTGCGTCTAGAGCCTTTGCATTGAGGGCTATCTGAAAACGGCTGTGGCGCTGAAGTTGCCTGTGAATGTGGAGTTGGTGGCATGTGAAACCCGCATGTGGAGCATTCGTTTGTGTGGGATGCTCTACCAGGTTCATTCCTAGATAATGCACTCAAAGGGCACTAAGCATAGAGTGTGAAAACTGAGTTTCCTTGAGAGCTGCTTGGAAGCCTGATGGTGTGTGAAGTTAGTGAGCCAAATGGAGTTGTTCTCCCACAAGAACCACTCGGCTGATCCTTCTTCAATATGCCCTTCACCAACATGCAGTGTTTCCTTGATTGAATTAGCTCTCACACCAATATTTGCGTCTAGAGCCTTTGCATTGAGAGCTATCTGAAAACGGCTGTGGCGCTGAAGTTGCCTGTGAATGTGGAGTTGGTGGCATGTGAAACCCGCATGTGGAGCATTCGTTTCTGTGGGATGCTCTACCAGGTTCATTCCTAGATAATGCACTCAAAGGGCACTAAGCATAGAGTGTGAAAACTGAGTTTCCTTGAGAGCTGCTTGGAAGCCTGATGGTGTGTGAAGTTAGTGAGCCAAATGGAGTTGTTCTCCCACAAGAACCACTCGGCTTATCCTTGTTCAATATGCCCTTCACCAACATGCAGTGTTTCCTTGATTGAATTAGCTCTCACACCAATATTTGCGTCTAGAGCCTTTGCATTGAGGGCTATCTGAAAACGGCTGTGGCGCTGAAGTTGCCTGTGAATGTGGAGTTGGTGGCATGTGAAACCCGCATGTGGAGCATTCGTTTGTGTGGGATGCTCTATCATGTTCATTCCTAGATAATGCACTCAAAGGGCACTAAGCATAGAGTGTGAAAACTGAGTTTCCTTGAGAGCTGCTTGGAAGCCTGATGGTGTGTGAAGTTAGTGAGCCAAATGGAGTTGTTCTCCCACAAGAACCACTCGGCTGATCCTTCTTCAATATGCCCTTCACCAACATGCAGTGTTTCCTTGATTGAATTAGCTCTCACACCAATATTTGCGTCTAGAGCCTTTGCATTGAGGGCTATCTGAAAACGGCTGTGGCGCTGAAGTTGCCTGTGAGTGTGGAGGTGGTGGCATGTGAAACCTTCATGTGGAGCATTCGTTTGTGTGTAATGCTCTACCAGGTTCATTCCTAGATAATGCACTCAAAGGGCACTAAGCATAGAGTGTGAAAACTGAGTTTCCTTGAGAGCTGCTTGGAAGCCTGATGGTGTGTGAAGTTAGTGAGCCAAATGGAGTTGTTCTCCCACAAGAACCACTCGGCTGATCCTTCTTCAATATGCCCTTCACCAACATGCAGTGTTTCCTTGATTGAATTAGCTCTCACACCAATATTTGCGTCTAGAGCCTTTGCATTGAGGGCTATCTGAAAACGGCTGTGGCGCTGAAGTTGCCTGTGAATGTGGAGTTGGTGGCATGTGAAACCCGCATGTGGAGCATTCGTTTGTGTGGGATGCTCTACCAGGTTCATTCCTAGATAATGCACTCAAAGGGCACTAAGCATAGAGTGTGAAAACTGAGTTTCCTTGAGAGCTGCTTGGAAGCCTGATGGTGTGTGAAGTTAGTGAGCCAAATGGAGTTGTTCTCCCACAAGAACCACTCGGCTGATCCTTCTTCAATATGCCCTTCACCAACATGCAGTGTTTCCTTGATTGAATTAGCTCTCACACCAATATTGGCGTCTAGAGCCTTTGCATTGAGGGCTATCTGAAAACGGCCGTGGCGCTGAAGTTGCCTGTAAATGTGGACTTGGTGGCATGTGAAACCCGCATGTGGAGCATTCGTTTGTGTGGGATGCTGACCAAGCTTCATTTCAGTCCTAGGCTCACAAAGAGCACTAAGCATAGAGTGTGAAAACTGAGTTTCCTTGAGAGCTGCTTGGAAGCCTGATGGTGTGTGAAGTTAGTGAGCCAAATGGAGTTGTTCTCCCACAAGAACCACTCGGCTGATCCTTCTTCAATATGCCCTTCACCAACATGCAGTGTTTCCTTGATTGAATTAGCTCTCACACCAATATTTGCGTCTAGAGCCTTTGCATTGAGAGCTATCTGAAAACGGCTGTGGCGCTGAAGTTGCCTGTGAATGTGGAGTTGGTGGCATGTGAAACCCGCATGTGGAGCATTCGTTTCTGTGGGATGCTCTACCAGGTTCATTCCTAGATAATGCACTCAAAGGGCACTAAGCATAGAGTGTGAAAACTGAGTTTCCTTGAGAGCTGCTTGGAAGCCTGATGGTGTGTGAAGTTAGTGAGCCAAATGGAGTTGTTCTCCCACAAGAACCACTCGGCTTATCCTTGTTCAATATGCCCTTCACCAACATGCAGTGTTTCCTTGATTGAATTAGCTCTCACACCAATATTTGCGTCTAGAGCCTTTGCATTGAGGGCTATCTGAAAACGGCTGTGGCGCTGAAGTTGCCTGTGAATGTGGAGTTGGTGGCATGTGAAACCCGCATGTGGAGCATTCGTTTGTGTGGGATGCTCTATCATGTTCATTCCTAGATAATGCACTCAAAGGGCACTAAGCATAGAGTGTGAAAACTGAGTTTACTTGAGAGCTGCTTGGAAGCCTGATGGTGTGTGAAGTTAGTGAGCCAAATGGAGTTGTTCTCCCACAAGAACCACTCGGCTGATCCTTCTTCAATATGCCCTTCACCAACATGCAGTGTTTCCTTGATTGAATTAGCTCTCACACCAATATTTGCGTCTAGAGCCTTTGCATTGAGGGCTATCTGAAAACGGCTGTGGCGCTGAAGTTGCCTGTGAATGTGGAGTTGGTGGCAAGTGAAACCAGCATGTGGAGAATTCGTTTGTGTGGGATGCTCTACCAGGTTCATTCCTAGATCATGCACTCAAAGGGCACTAAGCATAGAGTGTGAAAACTGAGTTTCCTTGAGAGCTGCTTGGAAGCCTGATGGTGTGTGAAGTTAGTGAGCCAAATGGAGTTGTTCTCCCACAAGAACCACTCGGCTGATCCTTCTTCAATATGCCCTTCACCAACATGCAGTGTTTCCTTGATTGAATTAGCTCTCACACCAATATTTGCGTCTAGAGCCTTTGCATTGAGGGCTATCTGAAAACGGCTGTGGCGCTGAAGTTGCCTGTGAATGTGGAGTTGGTGGCATGTGAAACAAACATGTGGAGCATTCGTTTGTGTGGGATGCTCTACCAGGTTCTTTTCAGTCCTAGCCATACAAAGGGCACTAAGCATAGAGTGTGAAAACTGAGTTTCCTTGAGAGCTGCTTGGAAGCCTGATGGTGTGTGAAGTTAGTGAGCCAAATGGAGTTGTTCTCCCACAAGAACCACTCGGCTGATTCTTCTTCAATATGCCCTTCACCAACATGCAGTGTTTCCTTGATTGAATTAGCTCTCACACCAATATTTGCGTCTAGAGCCTTTGCATTGAGGGCTATCTGAAAACGGCTGTGGCGCTGAAGTTGCCTGTGAATGTGGAGTTGGTGGCATGTGAAACCCGCATGTGGAGCATTCGTTTGTGTGGGATGCTCTACCAGGTTCATTCCTAGATAATGCACTCAAAGGGCACTAAGCATAGAGTGTGAAAACTGAGTTTCCTTGAGAGCTGCTTGGAAGCCTGAAGGTGTGTGAAGTTAGTGAGCCAAATGGAGTTGTTCTCCCACAAGAACCACTCGACTGATCCTTCTTCAATATGCCCTTCACCAACATGCAGTGTTTCCTTGATTGAATTAGCTCTCACACCAATATTTGCGTCTAGAGCCTTTGCATTGAGGGCTATCTGAAAACGGCTGTGGCGCTGAAGTTGCCTGTGAATGTGGAGTTGGTGGCATGTCAAACCCGCATGTGGAGCATTCGTTTGTGTGGGATGCTCTACCATGTTCATTCCTAGATAATGCACTCAAAGGGCACTAAGCATAGAGTGTGAAAACTGAGTTTCCTTGAGAGCTGCTTGGAAGCCTGATGGTGTGTGAAGTTAGTGAGCCAAATGGAGTTGTTCTCCCACAAGAACCACTCAGCTGATCCTTCTTCAATATGCCCTTCACCAACATGCAGTGTTTCCTTGATTGAATTAGCTCTCACACCAATATTTGCGTCTAGAGCCTTTGCATTGAGGGCTATCTGAAAACGGCTGTGGCGCTGAAGTTGCCTGTGAATGTGGAGGTGGTGGCATGTGAAACCTTCATGTGGAGCATTCGTTTGTGTGTAATGCTCTACCAGGTTCATTCCTAGATAATGCACTGAAAGGGCACTAAACATAGAGTGTGAAAACTGAGTTTCCTTGAGAGCTGCTTGGAAGCCTGATGGTGTGTGAAGTTAGTGAGCCAAATGGAGTTGTTCTCCCACAAGAACCACTCGGCTGATCCTTCTTCAATATGCCCTTCACCAACATGCAGTGTTTCCTTGATTGAATTAGCTCTCACACCAATATTTGCGTCTAGAGCCTTTGCATTGAGGGCTATCTGAAAACGGCTGTGGCGCTGAAGTTGCCTGTGAATGTGGAGTTGGTGGCATGTGAAACCCGCATGTGGAGCATTCGTTTGTGTGGGATGCTCTACCAGGTTCATTCCTAGATAATGCACTCAAAGGGCACTAAGCATAGAGTGTGAAAACTGAGTTTCCTTGAGAGCTGCTTGGAAGCCTGATGGTGTGTGAAGTTAGTGAGCCAAATGGAGTTGTTCTCCCACAAGAACCACTCGGCTGATCCTTCTTCAATATGCCCTTCACCAACATGCAGTGTTTCCTTGATTGAATTAGCTCTCACACCAATATTTGCGTCTAGAGCCTTTGCATTGAGAGCTATCTGAAAACGGCTGTGGCGCTGAAGTTGCCTGTGAATGTGGAGTTGGTGGCATGTGAAACCCGCATGTGGAGCATTCGTTTCTGTGGGATGCTCTACCAGGTTCATTCCTAGATAATGCACTCAAAGGGCACTAAGCATAGAGTGTGAAAACTGAGTTTCCTTGAGAGCTGCTTGGAAGCCTGATGGTGTGTGAAGTTAGTGAGCCAAATGGAGTTGTTCTCCCACAAGAACCACTCGGCTTATCCTTGTTCAATATGCCCTTCACCAACATGCAGTGTTTCCTTGATTGAATTAGCTCTCACACCAATATTTGCGTCTAGAGCCTTTGCATTGAGGGCTATCTGAAAACGGCTGTGGCGCTGAAGTTGCCTGTGAATGTGGAGTTGGTGGCATGTGAAACCCGCATGTGGAGCATTCGTTTGTGTGGGATGCTCTATCATGTTCATTCCTAGATAATGCACTCAAAGGGCACTAAGCATAGAGTGTGAAAACTGAGTTTCCTTGAGAGCTGCTTGGAAGCCTGATGGTGTGTGAAGTTAGTGAGCCAAATGGAGTTGTTCTCCCACAAGAACCACTCGGCTGATCCTTCTTCAATATGCCCTTCACCAACATGCAGTGTTTCCTTGATTGAATTAGCTCTCACACCAATATTTGCGTCTAGAGCCTTTGCATTGAGGGCTATCTGAAAACGGCTGTGGCGCTGAAGTTGCCTGTGAGTGTGGAGGTGGTGGCATGTGAAACCTTCATGTGGAGCATTCGTTTGTGTGTAATGCTCTACCAGGTTCATTCCTAGATAATGCACTCAAAGGGCACTAAGCATAGAGTGTGAAAACTGAGTTTCCTTGAGAGCTGCTTGGAAGCCTGATGGTGTGTGAAGTTAGTGAGCCAAATGGAGTTGTTCTCCCACAAGAACCACTCGGCTGATCCTTCTTCAATATGCCCTTCACCAACATGCAGTGTTTCCTTGATTGAATTAGCTCTCACACCAATATTTGCGTCTAGAGCCTTTGCATTGAGGGCTATCTGAAAACGGCTGTGGCGCTGAAGTTGCCTGTGAATGTGGAGTTGGTGGCATGTGAAACCCGCATGTGGAGCATTCGTTTGTGTGGGATGCTCTACCAGGTTCATTCCTAGATAATGCACTCAAAGGGCACTAAGCATAGAGTGTGAAAACTGAGTTTCCTTGAGAGCTGCTTGGAAGCCTGATGGTGTGTGAAGTTAGTGAGCCAAATGGAGTTGTTCTCCCACAAGAACCACTCGGCTGATCCTTCTTCAATATGCCCTTCACCAACATGCAGTGTTTCCTTGATTGAATTAGCTCTCACACCAATATTGGCGTCTAGAGCCTTTGCATTGAGGGCTATCTGAAAACGGCCGTGGCGCTGAAGTTGCCTGTAAATGTGGACTTGGTGGCATGTGAAACCCGCATGTGGAGCATTCGTTTGTGTGGGATGCTGACCAAGCTTCATTTCAGTCCTAGGCTCACAAAGAGCACTAAGCATAGAGTGTGAAAACTGAGTTTCCTTGAGAGCTGCTTGGAAGCCTGATGGTGTGTGAAGTTAGTGAGCCAAATGGAGTTGTTCTCCCACAAGAACCACTCGGCTGATCCTTCTTCAATATGCCCTTCACCAACATGCAGTGTTTCCTTGATTGAATTAGCTCTCACACCAATATTTGCGTCTAGAGCCTTTGCATTGAGAGCTATCTGAAAACGGCTGTGGCGCTGAAGTTGCCTGTGAATGTGGAGTTGGTGGCATGTGAAACCCGCATGTGGAGCATTCGTTTCTGTGGGATGCTCTACCAGGTTCATTCCTAGATAATGCACTCAAAGGGCACTAAGCATAGAGTGTGAAAACTGAGTTTCCTTGAGAGCTGCTTGGAAGCCTGATGGTGTGTGAAGTTAGTGAGCCAAATGGAGTTGTTCTCCCACAAGAACCACTCGGCTTATCCTTGTTCAATATGCCCTTCACCAACATGCAGTGTTTCCTTGATTGAATTAGCTCTCACACCAATATTTGCGTCTAGAGCCTTTGCATTGAGGGCTATCTGAAAACGGCTGTGGCGCTGAAGTTGCCTGTGAATGTGGAGTTGGTGGCATGTGAAACCCGCATGTGGAGCATTCGTTTGTGTGGGATGCTCTATCATGTTCATTCCTAGATAATGCACTCAAAGGGCACTAAGCATAGAGTGTGAAAACTGAGTTTACTTGAGAGCTGCTTGGAAGCCTGATGGTGTGTGAAGTTAGTGAGCCAAATGGAGTTGTTCTCCCACAAGAACCACTCGGCTGATCCTTCTTCAATATGCCCTTCACCAACATGCAGTGTTTCCTTGATTGAATTAGCTCTCACACCAATATTTGCGTCTAGAGCCTTTGCATTGAGGGCTATCTGAAAACGGCTGTGGCGCTGAAGTTGCCTGTGAATGTGGAGTTGGTGGCAAGTGAAACCAGCATGTGGAGAATTCGTTTGTGTGGGATGCTCTACCAGGTTCATTCCTAGATCATGCACTCAAAGGGCACTAAGCATAGAGTGTGAAAACTGAGTTTCCTTGAGAGCTGCTTGGAAGCCTGATGGTGTGTGAAGTTAGTGAGCCAAATGGAGTTGTTCTCCCACAAGAACCACTCGGCTGATCCTTCTTCAATATGCCCTTCACCAACATGCAGTGTTTCCTTGATTGAATTAGCTCTCACACCAATATTTGCGTCTAGAGCCTTTGCATTGAGGGCTATCTGAAAACGGCTGTGGCGCTGAAGTTGCCTGTGAATGTGGAGTTGGTGGCATGTGAAACAAACATGTGGAGCATTCGTTTGTGTGGGATGCTCTACCAGGTTCTTTTCAGTCCTAGCCATACAAAGGGCACTAAGCATAGAGTGTGAAAACTGAGTTTCCTTGAGAGCTGCTTGGAAGCCTGATGGTGTGTGAAGTTAGTGAGCCAAATGGAGTTGTTCTCCCACAAGAACCACTCGGCTGATTCTTCTTCAATATGCCCTTCACCAACATGCAGTGTTTCCTTGATTGAATTAGCTCTCACACCAATATTTGCGTCTAGAGCCTTTGCATTGAGGGCTATCTGAAAACGGCTGTGGCGCTGAAGTTGCCTGTGAATGTGGAGTTGGTGGCATGTGAAACCCGCATGTGGAGCATTCGTTTGTGTGGGATGCTCTACCAGGTTCATTCCTAGATAATGCACTCAAAGGGCACTAAGCATAGAGTGTGAAAACTGAGTTTCCTTGAGAGCTGCTTGGAAGCCTGAAGGTGTGTGAAGTTAGTGAGCCAAATGGAGTTGTTCTCCCACAAGAACCACTCGACTGATCCTTCTTCAATATGCCCTTCACCAACATGCAGTGTTTCCTTGATTGAATTAGCTCTCACACCAATATTTGCGTCTAGAGCCTTTGCATTGAGGGCTATCTGAAAACGGCTGTGGCGCTGAAGTTGCCTGTGAATGTGGAGTTGGTGGCATGTCAAACCCGCATGTGGAGCATTCGTTTGTGTGGGATGCTCTACCATGTTCATTCCTAGATAATGCACTCAAAGGGCACTAAGCATAGAGTGTGAAAACTGAGTTTCCTTGAGAGCTGCTTGGAAGCCTGATGGTGTGTGAAGTTAGTGAGCCAAATGGAGTTGTTCTCCCACAAGAACCACTCAGCTGATCCTTCTTCAATATGCCCTTCACCAACATGCAGTGTTTCCTTGATTGAATTAGCTCTCACACCAATATTTGCGTCTAGAGCCTTTGCATTGAGGGCTATCTGAAAACGGCTGTGGCGCTGAAGTTGCCTGTGAATGTGGAGGTGGTGGCATGTGAAACCTTCATGTGGAGCATTCGTTTGTGTGTAATGCTCTACCAGGTTCATTCCTAGATAATGCACTGAAAGGGCACTAAACATAGAGTGTGAAAACTGAGTTTCCTTGAGAGCTGCTTGGAAGCCTGATGGTGTGTGAAGTTAGTGAGCCAAATGGAGTTGTTCTCCCACAAGAACCACTCGGCTGATCCTTCTTCAATATGCCCTTCACCAACATGCAGTGTTTCCTTGATTGAATTAGCTCTCACACCAATATTTGCGTCTAGAGCCTTTGCATTGAGGGCTATCTGAAAACGGCTGTGGCGCTGAAGTTGCCTGTGAATGTGGAGTTGGTGGCATGTGAAACCCGCATGTGGAGCATTCGTTTGTGTGGGATGCTCTACCAGGTTCATTTCAGTCCTACCCATACAAAGGGCACTAAGCATAGAGTGTGAAAACTGAGTTTCCTTGAGAGCTGCTTGGAAGCCTGATGGTGTGTGAAGTTAGTGAGCCAAATGGAGTTGTTCTCCCACAAGAACCACTCGGCTGATCCTTCTTCAATATGCCCTTCACCAACATGCAGTGTTTCCTTGATTGAATTAGCTCTCACACCAATATTTGCGTCTAGAGCCTTTGCATTGAGGGCTATCTGAAAACGGCTGTGTCGCTGAAGTTGCCTGTGAATGTGGAGTTGGTGGCATGTGAAACCCGCATGTGGAGCATTCGTTTGTGTGGGATGCTCTACCAGGTTCATTTCAGTCCTACCCATACAAAGGGCACTAAGCATAGAGTGTGAAAACTGAGT
This sequence comes from Ochotona princeps, assembly GCF_030435755.1. Classification (NCBI taxonomy): domain Eukaryota; kingdom Metazoa; phylum Chordata; class Mammalia; order Lagomorpha; family Ochotonidae; genus Ochotona; species Ochotona princeps. The sequence goes on along the minus strand of NW_026697151.1, from coordinate 136,856 downwards.
TTCCTTGAGAGCTGCTTGGAAGCCTGATGGTGTGTGAAGTTAGTGAGCCAAATGGAGTTGTTCTCCCACAAGAACCACTCGGCTGATCTTTCTTCAATATGCTCTTCAACAACATGCAGTGTTTCCTTGATTGAATTAGCTCTCACACAAATATTTACATCTAGAACCTTTGCATTGAGGGCTATCTGAAAACGGCTGTGGCGCTGAAGTTGCCTGTGAATGTGGAGTTGGTGGCATGTGAAACCTGCATGTGGAGCATTCGTTTGTGTGGGATGCTCTACCAGGTTCATTCCTAGATAATGCACTCAAAGGGCACTAAGCATAGAGTGTGAAAACTGAGTTTCCTTGAGAGCTGCTTGGAAGCCTGATGGTGTGTGAAGTTAGTGAGCCAAATGGAGTTGTTCTCCCACAAGAACCACTCGGCTGATCCTTCTTCAATATGCCCTTCACCAACATGCAGTGTTTCCTTGATTGAATTAGCTCTCACACCAATATTTGCGTCTAGAGCCTTTGCATTGAGGGCTATCTGAAAACGGCTGTGGCGCTGAAGTTGCCTGTGAATGTGGAGTTGGTGGCATGTGAAACCCTCATGTGGAGCATTCGTTTGTGTGGGATGCTGACCAAGCTTCATTTCAGTCCTAAGCTCACAAAGAGCACTAAGCATAGAGTGTGAAACCTGTGTTTCCTTGAGAGCTGCTTGGAAGCCTGATGGTGTGTGAAGTTAGTGAGCCAAATGGAGTTGTTCTCCCACAAGAACCACTCAGCTGATCCTTCTTCAATATGCCCTTCACCAACATGCAATGTTTCCTTGATTGAATTAGCTCTCACACCAATATTTGCGTCTAGAGCCTTTGCATTGAGGGCTATCTGAAAATGGCTGTGGCGCTGAAGTTGCCTGTGAATGTGGAGTTGGTGGCATGTGAAACCTGCATGTGGAGCATTCGTTTGTTTGGGATGCTCTACCAGGTTCATTTCCGTCCTGGCCATACAAAGGGCACTAAGCATAGAGTGTGAAAACTGAGTTTCCTTGAGAGCTGCTTGGAAGCCTGATGGTGTGTGAAGTTAGTGAGCCAAATGGAGTTGTTCTCCCACAAGAACCACTCGGCTGATCCTTCTTCAATATGCCCTTCACCAACATGCAGTGTTTCCTTGATTGAATTAGCTCTCACACCAATATTTGCGTCTAGAGCCTTTGCATTGAGGGCTATCTGAAAATGGCTGTGGCGCTGAAGTTGCCTGTGAATGTGGAGTTGGTGGCATGTGAAACCCGCATGTGGAGCATTCGTTTGTGTGGGATGCTCTACCAGGTTCATTCCTAGATAATGCACTCAAAGGGCACTAAGCATAGAGTGTGAAAACTGAGTTTCCTTGAGAGTTGCTTGGAAGCCTGATGGTGTGTGAAGTTAGTGAGCCAAATGGAGTTGTTCTCCCACAAGAACCACTCGGCTGATCCTTCTTCAATATGCCCTTCACCAACATGCAGTGTTTCCTTGATTGAATTAGCTCTCACACCAATATTTGCGTCTAGAGCCTTTGCATTGAGGGCTATCTGAAAACGGCTGTGGCGCTGAAGTTGCCTGTGAATGTGGAGGTGGTGGCATGTGAAACCTTCATGTGGAGCATTCGTTTGTGTGTAATGCTCTACCAGGTTCATTCCTAGATAATGCACTCAAAGGGCACTAAACATAGAGTGTGAAAACTGAGTTTCCTTGAGAGCTGCTTGGAAGCCTGATGGTGTGTGAAGTTAGTGAGCCAAATGGAGTTGTTCTCCCACAAGAACCACTCGGCTGATCCTTCTTCAATATGCCCTTCACCAACATGCAGTGTTTCCTTGATTGAATTAGCTCTCACACCAATATTTGCGTCTAGAGCCTTTGCATTGAGGGCTATCTGAAAACGGCTGTGTCGCTGAAGTTGCCTGTGAATGTGGAGTTGGTGGCATGTGAAACCCGCATGTGTATCATTCGTTTGTGTGGGATGCTCTACCAGGTTCATTCCTAGATAATGCACTCAAAGGGCACTAAGCATAGAGTGTGAAAACTGAGTTTCCTTGAGAGCTGCTTGGAAGCCTGATGGTGTGTGAAGTTAGTGAGCCAAATGGAGTTGTTCTCCCACAAGAACCACTCGGCTGATCCTTCTTCAATATGCCCTTCACCAACATGCAGTGTTTCCTTGATTGAATTAGCTCTCACACCAATATTTGCATCTAGAGCCTTTGCATTGAGGGCTATCTGAAAACGGCTGTGGCACTGAAGTTGCCTGTGAATGTGGAGTTGGTGGCATGTGAAACCCGCATGTGGAGCATTCGTTTGTGTGGGATGCTGAACAAGCTTCATTTCAGTCCTAGGCTCACAAAGAGCACTAAGCATAGAGTGTGAAAACTGAGTTTCCTTGAGAGCTGCTTGGAAGCCTGATGGTGTGTGAAGTTAGTGAGCCAAATGGAGTTGTTCTCCCACAAGAACCACTCGGCTGATCCTTCTTCAATATGCCCTTCACCAACATGCAGTGTTTCCTTGATTGAATTAGCTCTCACACCAATATTTGCGTCTAGAGCCTTTGCATTGAGGGCTATCTGAAAACGGCTGTGGCGCTGAAGTTGCCTGTGAATGTGGAGTTGGTTGCATGTGAAACCCGCATGTGGAGCATTCGTTTGTGTGGGATGCTCTACCAGGTTCATTCCTAGATAATGCACTCAAAATGCACTAAGCATAGAGTGTGAAAACTGAGTTTCCTTGAGAGCTGCTTGGAAGCCTGATGGTGTGTGAAGTTAGTGAGCCAAATCTAGTTGTTCTCCCACAAGAACCACTCGGCTGATGCTTCTTCAATATGCCCTTCACCAACATGCAGTGTTTCCTTGATTGAATTAGCTCTCACACCAATATTTGCGTCTACAGCCTTTGCATTGAGGGCTATCTGAAAACGGCTGTGGCGCTGAAGTTGCCTGTGAATGTGGAGTTGGTGGCATGTGAAACCCGCATGTGGAGCATTCGTTTGTGTGGGATGCTCTACCAGGTTCATTCCTAGATAATGCACTCAAAGGGCACTAAACATAGAGTGTGAAAACTGAGTTTCCTTGAGAGCTGCTTGGAAGCCTGATGGTGTGTGAAGTTAGTGAGCCAAATGGAGTTGTTCTCCCACAAGAACCACTCGGCTGATCCTTCTTCAATATGCCCTTCACCAACATGCAGTGTTTCCTTGATTGAATTAGCTCTCACACCAATATTTGCGTCTAGAGCCTTTGCATTGAGGGCTATCTGAAAACGGCTGTGGCGCTGAAGTTGCCTGTGAATGTGGAGTTGGTGGCATGTGAAACCCGCATGTGGAGCATTCGTTTGTGTGGGATGCTCTACCAGGTTCATTTCAGTCCTTGCCATGAAAAGGGCACTAAGCATAGAGTGTGAAAACTGAGTTTGCTTGAGAGCTGCTTGGAAGCCTGATGGTGTGTGAAGTTAGTGAGCCAAATGGAGTTGTTCTCCCACAAGAACCACTCGGCTGATCCTTCTTCAATATGCCCTTCACCAACATGCAGTGTTTCCTTGATTGAATTAGCTCTCACACCAATATTTGCGTCTAGAGCCTTTGCATTGAGGGCTATCTGAAAACGGCTGTGGCGCTGAAGTTGCCTGTGAATGTGGAGTTGGTGGCATGTGAAACCCGCATGTGGAGCATTCGTTTGTGTGGGATGCTCTACCAGGTTCATTCCTAGATAATGCACTCAAAGGGCACTAAGCATAGAGTGTGAAAACTGAGTTTGCTTGAGAGCTGCTTCGAAGCCTGATGGTGTGTGAAGTTAGTGAGCCAAATGGAGTTGTTCTCCCACAAGAACCACTTGGCTGATCCTTCTTCAATATGCCCTTCACCAACATGCAGTGTTTCCTTGATTGAATTAGCTCTCACACCAATATTTGCGTCTAGAGCCTTTGCATTGAGGGCTATCTGAAAACGGCTGTGGCACTGAAGTTGCCTGTGAATGTGGAGTTGGTGGCATGTGAAACCCGCATGTGGAGCATTCGTTTGTGTGGGATGCTCTACCAGGTTCATTCCTAGATAATGCACTCAAAGGGCACTAAGCATAGAGTGTGAAAACTGAGTTTCCTTGAGAGCTGCTTGGAAGCCTGATGGTGTGTGAAGTTAGTGAGCCAAATGGAGTTGTTCTCCCACAAGAACCACTCGGCTGATCCTTCTTCAATATGCCCTTCACCAACATGCAGTGTTTCCTTGATTGAATTAGCTCTCACACCAATATTTGCGTCTAGAGCCTTTGCATTGAGGGCTATCTGAAAACGGCTGTGGCACTGAAGTTGCCTGTGAATGTGGAGGTGGTGGCATGTGAAACCTTCATGTGGAGCATTCGCTTGTGTGGGATGCTCTCCAAGCTTCATTCCTAGATAATGCACTCAAAGGGCACTAAACATAGAGTGTGAAAACTGAGTTTCCTTGAGAGCTGCTTGGAAGCCTGATGGTGTGTGAAGTTAGTGAGCCAAATGGAGTTGTTCTCCCACAAGAACCACTCGGCTGATCCTTCTTCAATATGCCCTTCACCAACATGCAGTGTTTCCTTGATTGAATTAGCTCTCACACCAATATTTGCGTCTAGAGCCTTTGCATTGAGGGCTATCTGAAAATGGCTGTGGCGCTGAAGTTGCCTGTGAATGTGGAGTTGGTGGCATGTGAAACCCGCATGTGGAGCATTCGTTTGTGTGGGATGCTCTACCAGGTTCATTCCTAGATAATGCACTCAAAGGGCACTAAGCATAGAGTGTGAAAACTGAGTTTCCTTGAGAGCTGCTTGGAATCCTGATGGTGTGTGAAGTTAGTGAGCCAAATGGAGTTGTTCTCCCACAAGAACCACTCGGCTGATCCTTCTTCAATATGCCCTTCACCAACATGCAGTGTTTCCTTGATTGAATTAGCTCTCACACCAATATTTGCGTCTAGAGCCTTTGCATTGAGGGCTATCTGAAAACGGCTGTGGCGCTGAAGTTGCCTGTGAATGTGGAGGTGGTGGCATGTGAAACCTTCATGTGGAGCATTCGTTTGTGTGTAATGCTCTACCAGGTTCATTCCTAGATAATGCACTCAAAGGGCACTAAACATAGAGTGTGAAAACTGAGTTTCCTTGAGAGCTGCTTGGAAGCCTGATGGTGTGTGAAGTTAGTGAGCCAAATGGAGTTGTTCTCCCACAAGAACCACTCGGCTGATCCTTCTTCAATATGCCCTTCACCAACATGCAGTGTTTCCTTGATTGAATTAGCTCTCACACCAATATTTGCGTCTAGAGCCTTTGCATTGAGGGCTATCTGAAAACGGCTGTGGCGCTGAAGTTGCCTGTGAATGTGGAGTTGGTGGCATGTGAAACCCGCATGTGGAGCATTCGTTTGTGTGGGATGCTCTACCAGGTTCATTTCAGTCCTACCCATACAAAGGGCACTAAGCATAGAGTGTGAAAACTGAGTTTCCTTGAGAGCTGCTTGGAAGCCTGATGGTGTGTGAAGTTAGTGAGCCAAATGGAGTTGTTCTCCCACAAGAACCACTCGGCTGATCCTTCTTCAATATGCCCTTCACCAACATGCAGTGTTTCCTTGATTGAATTAGCTCTCACACCAATATTTGCGTCTAGAGCCTTTGCATTGAGGGCTATCTGAAAACGGCTGTGTCGCTGAAGTTGCCTGTGAATGTGGAGTTGGTGGCATGTGAAACCCGCATGTGGAGCATTCGTTTGTGTGGGATGCTCTACCAGGTTCATTTCAGTCCTACCCATACAAAGGGCACTAAGCATAGAGTGTGAAAACTGAGTTTCCTTGAGAGCTGCTTGGAAGCCTGATGGTGTGTGAAGTTAGTGAGCCAAATGGAGTTGTTCTCCCACAAGAACCACTCGGCTGATCTTTCTTCAATATGCTCTTCAACAACATGCAGTGTTTCCTTGATTGAATTAGCTCTCACACAAATATTTACATCTAGAACCTTTGCATTGAGGGCTATCTGAAAACGGCTGTGGCGCTGAAGTTGCCTGTGAATGTGGAGTTGGTGGCATGTGAAACCTGCATGTGGAGCATTCGTTTGTGTGGGATGCTCTACCAGGTTCATTCCTAGATAATGCACTCAAAGGGCACTAAGCATAGAGTGTGAAAACTGAGTTTCCTTGAGAGCTGCTTGGAAGCCTGATGGTGTGTGAAGTTAGTGAGCCAAATGGAGTTGTTCTCCCACAAGAACCACTCGGCTGATCCTTCTTCAATATGCCCTTCACCAACATGCAGTGTTTCCTTGATTGAATTAGCTCTCACACCAATATTTGCGTCTAGAGCCTTTGCATTGAGGGCTATCTGAAAACGGCTGTGGCGCTGAAGTTGCCTGTGAATGTGGAGTTGGTGGCATGTGAAACCCTCATGTGGAGCATTCGTTTGTGTGGGATGCTGACCAAGCTTCATTTCAGTCCTAAGCTCACAAAGAGCACTAAGCATAGAGTGTGAAACCTGTGTTTCCTTGAGAGCTGCTTGGAAGCCTGATGGTGTGTGAAGTTAGTGAGCCAAATGGAGTTGTTCTCCCACAAGAACCACTCAGCTGATCCTTCTTCAATATGCCCTTCACCAACATGCAATGTTTCCTTGATTGAATTAGCTCTCACACCAATATTTGCGTCTAGAGCCTTTGCATTGAGGGCTATCTGAAAATGGCTGTGGCGCTGAAGTTGCCTGTGAATGTGGAGTTGGTGGCATGTGAAACCCGCATGTGGAGCATTCGTTTGTTTGGGATGCTCTACCAGGTTCATTTCCGTCCTGGCCATACAAAGGGCACTAAGCATAGAGTGTGAAAACTGAGTTTCCTTGAGAGCTGCTTGGAAGCCTGATGGTGTGTGAAGTTAGTGAGCCAAATGGAGTTGTTCTCCCACAAGAACCACTCGGCTGATCCTTCTTCAATATGCCCTTCACCAACATGCAGTGTTTCCTTGATTGAATTAGCTCTCACACCAATATTTGCGTCTAGAGCCTTTGCATTGAGGGCTATCTGAAAATGGCTGTGGCGCTGAAGTTGCCTGTGAATGTGGAGTTGGTGGCATGTGAAACCCGCATGTGGAGCATTCGTTTGTGTGGGATGCTCTACCAGGTTCATTCCTAGATAATGCACTCAAAGGGCACTAAGCATAGAGTGTGAAAACTGAGTTTCCTTGAGAGTTGCTTGGAAGCCTGATGGTGTGTGAAGTTAGTGAGCCAAATGGAGTTGTTCTCCCACAAGAACCACTCGGCTGATCCTTCTTCAATATGCCCTTCACCAACATGCAGTGTTTCCTTGATTGAATTAGCTCTCACACCAATATTTGCGTCTAGAGCCTTTGCATTGAGGGCTATCTGAAAACGGATGTGGCGCTGAAGTTGCCTGTGAATGTGGAGGTGGTGGCATGTGAAACCTTCATGTGGAGCATTCGTTTGTGTGTAATGCTCTACCAGGTTCATTCCTAGATAATGCACTCAAAGGGCACTAAACATAGAGTGTGAAAACTGAGTTTCCTTGAGAGCTGCTTGGAAGCCTGATGGTGTGTGAAGTTAGTGAGCCAAATGGAGTTGTTCTCCCACAAGAACCACTCGGCTGATCCTTCTTCAATATGCCCTTCACCAACATGCAGTGTTTCCTTGATTGAATTAGCTCTCACACCAATATTTGCGTCTAGAGCCTTTGCATTGAGGGCTATCTGAAAACGGCTGTGGCGCTGAAGTTGCCTGTGAATGTGGAGTTGGTGGCATGTGAAACCCGCATGTGTATCATTCGTTTGTGTGGGATGCTCTACCAGGTTCATTCCTAGATAATGCACTCAAAGGGCACTAAGCATAGAGTGTGAAAACTGAGTTTCCTTGAGAGCTGCTTGGAAGCCTGATGGTGTGTGAAGTTAGTGAGCCAAATGGAGTTGTTCTCCCACAAGAACCACTCGGCTGATCCTTCTTCAATATGCCCTTCACCAACATGCAGTGTTTCCTTGATTAAATTAGCTCTCACACCAATATTTGCATCTAGAGCCTTTGCATTGAGGGCTATCTGAAAACGGCTGTGGCACTGAAGTTGCCTGTGAATGTGGAGTTGGTGGCATGTGAAACCCGCATGTGGAGCATTCGTTTGTGTGGGATGCTGAACAAGCTTCATTTCAGTCCTAGGCTCACAAAGAGCACTAAGCATAGAGTGTGAAAACTGAGTTTCCTTGAGAGCTGCTTGGAAGCCTGATGGTGTGTGAAGTTAGTGAGCCAAATGGAGTTGTTCTCCCACAAGAACCACTCGGCTGATCCTTCTTCAATATGCCCTTCACCAACATGCAGTGTTTCCTTGATTGAATTAGCTCTCACACCAATATTTGCGTCTAGAGCCTTTGCATTGAGGGCTATCTGAAAACGGCTGTGACGCTGAAGTTGCCTGTGAATGTGGAGTTGGTGGCATGTGAAACCCGCATGTGGAGCATTCGTTTGTGTGGGATGCTCTACCAGGTTCATTCCTAGATAATGCACTCAAAGGGCACTAAGCATAGAGTGTGAAAACTGAGTTTCCTTGAGAGCTGCTTGGAAGCCTGATGGTGTGTGAAGTTAGTGAGCCAAATGGAGTTGTTCTCCCACAAGAACCACTCGGCTGATCCTTCTTCAATATGCCCTTCACCAACATGCAGTGTTTCCTTGATTGAATTAGCTCTCACACCAATATTTGCGTCTAGAGCCTTTGCATTGAGGGCTATCTGAAAACGGCTGTGGCACTGAAGTTGCCTGTGAATGTGGAGTTGGTGGCATGTGAAACGCGCATGTGGAGCATTCGTTTGTGTGGGATGCTCTCCAAGCTTCATTCCTAGATAATGCACTCAAAGGGCACTAAACATAGAGTGTGAAAACTGAGTTTCCTTGAGAGCTGCTTGGAAGCCTGATGGTGTGTGAAGTTAGTGAGCCAAATGGAGTTGTTCTCCCACAAGAACCACTCGGCTGATCCTTCTTCAATATGCCCTTCACCAACATGCAGTGTTTCCTTGATTGAATTAGCTCTCACACCAATATTTGCGTCTAGAGCCTTTGCATTGAGGGCTATCTGAAAATGGCTGTGGCGCTGAAGTTGCCTGTGAATGTGGAGTTGGTGGCATGTGAAACCCGCATGTGGAGCATTCGTTTGTGTGGGATGCTCTACCAGGTTCATTCCTAGATAATGCACTCAAAGGGCACTAAGCATAGAGTGTGAAAACTGAGTTTCCTTGAGAGCTGCTTGGAATCCTGATGGTGTGTGAAGTTAGTGAGCCAAATGGAGTTGTTCTCCCACAAGAACCACTCGGCTGATCCTTCTTCAATATGCCCTTCACCAACATGCAGTGTTTCCTTGATTGAATTAGCTCTCACACCAATATTTGCGTCTAGAGCCTTTGCATTGAGGGCTATCTGAAAACGGCTGTGGCGCTGAAGTTGCCTGTGAGTGTGGAGTTGGTGGCATGTGAAACCCGCATGTGGAGCATTCGTTTGTGTGGGATGCTCTACCAGGTTCATTCCTAGATAATGCACTCAAAGGGCACTAAGCATAGAGTGTGAAAACTGAGTTTCCTTGAGAGCTGCTTGGAAGCCTGATGGTGTGTGAAGTTAGTGAGCCAAATGGAGTTGTTCTCCCACAAGAACCACTCGGCTGATCCTTCTACAATATGCCCCTCACCAACATGCAGTGTTTCCTTGATTGAATTAGCTCTCACACCAATATTTGCGTCTAGAGCCTTTGCATTGAGGGCTATCTGAAAATGGCTGTGGCGCTGAAGTTGCCTGTGAATGTGGAGTTGGTGGCATGTGAAACCCGCATGTGGAGCATTCGTTTGTGTGGGATGCTCTACCAGGTTCATTCCTAGATAATGCACTCAAAGGGCACTAAGCATAGAGTGTGAAAACTGAGTTTCCTTGAGAGCTGCTTGGAAGCCGGATGGTGTGTGAAGTTAGTGAGCCAAATGGAGTTGTTCTCCCACAAGAACCACTCGGCTGATCCTTCTTCAATATGCCCCTCACCAACATGCAGAGTTTCCTTGATTAAATTAGCTCTCACACCAATATTTGCGTCTAGAGCCTTTGCATTGAGGGCTATCTGAAAACGGCTGTAGCGCTGAAGTTGCCTGTGAATGTGGAGTTGGTGGCATGTGAAACCCGCATGTGGAGCATTCGTTTGTGTGGGATGCTCTACCAGGTTCATTCCTAGATAATGCACTCAAAGGGCACTAAGCATAGAGTGTGAAAACTGAGTTTCCTTGAGAGCTGCTTGGAAGCCTGATGGTGTGTGAAGTTAGTGAGCCAAATGGAGTTGTTCTCCCACAAGAACCACTCGGCTGATCCTTCTTCAATATGCCCTTCACCAACATGCAGTGTTTCCTTGATTGAATTAGCTCTCACACCAATATTTGCGTCTAGAGCCTTTGCATTGAGGGCTATCTGAAAACGGCTTGGCGCTGAAGTTGCCTGTGAGTGTGGAGTTGGTGGCATGTGAAACCCGCATGTGGAGCATTCGTTTGTGTGGGATGCTCTACCAGGTTCATTCCTAGATAATGCACTCAAAGGGCACTAAGCATAGAGTGTGAAAACTGAGTTTCCTTGAGAGCTGCTTGGAAGCCGGATGGTGTGTGAAGTTAGTGAGCCAAATGGAGTTGTTCTCCCACAAGAACCACTCGGCTGATCCTTCTACAATATGCCCCTCACCAACATGCGGAGTTTCCTTGATTAAATTATTCTCACACCAATATTTGCGTCTAGAGCCTTTGCATTGAGGGCTATCTGAAAACGGCTGTGGCGCTGAAGTTGCCTGTGAATGTGGAGTTGGTGGCATGTGAAACCCGCATGTGGAGCATTCGTTTGTGTGGGATGCTCTACCAGGTTCATTCCTAGATAATGCACTCAAAGGGCACTAAGCATAGAGTGTGAAAACTGAGTTTCCTTGAGAGCTGCTTGGAAGCCTGATGGTGTGTGAAGTTAGTGAGCCAAATGGAGTTGTTCTCCCACAAGAACCACTCGGCTGATCCTTCTTCAATATGCCCTTCACCAACATGCAGTGTTTCCTTGATTGAATTAGCTCTCACACCAATATTTGCGTCTAGAGCCTTTGCATTGAGGGCTATCTGAAAACGGCTGTGGCGCTGAAGTTGCCTGTGAATGTGGAGGTGGTGGCATGTGAAACCTTCATGTGGAGCATTCGTTTGTGTGTAATGCTCTACCAGGTTCATTCCTAGATAATGCACTCAAAGGGCACTAAACATAGAGTGTGAAAACTGAGTTTCCTTGAGAGCTGCTTGGAAGCCTGATGGTGTGTGAAGTTAGTGAGCCAAATGGAGTTGTTCTCCCACAAGAACCACTCGGCTGATCCTTCTTCAATATGCCCTTCACCAACATGCAGTGTTTCCTTGATTGAATTAGCTCTCACACCAATATTTGCGTCTAGAGCCTTTGCATTGAGGGCTATCTGAAAACGGCTGTGGCGCTGAAGTTGCCTGTGAATGTGGAGTTGGTGGCATGTGAAACCCGCATGTGGAGCATTCGTTTGTGTGGGATGCTCTACCAGGTTCATTTCAGTCCTACCCATACAAAGGGCACTAAGCATAGAGTGTGAAAACTGAGTTTCCTTGAGAGCTGCTTGGAAGCCTGATGGTGTGTGAAGTTAGTGAGCCAAATGGAGTTGTTCTCCCACAAGAACCACTCGGCTGATCCTTCTTCAATATGCCCTTCACCAACATGCAGTGTTTCCTTGATTGAATTAGCTCTCACACCAATATTTGCGTCTAGAGCCTTTGCATTGAGGGCTATCTGAAAACGGCTGTGTCGCTGAAGTTGCCTGTGAATGTGGAGTTGGTGGCATGTGAAACCCGCATGTGGAGCATTCGTTTGTGTGGGATGCTCTACCAGGTTCATTTCAGTCCTACCCATACAAAGGGCACTAAGCATAGAGTGTGAAAACTGAGTTTCCTTGAGAGCTGCTTGGAAGCCTGATGGTGTGTGAAGTTAGTGAGCCAAATGGAGTTGTTCTCCCACAAGAACCACTCGGCTGATCCTTCTTCAATATGCTCTTCAACAACATGCAGTGTTTCCTTGATTGAATTAGCTCTCACACAAATATTTACATCTAGAACCTTTGCATTGAGGGCTATCTGAAAACGGCTGTGGCGCTGAAGTTGCCTGTGAATGTGGAGTTGGTGGCATGTGAAACCTGCATGTGGAGCATTCGTTTGTGTGGGATGCTCTACCAGGTTCATTCCTAGATAATGCACTCAAAGGGCACTAAGCATAGAGTGTGAAAACTGAGTTTCCTTGAGAGCTGCTTGGAAGCCTGATGGTGTGTGAAGTTAGTGAGCCAAATGGAGTTGTTCTCCCACAAGAACCACTCGGCTGATCCTTCTTCAATATGCCCTTCACCAACATGCAGTGTTTCCTTGATTGAATTAGCTCTCACACCAATATTTGCGTCTAGAGCCTTTGCATTGAGGGCTATCTGAAAACGGCTGTGGCGCTGAAGTTGCCTGTGAATGTGGAGTTGGTGGCATGTGAAACCCTCATGTGGAGCATTCGTTTGTGTGGGATGCTGACCAAGCTTCATTTCAGTCCTAAGCTCACAAAGAGCACTAAGCATAGAGTGTGAAACCTGTGTTTCCTTGAGAGCTGCTTGGAAGCCTGATGGTGTGTGAAGTTAGTGAGCCAAATGGAGTTGTTCTCCCACAAGAACCACTCAGCTGATCCTTCTTCAATATGCCCTTCACCAACATGCAATGTTTCCTTGATTGAATTAGCTCTCACACCAATATTTGCGTCTAGAGCCTTTGCATTGAGGGCTATCTGAAAATGGCTGTGGCGCTGAAGTTGCCTGTGAATGTGGAGTTGGTGGCATGTGAAACCCGCATGTGGAGCATTCGTTTGTTTGGGATGCTCTACCAGGTTCATTTCCGTCCTGGCCATACAAAGGGCACTAAGCATAGAGTGTGAAAACTGAGTTTCCTTGAGAGCTGCTTGGAAGCCTGATGGTGTGTGAAGTTAGTGAGCCAAATGGAGTTGTTCTCCCACAAGAACCACTCGGCTGATCCTTCTTCAATATGCCCTTCACCAACATGCAGTGTTTCCTTGATTGAATTAGCTCTCACACCAATATTTGCGTCTAGAGCCTTTGCATTGAGGGCTATCTGAAAATGGCTGTGGCGCTGAAGTTGCCTGTGAATGTGGAGTTGGTGGCATGTGAAACCCGCATGTGGAGCATTCGTTTGTGTGGGATGCTCTACCAGGTTCATTCCTAGATAATGCACTCAAAGGGCACTAAGCATAGAGTGTGAAAACTGAGTTTCCTTGAGAGTTGCTTGGAAGCCTGATGGTGTGTGAAGTTAGTGAGCCAAATGGAGTTGTTCTCCCACAAGAACCACTCGGCTGATCCTTCTTCAATATGCCCTTCACCAACATGCAGTGTTTCCTTGATTGAATTAGCTCTCACACCAATATTTGCGTCTAGAGCCTTTGCATTGAGGGCTATCTGAAAACGGCTGTGGCGCTGAAGTTGCCTGTGAATGTGGAGGTGGTGGCATGTGAAACCCGCATGTGGAGCATTCGTTTGTGTGTAATGCTCTACCAGGTTCATTCCTAGATAATGCACTCAAAGGGCACTAAACATAGAGTGTGAAAACTGAGTTTCCTTGAGAGCTGCTTGGAAGCCTGATGGTGTGTGAAGTTAGTGAGCCAAATGGAGTTGTTCTCCCACAAGAACCACTCGGCTGATCCTTCTTCAATATGCCCTTCACCAACATGCAGTGTTTCCTTGATTGAATTAGCTCTCACACCAATATTTGCGTCTAGAGCCTTTGCATTGAGGGCTATCTGAAAACGGCTGTGGCGCTGAAGTTGCCTGTGAATGTGGAGTTGGTGGCATGTGAAACCCGCATGTGTATCATTCGTTTGTGTGGGATGCTCTACCAGGTTCATTCCTAGATAATGCACTCAAAGGGCACTAAGCATAGAGTGTGAAAACTGAGTTTCCTTGAGAGCTGCTTGGAAGCCTGATGGTGTGTGAAGTTAGTGAGCCAAATGGAGTTGTTCTCCCACAAGAACCACTCGGCTGATCCTTCTTCAATATGCCCTTCACCAACATGCAGTGTTTCCTTGATTAAATTAGCTCTCACACCAATATTTGCATCTAGAGCCTTTGCATTGAGGGCTATCTGAAAACGGCTGTGGCACTGAAGTTGCCTGTGAATGTGGAGTTGGTGGCATGTGAAACCCGCATGTGGAGCATTCGTTTGTGTGGGATGCTGAACAAGCTTCATTTCAGTCCTAGGCTCACAAAGAGCACTAAGCATAGAGTGTGAAAACTGAGTTTCCTTGAGAGCTGCTTGGAAGCCTGATGGTGTGTGAAGTTAGTGAGCCAAATGGAGTTGTTCTCCCACAAGAACCACTCGGCTGATCCTTCTTCAATATGCCCTTCACCAACATGCAGTGTTTCCTTGATTGAATTAGCTCTCACACCAATATTTGCGTCTAGAGCCTTTGCATTGAGGGCTATCTGAAAACGGCTGTGACGCTGAAGTTGCCTGTGAATGTGGAGTTGGTGGCATGTGAAACCCGCATGTGGAGCATTCGTTTGTGTGGGATGCTCTACCAGGTTCATTCCTAGATAATGCACTCAAAGGGCACTAAGCATAGAGTGTGAAAACTGAGTTTCCTTGAGAGCTGCTTGGAAGCCTGATGGTGTGTGAAGTTAGTGAGCCAAATGGAGTTGTTCTCCCACAAGAACCACTCGGCTGATCCTTCTTCAATATGCCCTTCACCAACATGCAGTGTTTCCTTGATTGAATTAGCTCTCACACCAATATTTGCGTCTAGAGCCTTTGCATTGAGGGCTATCTGAAAACGGCTGTGGCACTGAAGTTGCCTGTGAATGTGGAGTTGGTGGCATGTGAAACGCGCATGTGGAGCATTCGTTTGTGTGGGATGCTCTCCAAGCTTCATTCCTAGATAATGCACTCAAAGGGCACTAAACATAGAGTGTGAAAACTGAGTTTCCTTGAGAGCTGCTTGGAAGCCTGATGGTGTGTGAAGTTAGTGAGCCAAATGGAGTTGTTCTCCCACAAGAACCACTCGGCTGATCCTTCTTCAATATGCCCTTCACCAACATGCAGTGTTTCCTTGATTGAATTAGCTCTCACACCAATATTTGCGTCTAGAGCCTTTGCATTGAGGGCTATCTGAAAATGGCTGTGGCGCTGAAGTTGCCTGTGAATGTGGAGTTGGTGGCATGTGAAACCCGCATGTGGAGCATTCGTTTGTGTGGGATGCTCTACCAGGTTCATTCCTAGATAATGCACTCAAAGGGCACTAAGCATAGAGTGTGAAAACTGAGTTTCCTTGAGAGCTGCTTGGAATCCTGATGGTGTGTGAAGTTAGTGAGCCAAATGGAGTTGTTCTCCCACAAGAACCACTCGGCTGATCCTTCTTCAATATGCCCTTCACCAACATGCAGTGTTTCCTTGATTGAATTAGCTCTCACACCAATATTTGCGTCTAGAGCCTTTGCATTGAGGGCTATCTGAAAATGGCTGTGGCGCTGAAGTTGCCTGTGAGTGTGGAGTTGGTGGCATGTGAAACCCGCATGTGGAGCATTCGTTTGTGTGGGATGCTCTACCAGGTTCATTCCTAGATAATGCACTCAAAGGGCACTAAGCATAGAGTGTGAAAACTGAGTTTCCTTGAGAGCTGCTTGGAAGCCTGATGGTGTGTGAAGTTAGTGAGCCAAATGGAGTTGTTCTCCCACAAGAACCACTCGGCTGATCCTTCTACAATATGCCCCTCACCAACATGCAGTGTTTCCTTGATTGAATTAGCTCTCACACCAATATTTGCGTCTAGAGCCTTTGCATTGAGGGCTATCTGAAAATGGCTGTGGCGCTGAAGTTGCCTGTGAATGTGGAGTTGGTAGCATGTGAAACCCGCATGTGGAGCATTCGTTTGTGTGGGATGCTCTACCAGGTTCATTCCTAGATAATGCACTCAAAGGGCACTAAGCATAGAGTGTGAAAACTGAGTTTCCTTGAGAGCTGCTTGGAAGCCGGATGGTGTGTGAAGTTAGTGAGCCAAATGGAGTTGTTCTCCCACAAGAACCACTCGGCTGATCCTTCTTCAATATGCCCCTCACCAACATGCAGAGTTTCCTTGATTAAATTAGCTCTCACACCAATATTTGCGTCTAGAGCCTTTGCATTGAGGGCTATCTGAAAACGGCTGTAGCGCTGAAGTTGCCTGTGAATGTGGAGTTGGTGGCATGTGAAACCCGCATGTGGAGCATTCGTTTGTGTGGGATGCTCTACCAGGTTCATTCCTAGATAATGCACTCAAAGGGCACTAAGCATAGAGTGTGAAAACTGAGTTTCCTTGAGAGCTGCTTGGAAGCCTGATGGTGTGTGAAGTTAGTGAGCCAAATGGAGTTGTTCTCCCACAAGAACCACTCGGCTGATCCTTCTTCAATATGCCCTTCACCAACATGCAGTGTTTCCTTGATTGAATTAGCTCTCACACCAATATTTGCGTCTAGAGCCTTTGCATTGAGGGCTATCTGAAAACGGCTTGGCGCTGAAGTTGCCTGTGAGTGTGGAGTTGGTGGCATGTGAAACCCGCATGTGGAGCATTCGTTTGTGTGGGATGCTCTACCAGGTTCATTCCTAGATAATGCACTCAAAGGGCACTAAGCATAGAGTGTGAAAACTGAGTTTCCTTGAGAGCTGCTTGGAAGCCGGATGGTGTGTGAAGTTAGTGAGCCAAATGGAGTTGTTCTCCCACAAGAACCACTCGGCTGATCCTTCTTCAATATGCCCCTCACCAACATGCGGAGTTTCCTTGATTAAATTATTCTCACACCAATATTTGCGTCTAGAGCCTTTGCATTGAGGGCTATCTGAAAACGGCTGTGGCGCTGAAGTTGCCTGTGAATGTGGAGTTGGTGGCATGTGAAACCCGCATGTGGAGCATTCGTTTGTGTGGGATGCTCTACCAGGTTCATTCCTAGATAATGCACTCAAAGGGCACTAAGCATAGAGTGTGAAAACTGAGTTTCCTTGAGAGCTGCTTGGAAGCCTGATGGTGTGTGAAGTTAGTGAGCCAAATGGAGTTGTTCTCCCACAAGAACCACTCGGCTGATCCTTCTTCAATATGCCCTTCACCAACATGCAGTGTTTCCTTGATTGAATTAGCTCTCACACCAATATTTGCGTCTAGAGCCTTTGCATTGAGGGCTATCTGAAAACGGCTGTGGCGCTGAAGTTGCCTGTGAATGTGGAGTTGGTGGCATGTGAAACCCGCATGTGGAGCATTCGTTTGTGTGGGATGCTCTACCAGGTTCATTCCTAGATAATGCACTCAAAGGGCACTAAGCATAGAGTGTGAAAACTGAGTTTCCTTGAGAGCTGCTTGGAAGCCTGATGGTGTGTGAAGTTAGTGAGCCAAATGGAGTTGTTCTCCCACAAGAACCACTCGGCTGATCCTTCTTCAATATGCCCTTCACCAACATGCAGTGTTTCCTTGATTGAATTAGCTCTCACACCAATATTTGCGTCTAGAGCCTTTGCATTGAGGGCTATCTGAAAACGGCTGTGGCGCTGAAGTTGCCTGTGAATGTGGAGTTGGTGGCATGTGAAACCCGCATGTGGAGCATTCGTTTGTGTGGGATGCTCTACCAGGTTCATTCCTAGATAATGCATTCAAAGGGCACTAAGCATAGAGTGTGAAAACTGAGTTTCCTTGAGAGCTGCTTGGAAGCCTGATGGTGTGTGAAGTTAGTGAGCCAAATGGAGTTGTTCTCCCACAAGAACCACTCGGCTGATCCTTCTTCAATATGCCCTTCACCAACATGCAGTGTTTCCTTGATTGAATTAGCTCTCACACCAATATTTGCGTCTAGAGCCTTTGCATTGAGGGCTATCTGAAAACGGCTGTGGCGCTGAAGTTGCCTGTGAATGTGGAGTTGGTGGCATGTGAAACCCGCATGTGGAGCATTCGTTTGTGTGGGATGCTCTACCAGGTTCATTTCAGTCCTACCCATACAAAGGGCACTAAGCATAGAGTGTGAAAACTGAGTTTGCTTGAGAGCTGCTTGGAAGCCGGATGGTGTGTGAAGTTAGTGAGCCAAATGGAGTTGTTCTCCCACAAGAACCACTCGGCTGATCCTTCTTCAATATGCCCTTCACCAACATGCAGTGTTTCCTTGATTGAATTAGCTCTCACACCAATATTTGCGTCTAGAGCCTTTGCATTGAGGGCTATCTGAAAACGGCTGTAGCGCTGAAGTTGCCTGTGAATGTGTAGTTGGTGGCATGTGAAACCCGCATGTGGAGCATTCGTTTGTGTGGGATGCTCTACCAGGTTCATTTCAGTCCTAGCCATACAAAGGGCACTAAGCATAGAGTGTGAAAACTGAGTTTCCTTGAGAGCTGCTTGGAAGCCTGATGGTGTGTGAAGTTAGTGAGCCAAATGGAGTTGTTCTCCCACAAGAACCACTCGGCTGATCCTTCTTCAATATGCCCTTCACCAACATGCAGTGTTTCCTTGATTGAATTAGCTCTCACACCAATATTTGCGTCTAGAGCCTTTGCATTGAGGGCTATCTGAAAACGGCTGTGGCGCTGAAGTTGCCTGTGAATGTGGAGTTGGTGGCATGTGAAACCCGCATGTGTATCATTCGTTTGTGTGGGATGCTCTACCAGGTTCATTCCTAGATAATGCACTCAAAGGGCACTAAGCATAGAGTGTGAAAACTGAGTTTCCTTGAGAGCTGCTTGGAAGCCTGATGGTGTGTGAAGTTAGTGAGCCAAATGGAGTTGTTCTCCCACAAGAACCACTCGGCTGATCCTTCTTCAATATGCCCTTCACCAACATGCAGTGTTTCCTTGATTGAATTAGCTCTCACACCAATATTTGCATCTAGAGCCTTTGCATTGAGGGCTATCTGAAAACGGCTGTGGCACTGAAGTTGCCTGTGAATGTGGAGTTGGTGGCATGTGAAACCCGCATGTGGAGCATTCGTTTGTGTGGGATGCTGAACAAGCTTCATTTCAGTCCTAGGCTCACAAAGAGCACTAAGCATAGAGTGTGAAAACTGAGTTTCCTTGAGAGCTGCTTGGAAGCCTGATGGTGTGTGAAGTTAGTGAGCCAAATGGAGTTGTTCTCCCACAAGAACCACTCGGCTGATCCTTCTTCAATATGCCCTTCACCAACATGCAGTGTTTCCTTGATTGAATTAGCTCTCACACCAATATTTGCGTCTAGAGCCTTTGCATTGAGGGCTATCTGAAAACGGCTGTGACGCTGAAGTTGCCTGTGAATGTGGAGTTGGTGGCATGTGAAACCCGCATGTGGAGCATTCGTTTGTGTGGGATGCTCTACCAGGTTCATTCCTAGATAATGCACTCAAAGGGCACTAAGCATAGAGTGTGAAAACTGAGTTTCCTTGAGAGCTGCTTGGAAGCCTGATGGTGTGTGAAGTTAGTGAGCCAAATGGAGTTGTTCTCCCACAAGAACCACTCGGCTGATCCTTCTTCAATATGCCCTTCACCAACATGCAGTGTTTCCTTGATTGAATTAGCTCTCACACCAATATTTGCGTCTAGAGCCTTTGCATTGAGGGCTATCTGAAAACGGCTGTGGCACTGAAGTTGCCTGTGAATGTGGAGTTGGTGGCATGTGAAACCCTCATGTGGAGCATTCGTTTGTGTGGGATGCTCTCCAAGCTTCATTCCTAGATAATGCACTCAAAGGGCACTAAACATAGAGTGTGAAAACTGAGTTTCCTTGAGAGCTGCTTGGAAGCCTGATGGTGTGTGAAGTTAGTGAGCCAAATGGAGTTGTTCTCCCACAAGAACCACTCGGCTGATCCTTCTTCAATATGCCCTTCACCAACATGCAGTGTTTCCTTGATTGAATTAGCTCTCACACCAATATTTGCGTCTAGAGCCTTTGCATTGAGGGCTATCTGAAAACGGCTTGGCGCTGAAGTTGCCTGTGAGTGTGGAGTTGGTGGCATGTGAAACCCGCATGTGGAGCATTCGTTTGTGTGGGATGCTCTACCAGGTTCATTCCTAGATAATGCACTCAAAGGGCACTAAGCATAGAGTGTGAAAACTGAGTTTCCTTGAGAGCTGCTTGGAAGCCTGATGGTGTGTGAAGTTAGTGAGCCAAATGGAGTTGTTCTCCCACAAGAACCACTCGGCTGATCCTTCTACAATATGCCCCTCACCAACATGCAGTGTTTCCTTGATTGAATTAGCTCTCACACCAATATTTGCGTCTAGAGCCTTTGCATTGAGGGCTATCTGAAAATGGCTGTGGCGCTGAAGTTGCCTGTGAATGTGGAGTTGGTGGCATGTGAAACCCGCATGTGGAGCATTCGTTTGTGTGGGATGCTCTACCAGGTTCATTCCTAGATAATGCACTCAAAGGGCACTAAGCATAGAGTGTGAAAACTGAGTTTCCTTGAGAGCTGCTTGGAAGCCGGATGGTGTGTGAAGTTAGTGAGCCAAATGGAGTTGTTCTCCCACAAGAACCACTCGGCTGATCCTTCTTCAATATGCCCCTCACCAACATGCAGAGTTTCCTTGATTAAATTAGCTCTCACACCAATATTTGCGTCTAGAGCCTTTGCATTGAGGGCTATCTGAAAACGGCTGTGGCGCTGAAGTTGCCTGTGAATGTGGAGTTGGTGGCATGTGAAACCCGCATGTGGAGCATTCGTTTGTGTGGGATGCTCTACCAGGTTCATTCCTAGATAATGCACTCAAGGGGCACTAAGCATAGAGTGTGAAAACTGCGTTTCCTTGAGAGCTGCTTGGAAGCCTGATGGTGTGTGAAGTTAGTGAGCCAAATGGAGTTGTTCTCCCACAAGAACCACTCGGCTGATCCTTCTTCAATATGCCCTTCACCAACATGCAGTGTTTCCTTGATTGAATTAGCTCTCACACCAATATTTGCGTCTAGAGCTTTTGCATTGAGGGCTATCTGAAAACGGCTGTGGCGCTGAAGTTGCCTGTGAATGTGGAGTTGGTGGCATGTGAAACCCGCATGTGGAGCATTCGTTTGTGTGGGATGCTCTACCAGGTTCATTCCTAGATAATGCACTCAAAGGGCACTAAGCATAGAGTGTGAAAACTGAGTTTCCTTGAGAGCTGCTTGGAAGCCTGATGGTGTGTGAAGTTAGTGAGCCAAATGGAGTTGTTCTCCCACAAGAACCACTCGGCTGATCCTTCTTCAATATGCCCTTCACCAACATGCAGTGTTTCCTTGATTGAATTAGCTCTCACACCAATATTTGCGTCTAGAGCCTTTGCATTGAGGGCTATCTGAAAACGGCTGTGGCGCTGAAGTTGCCTGTGAATGTGGAGTTGGTGGCATGTGAAACCCGCATGTGGAGCATTCGTTTGTGTGGGATGCTCTACCAGGTTCATTCCTAGATAATGCATTCAAAGGGCACTAAGCATAGAGTGTGAAAACTGAGTTTCCTTGAGAGCTGCTTGGAAGCCTGATGGTGTGTGAAGTTAGTGAGCCAAATGGAGTTGTTCTCCCACAAGAACCACTCGGCTGATCCTTCTTCACTATGCCCTTCACCAACATGCAGTGTTTCCTTGATTGAATTAGCTCTCACACCAATATTTGCGTCTAGAGCCTTTGCATTGAGGGCTATCTGAAAACGGCTGTGGCGCTGAAGTTGCCTGTGAATGTGGAGTTGGTGGCATGTGAAACCCGCATGTGGAGCATTCGTTTGTGTGGGATGCTCTACCAGGTTCATTTCAGTCCTACCCATACAAAGGGCACTAAGCATAGAGTGTGAAAACTGAGTTTGCTTGAGAGCTGCTTGGAAGCCGGATGGTGTGTGAAGTTAGTGAGCCAAATGGAGTTGTTCTCCCACAAGAACCACTCGGCTGATCCTTCTTCAATATGCCCTTCACCAACATGCAGTGTTTCCTTGATTGAATTAGCTCTCACACCAATATTTGCGTCTAGAGCCTTTGCATTGAGGGCTATCTGAAAACGGCTGTAGCGCTGAAGTTGCCTGTGAATGTGTAGTTGGTGGCATGTGAAACCCGCATGTGGAGCATTCGTTTGTGTGGGATGCTCTACCAGGTTCATTTCAGTCCTAGCCATACAAAGGGCACTAAGCATAGAGTGTGAAAACTGAGTTTCCTTGAGAGCTGCTTGGAAGCCTGATGGTGTGTGAAGTTAGTGAGCCAAATGGAGTTGTTCTCCCACAAGAACCACTCGGCTGATCCTTCTTCACTATGCCCTTCACCAACATGCAGTGTTTCCTTGATTGAATTAGCTCTCACACCAATATTTGCGTCTAGAGCCTTTGCATTGAGGGCTATCTGAAAACGGCTGTGGCGCTGAAGTTGCCTGTGAATGTGGAGTTGGTGGCATGTGAAACCCGCATGTGGAGCATTCGTTTGTGTGGGATGCTCTACCAGGTTCATTCCTAGATAATGCACTCAAAGGGCACTAAGCATAGAGTGTGAAAACTGAGTTTCCTTGAGAGCTGCTTGGAAGCCTGATGGTGTGTGAAGTTAGTGAGCCAAATGGAGTTGTTCTCCCACAAGAACCACTCGGTTGATCCTTCTTCAATATGCCCTTCACCAACATGCAGTGTTTCCTTGATTGAATTAGCTCTCACACCAATATTTGCGTCTAGAGCCTTTGCACTGAGGGCTATCTGAAAACGGCTGTGGCGCTGAAGTTGCCTGTGAATGTGGAGTTGGTGGCATGTGAAACCCGCATGTGGAGCATTCGTTTGTGTGGGATGCTCTACCAGGTTCATTCCTAGATAATGCACTCAAAGGGCACTAAGCATAGAGTGTGAAAACTGAGTTTCCTTGAGAGCTGCTTGGAAGCCTGATGGTGTGTGAAGTTAGTGAGCCAAATGGAGTTGTTCTCCCACAAGAACCACTCGGCTGATCCTTCTTCAATATGCCCTTCACCAACATGCAGTGTTTCCTTGATTGAATTAGCTCTCACACCAATATTTGCGTCTAGAGCCTTTGCATTGAGGGCTATCTGAAAACGGCTGTGGCGCTGAAGTTGCCTGTGAATGTGGAGTTGGTGGCATGTGAAACCCGCATGTGGAGCATTCGTTTGTGTGGGATGCTCTACCAGGTTCATTCCTAGATAATGCACTCAAAGGGCACTAAGCATAGAGTGTGAAAACTGAGTTTCCTTGAGAGCTGCTTGGAAGCCTGATGGTGTGTGAAGTTAGTGAGCCAAATGGAGTTGTTCTCCCACAAGAACCACTCGGCTGATCCTTCTTCAATATGCCCTTCACCAACATGCAGTGTTTCCTTGACTGAATTAGCTCTCACACCAATATTTGCGTCTAGAGCCTTTGCATTGAGGGCTATCTGAAAACGGCTGTGGCGCTGAAGTTGCCTGTGAATGTGGAGTTGGTGGCATGTGAAACCCGCATGTGGAGCATTCGTTTCTGTGGGATGCTCTACCAGGTTCATTCCTATATAATGCACTCAAAGGGCACTAAGCATAGAGTGTGAAAACTGAGTTTCCTTGAGAGCTGCTTGGAAGCCTGATGGTGTGTGAAGTTAGTGAGCCAAATGGAGTTGTTCTCCCACAAGAACCACTCGGCTGATCCTTCTTCAATATGCCCTTCACCAACATGCAGTGTTTCCTTGATTGAATTAGCTCTCACACCAATATTTGCGTCTATAGCCTTTGCATTGAGGGCTATCTGAAAACGGCTGTGGCGCTGAAGTTGCCTGTGAATGTGGAGTTGGTGGCATGTGAAACCCGCATGTGGAGCATTCGTTTGTGTGGGATGCTCTACCAGGTTCATTCCTAGATAATGCATTCAAACGGCACTAAGCATAGAGTGTGAAAACTGAGTTTCCTTGAGAGCTGCTTGGAAGCCTGATGGTGTGTGAAATTAGTGAGCAAATGGAGTTGTTCTCCCACAAGAACCACTCGGCTGATCCTTCTTCAATATGCCCTTCACCAACATGCAGTGTTTCCTTGATTGAATTAGCTCTCACACCAATATTTGCGTCTAGAGCCTTTGCATTGAGAGCTATCTGAAAACGGCTGTAGCGCTGAAGTTGCCTGTGAATGTGGAGTTGGTGGCATGTGAAACCCGCATGTGGAGCATTCGTTTGTGTGGGATGCTCTACCAGGTTCATTTCAGTCCTAGCCATACAAAGGGCACTAAGCATAGAGTGTGAAAACTGAGTTTCCTTGAGAGCTGCTTGGAAGCCTGATGGTGTGTGAAGTTAGTGAGCCAAATGGAGTTGTTCTCCCACAAGAACCACTCGGCTGATCCTTCTTCAATATGCCCTTCACCAACATGCAGTGTTTCCTTGATTGAATTAGCTCTCACACCAATATTTGCGTCTAGAGCCTTTGCATTGAGGGCTATCTGAAAACGGCTGTGGCGCTGAAGTTGCCTGTGAATGTGGAGTTGGTGGCATGTGAAACCCGCATGTGGAGCATTCGTTTGTGTGGGATGCTCTACCAGGTTCATTCCTAGATAATGCACTCAAAGGGCACTAAGCATAGAGTGTGAAAACTGAGTTTCCTTGAGAGCTGCTTGGAAGCCTGATGGTGTGTGAAGTTAGTGAGCCAAATGGAGTTGTTCTCCCACAAGAACCACTCGGCTGATCCTTCTTCAATATGCCCTTCACCAACATGCAGTGTTTCCTTGATTGAATTAGCTCTCACACCAATATTTGCGTCTAGAACCTTTGCATTGAGGGCTATCTGAAAATGGCTGTGGCGCTGAAGTTGCCTGTGAATGTGGAGTTGGTGGCATGTGAAACCCGCATGTGGAGCATTCGTTTGTGTGGGATGCTCTACCAGGTTCATTCCTAGATAATGCACTCAAAGGGCACTAAGCATAGAGTGTGAAAACTGAGTTTCCTTGAGAGCTGCTTGGAAGCCTGATGGTGTGTGAAGTTAGTGAGCCAAATGGAGTTGTTCTCCCACAAGAACCACTCGGCTGATCCTTCTTCAATATGCCCTTCACCAACATGCAGTGTTTCCTTGATTGAATTAGCTCTCACACCAATATTTGCGTCTAGAGCCTTTGCATTGAGGGCTATCTGAAAACGGCTGTGGCGCTGAAGTTGCCTGTGAATGTGGAGTTGGTGGCATGTGAAACCCGCATGTGGAGCATTCGTTTGTGTGGGATGCTCTACCAGGTTCATTCCTAGATAATGCATTCAAACGGCACTAAGCATAGAGTGTGAAAACTGAGTTTCCTTGAGAGCTGCTTGGAAGCCTGATGGTGTGTGAAATTAGTGAGCAAATGGAGTTGTTCTCCCACAAGAACCACTCGGCTGATCCTTCTTCAATATGCCCTTCACCAACATGCAGTGTTTCCTTGATTGAATTAGCTCTCACACCAATATTTGCGTCTAGAGCCTTTGCATTGAGGGCTATCTGAAAACGGCTGTGGCGCTGAAGTTGCCTGTGAATGTGGAGTTGGTGGCATGTGAAACCCGCATGTGGAGCATTCGTTTGTGTGGGATGCTCTACCAGGTTCATTTCAGTCCTAGCCATACAAAGGGCACTAAGCATAGAGTGTGAAAACTGAGTTTCCTTGAGAGCTGCTTGGAAGCCTGATGGTGTGTGAAGTTAGTGAGCCAAATGGAGTTGTTCTCCCACAAGAACCACTCGGCTGATCCTTCTTCAATATGCCCTTCACCAACATGCAGTGTTTCCTTGATTGAATTAGCTCTCACACCAATATTTGCGTCTAGAGCCTTTGCATTGAGGGCTATCTGAAAACGGCTTGGCGCTGAAGTTGCCTGTGAGTGTGGAGTTGGTGGCATGTGAAACCCGCATGTGGAGCATTCGTTTGTGTGGGATGCTCTACCAGGTTCATTCCTAGATAATGCACTCAAGGGGCACTAAGCATAGAGTGTGAAAACTGAGTTTCCTTGAGAGCTGCTTGGAAGCCGGATGGTGTGTGAAGTTAGTGAGCCAAATGGAGTTGTTCTCCCACAAGAACCACTCGGCTGATCCTTCTTCAATATGCCCCTCACCAACATGCGGAGTTTCCTTGATTAAATTATTCTCACACCAATATTTGCGTCTAGAGCCTTTGCATTGAGGGCTATCTGAAAACGGCTGTGGCACTGAAGTTGCCTGTGAATGTGGAGTTGGTGGCATGTGAAACCCGCATGTGGAGCATTCGTTTGTGTGGGATGCTCTACCAGGTTCATTCCTAGATAATGCACTCAAAGGGCACTAAGCATAGAGTGTGAAAACTGAGTTTCCTTGAGAGCTGCTTGGAAGCCTGATGGTGTGTGAAGTTAGTGAGCCAAATGGAGTTGTTCTCCCACAAGAACCACTCGGCTGATCCTTCTTCAATATGCCCTTCACCAACATGCAGTGTTTCCTTGATTGAATTAGCTCTCACACCAATATTTGCGTCTAGAGCCTTTGCATTGAGGGCTATCTGAAAACGGCTGTGGCGCTGAAGTTGCCTGTGAATGTGGAGTTGGTGGCATGTGAAACCCGCATGTGGAGCATTCGTTTGTGTGGGATGCTCTACCAGGTTCATTCCTAGATAATGCACTCAAAGGGCACTAAGCATAGAGTGTGAAAACTGAGTTTCCTTGAGAGCTGCTTGGAAGCCTGATGGTGTGTGAAGTTAGTGAGCCAAATGGAGTTGTTCTCCCACAAGAACCACTCGGCTGATCCTTCTTCAATATGCCCTTCACCAACATGCAGTGTTTCCTTGATTGAATTAGCTCTCACACCAATATTTGCGTCTAGAGCCTTTGCATTGAGGGCTATCTGAAAACGGCTGTGGCGCTGAAGTTGCCTGTGAATGTGGAGTTGGTGGCATGTGAAACCCGCATGTGGAGCATTCGTTTGTGTGGGATGCTCTACCAGGTTCATTCCTAGATAATGCATTCAAAGGGCACTAAGCATAGAGTGTGAAAACTGAGTTTCCTTGAGAGCTGCTTGGAAGCCTGATGGTGTGTGAAGTTAGTGAGCCAAATGGAGTTGTTCTCCCACAAGAACCACTCGGCTGATCCTTCTTCAATATGCCCTTCACCAACATGCAGTGTTTCCTTGATTGAATTAGCTCTCACACCAATATTTGCGTCTAGAGCCTTTGCATTGAGGGCTATCTGAAAACGGCTGTGGCGCTGAAGTTGCCTGTGAATGTGGAGTTGGTGGCATGTGAAACCCGCATGTGGAGCATTCGTTTGTGTGGGATGCTCTACCAGGTTCATTTCAGTCCTACCCATACAAAGGGCACTAAGCATAGAGTGTGAAAACTGAGTTTGCTTTAGAGCTGCTTGGAAGCCGGATGGTGTGTGAAGTTAGTGAGCCAAATGGAGTTGTTCTCCCACAAGAACCACTCGGCTGATCCTTCTTCAATATGCCCTTCACCAACATGCAGTGTTTCCTTGATTGAATTAGCTCTCACACCAATATTTGCGTCTAGAGCCTTTGCATTGAGGGCTATCTGAAAACGGCTGTAGCGCTGAAGTTGCCTGTGAATGTGTAGTTGGTGGCATGTGAAACCCGCATGTGGAGCATTCGTTTGTGTGGGATGCTCTACCAGGTTCATTTCAGTCCTAGCCATACAAAGGGCACTAAGCATAGAGTGTGAAAACTGAGTTTCCTTGAGAGCTGCTTGGAAGCCTGATGGTGTGTGAAGTTAGTGAGCCAAATGGAGTTGTTCTCCCACAAGAACCACTCGGCTGATCCTTCTTCAATATGCCCTTCACCAACATGCAGTGTTTCCTTGATTGAATTAGCTCTCACACCAATATTTGCGTCTAGAGCCTTTGCATTGAGGGCTATCTGAAAACGGCTGTGGCGCTGAAGTTGCCTGTGAATGTGGAGTTGGTGGCATGTGAAACCCGCATGTGTATCATTCGTTTGTGTGGGATGCTCTACCAGGTTCATTCCTAGATAATGCACTCAAAGGGCACTAAGCATAGAGTGTGAAAACTGAGTTTCCTTGAGAGCTGCTTGGAAGCCTGATGGTGTGTGAAGTTAGTGAGCCAAATGGAGTTGTTCTCCCACAAGAACCACTCGGCTGATCCTTCTTCAATATGCCCTTCACCAACATGCAGTGTTTCCTTGATTGAATTAGCTCTCACACCAATATTTGCATCTAGAGCCTTTGCATTGAGGGCTATCTGAAAACGGCTGTGGCACTGAAGTTGCCTGTGAATGTGGAGTTGGTGGCATGTGAAACCCGCATGTGGAGCATTCGTTTGTGTGGGATGCTGAACAAGCTTCATTTCAGTCCTAGGCTCACAAAGAGCACTAAGCATAGAGTGTGAAAACTGAGTTTCCTTGAGAGCTGCTTGGAAGCCTGATGGTGTGTGAAGTTAGTGAGCCAAATGGAGTTGTTCTCCCACAAGAACCACTCGGCTGATCCTTCTTCAATATGCCCTTCACCAACATGCAGTGTTTCCTTGATTGAATTAGCTCTCACACCAATATTTGCGTCTAGAGCCTTTGCATTGAGGGCTATCTGAAAACGGCTGTGACGCTGAAGTTGCCTGTGAATGTGGAGTTGGTGGCATGTGAAACCCGCATGTGGAGCATTCGTTTGTGTGGGATGCTCTACCAGGTTCATTCCTAGATAATGCACTCAAAGGGCACTAAGCATAGAGTGTGAAAACTGAGTTTCCTTGAGAGCTGCTTGGAAGCCTGATGGTGTGTGAAGTTAGTGAGCCAAATGGAGTTGTTCTCCCACAAGAACCACTCGGCTGATCCTTCTTCAATATGCCCTTCACCAACATGCAGTGTTTCCTTGATTGAATTAGCTCTCACACCAATATTTGCGTCTAGAGCCTTTGCATTGAGGGCTATCTGAAAATGGCTGTGGCACTGAAGTTGCCTGTGAATGTGGAGTTGGTGGCATGTGAAACCCTCATGTGGAGCATTCGTTTGTGTGGGATGCTCTCCAAGCTTCATTCCTAGATAATGCACTCAAAGGGCACTAAACATAGAGTGTGAAAACTGAGTTTCCTTGAGAGCTGCTTGGAAGCCTGATGGTGTGTGAAGTTAGTGAGCCAAATGGAGTTGTTCTCCCACAAGAACCACTCGGCTGATCCTTCTTCAATATGCCCTTCACCAACATGCAGTGTTTCCTTGATTGAATTAGCTCTCACACCAATATTTGCGTCTAGAGCCTTTGCATTGAGGGCTATCTGAAAACGGCTTGGCGCTGAAGTTGCCTGTGAGTGTGGAGTTGGTGGCATGTGAAACCCGCATGTGGAGCATTCGTTTGTGTGGGATGCTCTACCAGGTTCATTCCTAGATAATGCACTCAAAGGGCACTAAGCATAGAGTGTGAAAACTGAGTTTCCTTGAGAGCTGCTTGGAAGCCTGATGGTGTGTGAAGTTAGTGAGCCAAATGGAGTTGTTCTCCCACAAGAACCACTCGGCTGATCCTTCTACAATATGCCCCTCACCAACATGCAGTGTTTCCTTGATTGAATTAGCTCTCACACCAATATTTGCGTCTAGAGCCTTTGCATTGAGGGCTATCTGAAAATGGCTGTGGCGCTGAAGTTGCCTGTGAATGTGGAGTTGGTGGCATGTGAAACCCGCATGCGGAGCATTCGTTTGTGTGGGATGCTCTACCAGGTTCATTCCTAGATAATGCACTCAAAGGGCACTAAGCATAGAGTGTGAAAACTGAGTTTCCTTGAGAGCTGCTTGGAAGCCGGATGGTGTGTGAAGTTAGTGAGCCAAATGGAGTTGTTCTCCCACAAGAACCACTCGGCTGATCCTTCTTCAATATGCCCCTCACCAACATGCAGAGTTTCCTTGATTAAATTAGCTCTCACACCAATATTTGCGTCTAGAGCCTTTGCATTGAGGGCTATCTGAAAACGGCTGTGGCGCTGAAGTTGCCTGTGAATGTGGAGTTGGTGGCATGTGAAACCCGCATGTGGAGCATTCGTTTGTGTGGGATGCTCTACCAGGTTCATTCCTAGATAATGCACTCAAGGGGCACTAAGCATAGAGTGTGAAAACTGCGTTTCCTTGAGAGCTGCTTGGAAGCCTGATGGTGTGTGAAGTTAGTGAGCCAAATGGAGTTGTTCTCCCACAAGAACCACTCGGCTGATCCTTCTTCAATATGCCCTTCACCAACATGCAGTGTTTCCTTGATTGAATTAGCTCTCACACCAATATTTGCGTCTAGAGCTTTTGCATTGAGGGCTATCTGAAAACGGCTGTGGCGCTGAAGTTGCCTGTGAATGTGGAGTTGGTGGCATGTGAAACCCGCATGTGGAGCATTCGTTTGTGTGGGATGCTCTACCAGGTTCATTCCTAGATAATGCACTCAAAGGGCACTAAGCATAGAGTGTGAAAACTGAGTTTCCTTGAGAGCTGCTTGGAAGCCTGATGGTGTGTGAAGTTAGTGAGCCAAATGGAGTTGTTCTCCCACAAGAACCACTCGGCTGATCCTTCTTCAATATGCCCTTCACCAACATGCAGTGTTTCCTTGATTGAATTAGCTCTCACACCAATATTTGCGTCTAGAGCCTTTGCATTGAGGGCTATCTGAAAACGGCTGTGGCGCTGAAGTTGCCTGTGAATGTGGAGTTGGTGGCATGTGAAACCCGCATGTGGAGCATTCGTTTGTGTGGGATGCTCTACCAGGTTCATTCCTAGATAATGCATTCAAAGGGCACTAAGCATAGAGTGTGAAAACTGAGTTTCCTTGAGAGCTGCTTGGAAGCCTGATGGTGTGTGAAGTTAGTGAGCCAAATGGAGTTGTTCTCCCACAAGAACCACTCGGCTGATCCTTCTTCACTATGCCCTTCACCAACATGCAGTGTTTCCTTGATTGAATTAGCTCTCACACCAATATTTGCGTCTAGAGCCTTTGCATTGAGGGCTATCTGAAAACGGCTGTGGCGCTGAAGTTGCCTGTGAATGTGGAGTTGGTGGCATGTGAAACCCGCATGTGGAGCATTCGTTTGTGTGGGATGCTCTACCAGGTTCATTTCAGTCCTACCCATACAAAGGGCACTAAGCATAGAGTGTGAAAACTGAGTTTGCTTGAGAGCTGCTTGGAAGCCGGATGGTGTGTGAAGTTAGTGAGCCAAATGGAGTTGTTCTCCCACAAGAACCACTCGGCTGATCCTTCTTCAATATGCCCTTCACCAACATGCAGTGTTTCCTTGATTGAATTAGCTCTCACACCAATATTTGCGTCTAGAGCCTTTGCATTGAGGGCTATCTGAAAACGGCTGTGGCGCTGAAGTTGCCTGTGAATGTGGAGTTGGTGGCATGTGAAACCCGCATGTGGAGCATTCGTTTGTGTGGGATGCTCTACCAGGTTCATTCCTAGATAATGCACTCAAAGGGCACTAAGCATAGAGTGTGAAAACTGAGTTTCCTTGAGAGCTGCTTGGAAGCCTGATGGTGTGTGAAGTTAGTGAGCCAAATGGAGTTGTTCTCCCACAAGAACCACTCGGCTGATCCTTCTTCAATATGCCCTTCACCAACATGCAGTGTTTCCTTGACTGAATTAGCTCTCACACCAATATTTGCGTCTAGAGCCTTTGCATTGAGGGCTATCTGAAAACGGCTGTGGCGCTGAAGTTGCCTGTGAATGTGGAGTTGGTGGCATGTGAAACCCGCATGTGGAGCATTAGTTTGTGTAGGATGCTCTACCAGGTTCATTCCTAGATAATGCACTCAAAGGGCACTAAGCATAGAGTGTGAAAACTGAGTTTCCTTGAGAGCTGCTTGGAAGCCTGATGGTGTGTGAAGTTAGTGAGCCAAATGGAGTTGTTCTCCCACAAGAACCACTCGGCTGATCCTTCTTCAATATGCCCTTCACCAACATGCAGTGTTTCCTTGATTGAATTAGCTCTCACACCAATATTTGCGTCTAGAGCCTTTGCATTGAGGGCTATCTGAAAACGGCTGTGGCGCTGAAGTTGCCTGTGAATGTGGAGTTGGTGGCATGTGAAACCCGCATGTGGAGCATTCGTTTGTGTGGGATGCTCTACCAGGTTCATTCCTAGATAATGCATTCAAACGGCACTAAGCATAGAGTGTGAAAACTGAGTTTCCTTGAGAGCTGCTTGGAAGCCTGATGGTGTGTGAAATTAGTGAGCAAATGGAGTTGTTCTCCCACAAGAACCACTCGGCTGATCCTTCTTCAATATGCCCTTCACCAACATGCAGTGTTTCCTTGATTGAATTAGCTCTCACACCAATATTTGCGTCTAGAGCCTTTGCATTGAGAGCTATCTGAAAACGGCTGTAGCGCTGAAGTTGCCTGTGAATGTGGAGTTGGTGGCATGTGAAACCCGCATGTGGAGCATTCGTTTGTGTGGGATGCTCTACCAGGTTCATTTCAGTCCTAGCCATACAAAGGGCACTAAGCATAGAGTGTGAAAACTGAGTTTCCTTGAGAGCTGCTTGGAAGCCTGATGGTGTGTGAAGTTAGTGAGCCAAATGGAGTTGTTCTCCCACAAGAACCACTCGGCTGATCCTTCTTCAATATGCCCTTCACCAACATGCAGTGTTTCCTTGATTGAATTAGCTCTCACACCAATATTTGCGTCTAGAGCCTTTGCATTGAGGGCTATCTGAAAACGGCTGTGGCGCTGAAGTTGCCTGTGAATGTGGAGTTGGTGGCATGTGAAACCCGCATGTGGAGCATTCGTTTGTGTGGGATGCTCTACCAGGTTCATTCCTAGATAATGCACTCAAAGGGCACTAAGCATAGAGTGTGAAAACTGAGTTTCCTTGAGAGCTGCTTGGAAGCCTGATGGTGTGTGAAGTTAGTGAGCCAAATGGAGTTGTTCTCCCACAAGAACCACTCGGCTGATCCTTCTTCAATATGCCCTTCACCAACATGCAGTGTTTCCTTGATTGAATTAGCTCTCACACCAATATTTGCGTCTAGAACCTTTGCATTGAGGGCTATCTGAAAATGGCTGTGGCGCTGAAGTTGCCTGTGAATGTGGAGTTGGTGGCATGTGAAACCCGCATGTGGAGCATTCGTTTGTGTGGGATGCTCTACCAGGTTCATTCCTAGATAATGCACTCAAAGGGCACTAAGCATAGAGTGTGAAAACTGAGTTTCCTTGAGAGCTGCTTGGAAGCCTGATGGTGTGTGAAGTTAGTGAGCCAAATGGAGTTGTTCTCCCACAAGAACCACTCGGCTGATCCTTCTTCAATATGCCCTTCACCAACATGCAGTGTTTCCTTGATTGAATTAGCTCTCACACCAATATTTGCGTCTAGAGCCTTTGCATTGAGGGCTATCTGAAAACGGCTGTGGCGCTGAAGTTGCCTGTGAATGTGGAGTTGGTGGCATGTGAAACCCGCATGTGGAGCATTCGTTTGTGTGGGATGCTCTACCAGGTTCATTCCTAGATAATGCATTCAAACGGCACTAAGCATAGAGTGTGAAAACTGAGTTTCCTTGAGAGCTGCTTGGAAGCCTGATGGTGTGTGAAATTAGTGAGCAAATGGAGTTGTTCTCCCACAAGAACCACTCGGCTGATCCTTCTTCAATATGCCCTTCACCAACATGCAGTGTTTCCTTGATTGAATTAGCTCTCACACCAATATTTGCGTCTAGAGCCTTTGCATTGAGGGCTATCTGAAAACGGCTGTGGCGCTGAAGTTGCCTGTGAATGTGGAGTTGGTGGCATGTGAAACCCGCATGTGGAGCATTCGTTTGTGTGGGATGCTCTACCAGGTTCATTTCAGTCCTAGCCATACAAAGGGCGCTAAGCATAGAGTGTGAAAACTGAGTTTTCTTGAGAGCTGCTTGGAAGCCTGATGGTGTGTGAAGTTAGTGAGCCAAATGGAGTTGTTCTCCCACAAGAACCACTCGGCTGATCCTTCTTCAATATGCCCTTCACCAACATGCAGTGTTTCCTTGATTGAATTAGCTCTCACACCAATATTTGCGTCTAGAGCCTTTGCATTGAGGGCTATCTGAAAACGGCTGTGGCGCTGAAGTTGCCTGTGAATGTGGAGTTGGTGGCATGTGAAACCCGCATGTGGAGCATTCGTTTGTGTGGGATGCTCTACCAGGTTCATTCCTAGATAATGCACTCAAAGGGCACTAAGCATAGAGTGTGAAAACTGAGTTTCCTTGAGAGCTGCTTGGAAGCCTGATGGTGTGTGAAGTTAGTGAGCCAAATGGAGTTGTTCTCCCACAAGAACCACTCGGCTGATCCTTCTTCAATATGCCCTTCACCAACATGCAGTGTTTCCTTGATTGAATTAGCTCTCACACCAATATTTGCGTCTAGAGCCTTTGCATTGAGGGCTATCTGAAAACGGCTGTGGCGCTGAAGTTGCCTGTGAATGTGGAGTTGGTGGCATGTGAAACCCGCATGTGGAGCATTCGTTTGTGTGGGATGCTCTACCAGGTTCATTCCTAGATAATGCACTCAAAGGGCACTAAGCATAGAGTGTGAAAACTGAGTTTCCTTGAGAGCTGCTTGGAAGCCTGATGGTGTGTGAAGTTAGTGAGCCAAATGGAGTTGTTCTCCCACAAGAACCACTCGGCTGATCCTTCTTCAATATGCCCTTCACCAACATGCAGTGTTTTCTTGATTGAATTAGCTCTCACACCAATATTTGCGTCTAGAGCCTTTGCATTGAGGGCTATCTGAAAACGGCTGTGGCGCTGAAGTTGCCTGTGAATGTGGAGTTGGTGGCATGTGAAACCCGCATGTGGAGCATTCGTTTGTGTAGGATGCTCTACCAGGTTCATTCCTAGATAATGCACTCAAAGGGCACTAAGCATAGAGTGTGAAAACTGAGTTTCCTTGAGAGCTGCTTGGAAGCCTGATGGTGTGTGAAGTTAGTGAGCCAAATGGAGTTGTTCTCCCACAAGAACCACTCGGCTGATCCTTCTTCAATATGCCCTTCACCAACATGCAGTGTTTCCTTGATTGAATTAGCTCTCACACCAATATTTGCGTCTAGAGCCTTTGCATTGAGGGCTATCTGAAAACGGCTGTGGCGCTGAAGTTGCCTGTGAATGTGGAGTTGGTGGCATGTGAAACCCGCATGTGGAGCATTCGTTTGTGTGGGATGCTCTACCAGGTTCATTCCTAGATAATGCACTCAAGGGGCACTAAGCATAGAGTGTGAAAACTGAGTTTCCTTGAGAGCTGCTTGGAAGCCTGATGGTGTGTGAAGTTAGTGAGCCAAATGGGGTTGTTCTCCCACAAGAACCACTCGGCTGATCCTTCTTCAATATGCCCTTCACCAACATGCAGTGTTTCCTTGATTGAATTAGCTCTCACACCAATATTTGTGTCTAGAGCCTTTGCATTGAGGGCTATCTGAAAATGGCTGTGGCGCTGAAGTTGCCTGTGAATGTGGAGTTGGTGGCATGTGAAACCTGCATGTGGAGCATTCGTTTGTGTGGGATGCTCTACCAGGTTCATTCCTAGATAATGCACTCAAAGGGCACTAAGCATAGAGTGTGAAAACTGAGTTTCCTTGAGAGCTGCTTGGAAGCCTGATGGTGTGTGAAGTTAGTGAGCCAAATGGAGTTGTTCTCCCACAAGAACCACTCGGCTGATCCTTCTTCAATATGCCCTTCACCAACATGCAGTGTTTCCTTGATTGAATTAGCTCTCACACCAATATTTGCGTCTAGAGCCTTTGCATTGAGGGCTATCTGAAAACGGCTGTGGCGCTGAAGTTGCCTGTGAATGTGGAGTTGGTGGCATGTGAAACCCGCATGTGGAGCATTCGTTTGTGTGGGATGCTCTACCAGGTTCATTCCTAGATAATGCATTCAAACGGCACTAAGCATAGAGTGTGAAAACTGAGTTTCCTTGAGAGCTGCTTGGAAGCCTGATGGTGTGTGAAATTAGTGAGCAAATGGAGTTGTTCTCTCACAAGAACCACTCGGCTGATCCTTCTTCAATATGCCCTTCACCAACATGCAGTGTTTCCTTGATTGAATTAGCTCTCACACCAATATTTGCGTCTAGAGCCTTTGCATTGAGGGCTATCTGAAAACGGCTGTGGCGCTGAAGTTGCCTGTGAATGTGGAGTTGGTGGCATGTGAAACCCGCATGTGGAGCATTCGTTTGTGTGGGATGCTCTACCAGGTTCATTCCTAGATAATGCACTCAAAGGGCACTAAGCATAGAGTGTGAAAACTGAGTTTCCTTGAGAGCTGCTTGGAAGCCTGATGGTGTGTGAAGTTAGTGAGCCAAATGGAGTTGTTCTCCCACAAGAACCACTCGGCTGATCCTTCTTCAATATGCCCTTCACCAACATGCAGTGTTTCCTTGATTGAATTAGCTCTCACACCAATATTTGCGTCTAGAGCCTTTGCATTGAGGGCTATCTGAAAACGGCTGTGGCACTGAAGTTGCCTGTGAATGTGGAGTTGGTGGCATGTGAAACCCGCATGTGGAGCATTCGTTTGTGTGGGATGCTCTACCAGGTTCATTCCTAGATAATGCACTCAAAGGGCACTAAGCATAGAGTGTGAAAACTGAGTTTCCTTGAGAGCTGCTTGGAAGCCTGATGCTGTGTGAAGTTAGTGAGCCAAATGGAGTTGTTCTCCCACAAGAACCACTCGGCTGATCCTTCTTCAATATGCCCTTCACCAACATGCAGAGTTTCCTTGATTGAATTAGCTCTCACACCAATATTTGCGTCTAGAGCCTTTGCATTGAGGGCTATCTGAAAACGGCTGTGGCGCTGAAGTTGCCTGTGAATGTGGAGTTGGTGGCATGTGAAACCCGCATGTGGAGCATTCGTTTGTGTGGGATGCTCTACCAGGTTCATTCCTAGATAATGCACTCAAGGGGCACTAAGCATAGAGTGTGAAAACTGAGTTTCCTTGAGAGCTGCTTGGAAGCCTGATGGTGTGTGAAGTTAGTGAGCCAAATGGGGTTGTTCTCCCACAAGAACCACTCGGCTGATCCTTCTTCAATATGCCCTTCACCAACATGCAGTGTTTCCTTGATTGAATTAGCTCTCACACCAATATTTGCGTCTAGAGCCTTTGCATTGAGGGCTATCTGAAAATGGCTGTGGCGCTGAAGTTGCCTGTGAATGTGGAGTTGGTGGCATGTGAAACCTGCATGTGGAGCATTCGTTTGTGTGGGATGCTCTACCAGATTCATTCCTAGATAATGCACTCAAAGGGCACTAAGCATAGAGTGTGAAAACTGAGTTTCCTTGAGAGCTGCTTGGAAGCCTGATGGTGTGTGAAGTTAGTGAGCCAAATGGAGTTGTTCTCCCACAAGAACCACTCGGCTGATCCTTCTTCAATATGCCCTTCACCAACATGCAGTGTTTCCTTGATTGAATTAGCTCTCACACCAATATTTGCGTCTAGAGCCTTTGCATTGAGGGCTATCTGAAAACGGCTGTGGCGCTGAAGTTGCCTGTGAATGTGGAGTTGGTGGCATGTGAAACCCGCATGTGGAGCATTCGTTTGTGTGGGATGCTCTACCAGGTTCATTCCTAGATAATGCATTCAAACGGCACTAAGCATAGAGTGTGAAAACTGAGTTTCCTTGAGAGCTGCTTGGAAGCCTGATGGTGTGTGAAATTAGTGAGCAAATGGAGTTGTTCTCTCACAAGAACCACTCGGCTGATCCTTCTTCAATATGCCCTTCACCAACATGCAGTGTTTCCTTGATTGAATTAGCTCTCACACCAATATTTGCGTCTAGAGCCTTTGCACTGAGGGCTATCTGAAAACGGCTGTGGCGCTGAAGTTGCCTGTGAATGTGGAGTTGGTGGCATGTGAAACCCGCATGTGGAGCATTCGTTTGTGTGGGATGCTCTACCAGGTTCATTCCTAGATAATGCACTCAAAGGGCACTAAGCATAGAGTGTGAAAACTGAGTTTCCTTGAGAGCTGCTTGGAAGCCTGATGGTGTGTGAAGTTAGTGAGCCAAATGGAGTTGTTCTCCCACAAGAACCACTCGGCTGATCCTTCTTCAATATGCCCTTCACCAACATGCAGTGTTTCCTTGATTGAATTAGCTCTCACACCAATATTTGCGTCTAGAGCCTTTGCATTGAGGGCTATCTGAAAACGGCTGTGGCGCTGAAGTTGCCTGTGAATGTGGAGTTGGTGGCATGTGAAACCCGCATGTGGAGCATTCGTTTGTGTGGGATGCTCTACCAGGTTCATTCCTAGATAATGCACTCAAAGGGCACTAAACATAGAGTGTGAAAACTGAGTTTCCTTGAGAGCTGCTTGGAAGCCTGATGGTGTGTGAAGTTAGTGAGCCAAATGGAGTTGTTCTCCCACAAGAACCACTCGGCTGATCCTTCTTCAATATGCCCTTCACCAACATGCAGTGTTTCCTTGATTGAATTAGCTCTCACACCAATATTTGCGTCTAGAGCCTTTGCATTGAGGGCTATCTGAAAACGGCTGTGGCGCTGAAGTTGCCTGTGAATGTGGAGTTGGTGGCATGTGAAACCCGCATGTGGAGCATTCG
The DNA here is from genome assembly GCF_030435755.1 of Ochotona princeps. Taxonomy (NCBI): domain Eukaryota; kingdom Metazoa; phylum Chordata; class Mammalia; order Lagomorpha; family Ochotonidae; genus Ochotona; species Ochotona princeps. The sequence goes on along the minus strand of NW_026697151.1, from coordinate 98,416 downwards.
TTTGTGTGGGATGCTCTACCAGGTTCATTTCAGTCCTAGCCATACAAAGGGCGCTAAGCATAGAGTGTGAAAACTGAGTTTCCTTGAGAGCTGCTTGGAAGCCTGATGGTGTGTGAAGTTAGTGAGCCAAATGGAGTTGTTCTCCCACAAGAACCACTCGGCTGATCCTTCTTCAATATGCCCTTCACCAACATGCAGTGTTTCCTTGATTGAATTAGCTCTCACACCAATATTTGCGTCTAGAGCCTTTGCATTGAGGGCTATCTGAAAACGGCTGTGGCGCTGAAGTTGCCTGTGAATGTGGAGTTGGTGGCATGTGAAACCCGCATGTGGAGCATTCGTTTGTGTGGGATGCTCTACCAGGTTCATTTCAGTCCTAGCCATACAAAGGGCACTAAGCATAGAGTGTGAAAACTGAGTTTCCTTGAGAGCTGCTTGGAAGCCTGATGGTGTGTGAAGTTAGTGAGCCAAATGGAGTTGTTCTCCCACAAGAACCACTCGGCTGATCCTTCTTCAATATGCCCTTCACCAACATGCAGTGTTTCCTTGATTGAATTAGCTCTCACACCAATATTTGCGTCTAGAGCCTTTGCATTGAGGGCTATCTGAAAATGGCTGTGGCGCTGAAGTTGCCTGTGAATGTGGAGTTGGTGGCATGTGAAACCCGCATGTGGAGCATTCGTTTGTGTGGGATGCTCTACCATGTTCCTTCCTAGATAATGCACTCAAAGGGCACTAAGCATAGAGTGTGAAAACTGAGTTTCCTTGAGAGCTGCTTGGAAGCCTGATGGTGTGTGAAGTTAGTGAGCCAAATGGAGTTGTTCTCCCACAAGAACCACTCGGCTGATCCTTCTTCAATATGCCCTTCACCAACATGCAGTGTTTCCTTGATTGAATTAGCTCTCACACCAATATTTGCGTCTAGAGCCTTTGCATTGAGGGCTATCTGAAAACGGCTGTGGCGCTGAAGTTGCCTGTGAATGTGGAGTTGGTGGCATGTGAAACCCTCATGTGGAGCATTCGTTTGTGTGGGATGCTCTCCAAGCTTCATTCCTAGATAATGCACTCAAAGGGCACTAAACATAGAGTGTGAAAACTGAGTTTCCTTGAGAGCTGCTTGGAAGCCTGATGGTGTGTGAAGTTAGTGAGCCAAATGGAGTTGTTCTCCCACAAGAACCACTCGGCTGATCCTTCTTCAATATGCCCTTCACCAACATGCAGTGTTTCCTTTATTGAATTAGCTCTCACACCAATATTTGCGTCTAGAGCCTTTGCATTGAGGGCTATCTGAAAACGGCTGTGGCACTGAAGTTGCCTGTGAATGTGGAGTTGGTGGCATGTGAAACCCTCATGTGGAGCATTCGTTTGTGTGGGATGCTCTCCAAGCTTCATTCCTAGATAATGCACTCAAAGGGCACTAAACATAGAGTGTGAAAACTGAGTTTCCTTGAGAGCTGCTTGGAAGCCTGATGGTGTGTGAAGTTAGTGAGCCAAATGGAGTTGTTCTCCCACAAGAACCACTCGGCTGATCCTTCTTCAATATGCCCTTCACCAACATGCAGTGTTTCCTTGATTGAATTAGCTCTCACACCAATATTTGCGTCTAGAGCCTTTGCATTGAGGGCTATCTGAAAATGGCTGTGGCGCTGAAGTTGCCTGTGAATGTGGAGTTGGTGGCATGTGAAACCCGCATGTGGAGCATTCGTTTGTGTGGGATGCTCTACCAGGTTCATTCCTAGATAATGCACTCAAAGGGCACTAAGCATAGAGTGTGAAAACTGAGTTTCCTTGAGAGCTGCTTGGAATCCTGATGGTGTGTGAAGTTAGTGAGCCAAATGGAGTTGTTCTCCCACAAGAACCACTCGGCTGATCCTTCTTCAATATGCCCTTCACCAACATGCAGTGTTTCCTTGATTGAATTAGCTCTCACACCAATATTTGCGTCTAGAGCCTTTGCATTGAGGGCTATCTGAAAACGGCTTGGCGCTGAAGTTGCCTGTGAGTGTGGAGTTGGTGGCATGTGAAACCCGCATGTGGAGCATTCGTTTGTGTGGGATGCTCTACCAGGTTCATTCCTAGATAATGCACTCAAAGGGCACTAAGCATAGAGTGTGAAAACTGAGTTTCCTTGAGAGCTGCTTGGAAGCCTGATGGTGTGTGAAGTTAGTGAGCCAAATGGAGTTGTTCTCCCACAAGAACCACTCGGCTGATCCTTCTACAATATGCCCCTCACCAACATGCAGTGTTTCCTTGATTGAATTAGCTCTCACACCAATATTTGCGTCTAGAGCCTTTGCATTGAGGGCTATCTGAAAATGGCTGTGGCGCTGAAGTTGCCTGTGAATGTGGAGTTGGTGGCATGTGAAACCCGCATGTGGAGCATTCGTTTGTGTGGGATGCTCTACCAGGTTCATTCCTAGATAATGCACTCAAAGGGCACTAAGCATAGAGTGTGAAAACTGAGTTTCCTTGAGAGCTGCTTGGAAGCCGGATGGTGTGTGAAGTTAGTGAGCCAAATGGAGTTGTTCTCCCACAAGAACCACTCGGCTGATCCTTCTTCAATATGCCCCTCACCAACATGCAGAGTTTCCTTGATTAAATTAGCTCTCACACCAATATTTGCGTCTAGAGCCTTTGCATTGAGGGCTATCTGAAAACGGCTGTGGCGCTGAAGTTGCCTGTGAATGTGGAGTTGGTGGCATGTGAAACCCGCATGTGGAGCATTCGTTTGTGTGGGATGCTCTACCAGGTTCATTCCTAGATAATGCACTCAAAGGGCACTAAGCATAGAGTGTGAAAACTGAGTTTCCTTGAGAGCTGCTTGGAAGCCTGATGGTGTGTGAAGTTAGTGAGCCAAATGGAGTTGTTCTCCCACAAGAACCACTCGGCTGATCCTTCTTCAATATGCCCTTCACCAACATGCAGTGTTTCCTTGATTGAATTAGCTCTCACACCAATATTTGCGTCTAGAGCCTTTGCATTGAGGGCTATCTGAAAACGGCTTGGCGCTGAAGTTGCCTGTGAGTGTGGAGTTGGTGGCATGTGAAACCCGCATGTGGAGCATTCGTTTGTGTGGGATGCTCTACCAGGTTCATTCCTAGATAATGCACTCAAGGGGCACTAAGCATAGAGTGTGAAAACTGAGTTTCCTTGAGAGCTGCTTGGAAGCCTGATGGTGTGTGAAGTTAGTGAGCCAAATGGAGTTGTTCTCCCACAAGAACCACTCGGCTGATCCTTCTTCAATATGCCCCTCACCAACATGCAGAGTTTCCTTGATTAAATTATTCTCACACCAATATTTGCGTCTAGAGCCTTTGCATTGAGGGCTATCTGAAAACGGATGTGGCGCTGAAGTTGCCTGTGAATGTGGAGTTGGTGGCATGTGAAACCCGCATGTGGAGCATTCGTTTGTGTGGGATGCTCTACCAGGTTCATTCCTAGATAATGCACTCAAAGGGCACTAAGCATAGAGTGGGAAAACTGAGTTTCCTTGAGAGCTGCTTGGAAGCCTGATGGTGTGTGAAGTTAGTGAGCCAAATGGAGTTGTTCTCCCACAAGAACCACTCGGCTGATCCTTCTTCAATATGCCCTTCACCAACATGCAGTGTTTCCTTGATTGAATTAGCTCTCACACCAATATTTGCGTCTAGAGCCTTTGCATTGAGGGCTATCTGAAAACGGCTGTGGCGCTGAAGTTGCCTGTGAATGTGGAGTTGGTGGCATGTGAAACCCGCATGTGGAGCATTCGTTTGTGTGGGATGCTCTACCAGGTTCATTCCTAGATAATGCACTCAAAGGGCACTAAGCATAGAGTGTGAAAACTGAGTTTCCTTGAGAGCTGCTTGGAAGCCTGATGGTGTGTGAAGTTAGTGAGCCAAATGGAGTTGTTCTCCCACAAGAACCACTCGGCTGATCCTTCTTCAATATGCCCTTCACCAACATGCAGTGTTTCCTTGATTGAATTAGCTCTCACACCAATATTTGCGTCTAGAGCCTTTGCATTGAGGGCTATCTGAAAACGGCTGTGGCGCTGAAGTTGCCTGTGAATGTGGAGTTGGTGGCATGTGAAACCCGCATGTGGAGCATTCGTTTGTGTGGGATGCTCTACCAGGTTCATTCCTAGATAATGCATTCAAAGGGCACTAAGCATAGAGTGTGAAAACTGAGTTTCCTTGAGAGCTGCTTGGAAGCCGGATGGTGTGTGAAGTTAGTGAGCCAAATGGAGTTGTTCTCCCACAAGAACCACTCGGCTGATCCTTCTTCAATATGCCCTTCACCAACATGCAGTGTTTCCTTGATTGAATTAGCTCTCACACCAATATTTGCGTCTAGAGCCTTTGCATTGAGGGCTATCTGAAAACGGCTGTAGCGCTGAAGTTGCCTGTGAATGTGTAGTTGGTGGCATGTGAAACCCGCATGTGGAGCATTCGTTTGTGTGGGATGCTCTACCAGGTTCATTTCAGTCCTAGCCATACAAAGGGCACTAAGCATAGAGTGTGAAAACTGAGTTTCCTTGAGAGCTGCTTGGAAGCCTGATGGTGTGTGAAGTTAGTGAGCCAAATGGAGTTGTTCTCCCACAAGAACCACTCGGCTGATCCTTCTTCACTATGCCCTTCACCAACATGCAGTGTTTCCTTGATTGAATTAGCTCTCACACCAATATTTGCGTCTAGAGCCTTTGCATTGAGGGCTATCTGAAAACGGATGTGGCGCTGAAGTTGCCTGTGAATGTGGAGTTGGTGGCATGTGAAACCCGCATGTGGAGCATTCGTTTGTGTGGGATGCTCTACCAGGTTCATTCCTAGATAATGCACTCAAAGGGCACTAAGCATAGAGTGTGAAAACTGAGTTTCCTTGAGAGCTGCTTGGAAGCCTGATGGTGTGTGAAGTTAGTGAGCCAAATGGAGTTGTTCTCCCACAAGAACCACTCGGTTGATCCTTCTTCAATATGCCCTTCACCAACATGCAGTGTTTCCTTGATTGAATTAGCTCTCACACCAATATTTGCGTCTAGAGCCTTTGCATTGAGGGCTATCTGAAAACGGCTGTGGCGCTGAAGTTGCCTGTGAATGTGGAGTTGGTGGCATGTGAAACCCGCATGTGGAGCATTCGTTTGTGTGGGATGCTCTACCAGGTTCATTCCTAGATAATGCACTCAAAGGGCACTAAGCATAGAGTGTGAAAACTGAGTTTCCTTGAGAGCTGCTTGGAAGCCTGATGGTGTGTGAAGTTAGTGAGCCAAATGGAGTTGTTCTCCCACAAGAACCACTCGGCTGATCCTTCTTCAATATGCCCTTCACCAACATGCAGTGTTTCCTTGATTGAATTAGCTCTCACACCAATATTTGCGTCTAGAGCCTTTGCATTGAGGGCTATCTGAAAACGGCTGTGGCGCTGAAGTTGCCTGTGAATGTGGAGTTGGTGGCATGTGAAACCCGCATGTGGAGCATTCGTTTGTGTGGGATGCTCTACCAGGTTCATTCCTAGATAATGCACTCAAAGGGCACTAAGCATAGAGTGTGAAAACTGAGTTTCCTTGAGAGCTGCTTGGAAGCCTGATGGTGTGTGAAGTTAGTGAGCCAAATGGAGTTGTTCTCCCACAAGAACCACTCGGCTGATCCTTCTTCAATATGCCCTTCACCAACATGCAGTGTTTCCTTGACTGAATTAGCTCTCACACCAATATTTGCGTCTAGAGCCTTTGCATTGAGGGCTATCTGAAAACGGCTGTGGCGCTGAAGTTGCCTGTGAATGTGGAGTTGGTGGCATGTGAAACCCGCATGTGGAGCATTAGTTTGTGTAGGATGCTCTACCAGGTTCATTCCTATATAATGCACTCAAAGGGCACTAAGCATAGAGTGTGAAAACTGAGTTTCCTTGAGAGCTGCTTGGAAGCCTGATGGTGTGTGAAGTTAGTGAGCCAAATGGAGTTGTTCTCCCACAAGAACCACTCGGCTGATCCTTCTTCAATATGCCCTTCACCAACATGCAGTGTTTCCTTGATTGAATTAGCTCTCACACCAATATTTGCGTCTAGAGCCTTTGCATTGAGGGCTATCTGAAAACGGCTGTGGCGCTGAAGTTGCCTGTGAATGTGGAGTTGGTGGCATGTGAAACCCGCATGTGGAGCATTCGTTTGTGTGGGATGCTCTACCAGGTTCATTCCTAGATAATGCATTCAAACGGCACTAAGCATAGAGTGTGAAAACTGAGTTTCCTTGAGAGCTGCTTGGAAGCCTGATGGTGTGTGAAATTAGTGAGCAAATGGAGTTGTTCTCCCACAAGAACCACTCGGCTGATCCTTCTTCAATATGCCCTTCACCAACATGCAGTGTTTCCTTGATTGAATTAGCTCTCACACCAATATTTGCGTCTAGAGCCTTTGCATTGAGAGCTATCTGAAAACGGCTGTAGCGCTGAAGTTGCCTGTGAATGTGGAGTTGGTGGCATGTGAAACCCGCATGTGGAGCATTCGTTTGTGTGGGATGCTCTACCAGGTTCATTTCAGTCCTAGCCATACAAAGGGCACTAAGCATAGAGTGTGAAAACTGAGTTTCCTTGAGAGCTGCTTGGAAGCCTGATGGTGTGTGAAGTTAGTGAGCCAAATGGAGTTGTTCTCCCACAAGAACCACTCGGCTGATCCTTCTTCAATATGCCCTTCACCAACATGCAGTGTTTCCTTGATTGAATTAGCTCTCACACCAATATTTGCGTCTAGAGCCTTTGCATTGAGGGCTATCTGAAAACGGCTGTGGCGCTGAAGTTGCCTGTGAATGTGGAGTTGGTGGCATGTGAAACCCGCATGTGGAGCATTCGTTTGTGTGGGATGCTCTACCAGGTTCATTCCTAGATAATGCACTCAAAGGGCACTAAGCATAGAGTGTGAAAACTGAGTTTCCTTGAGAGCTGCTTGGAAGCCTGATGGTGTGTGAAGTTAGTGAGCCAAATGGAGTTGTTCTCCCACAAGAACCACTCGGCTGATCCTTCTTCAATATGCCCTTCACCAACATGCAGTGTTTCCTTGATTGAATTAGCTCTCACACCAATATTTGCGTCTAGAACCTTTGCATTGAGGGCTATCTGAAAATGGCTGTGGCGCTGAAGTTGCCTGTGAATGTGGAGTTGGTGGCATGTGAAACCCGCATGTGGAGCATTCGTTTGTGTGGGATGCTCTACCAGGTTCATTCCTAGATAATGCACTCAAAGGGCACTAAGCATAGAGTGTGAAAACTGAGTTTCCTTGAGAGCTGCTTGGAAGCCTGATGGTGTGTGAAGTTAGTGAGCCAAATGGAGTTGTTCTCCCACAAGAACCACTCGGCTGATCCTTCTTCAATATGCCCTTCACCAACATGCAGTGTTTCCTTGATTGAATTAGCTCTCACACCAATATTTGCGTCTAGAGCCTTTGCATTGAGGGCTATCTGAAAACGGCTGTGGCGCTGAAGTTGCCTGTGAATGTGGAGTTGGTGGCATGTGAAACCCGCATGTGGAGCATTCGTTTGTGTGGGATGCTCTACCAGGTTCATTCCTAGATAATGCATTCAAACGGCACTAAGCATAGAGTGTGAAAACTGAGTTTCCTTGAGAGCTGCTTGGAAGCCTGATGGTGTGTGAAATTAGTGAGCAAATGGAGTTGTTCTCCCACAAGAACCACTCGGCTGATCCTTCTTCAATATGCCCTTCACCAACATGCAGTGTTTCCTTGATTGAATTAGCTCTCACACCAATATTTGCGTCTAGAGCCTTTGCATTGAGGGCTATCTGAAAACGGCTGTGGCGCTGAAGTTGCCTGTGAATGTGGAGTTGGTGGCATGTGAAACCCGCATGTGGAGCATTCGTTTGTGTGGGATGCTCTACCAGGTTCATTTCAGTCCAAGCCATACAAAGGGCGCTAAGCATAGAGTGTGAAAACTGAGTTTTCTTGAGAGCTGCTTGGAAGCCTGATGGTGTGTGAAGTTAGTGAGCCAAATGGAGTTGTTCTCCCACAAGAACCACTCGGCTGATCCTTCTTCAATATGCCCTTCACCAACATGCAGTGTTTCCTTGATTGAATTAGCTCTCACACCAATATTTGCGTCTAGAGCCTTTGCATTGAGGGCTATCTGAAAACGGCTGTGGCGCTGAAGTTGCCTGTGAATGTGGAGTTGGTGGCATGTGAAACCCGCATGTGGAGCATTCGTTTGTGTGGGATGCTCTACCAGGTTCATTCCTAGATAATGCACTCAAAGGGCACTAAGCATAGAGTGTGAAAACTGAGTTTCCTTGAGAGCTGCTTGGAAGCCTGATGGTGTGTGAAGTTAGTGAGCCAAATGGAGTTGTTCTCCCACAAGAACCACTCGGCTGATCCTTCTTCAATATGCCCTTCACCAACATGCAGTGTTTCCTTGATTGAATTAGCTCTCACACCAATATTTGCGTCTAGAGCCTTTGCATTGAGGGCTATCTGAAAACGGCTGTGGCGCTGAAGTTGCCTGTGAATGTGGAGTTGGTGGCATGTGAAACCCGCATGTGGAGCATTCGTTTGTGTGGGATGCTCTACCAGGTTCATTCCTAGATAATGCACTCAAAGGGCACTAAGCATAGAGTGTGAAAACTGAGTTTCCTTGAGAGCTGCTTGGAAGCCTGATGGTGTGTGAAGTTAGTGAGCCAAATGGAGTTGTTCTCCCACAAGAACCACTCGGCTGATCCTTCTTCAATATGCCCTTCACCAACATGCAGTGTTTTCTTGATTGAATTAGCTCTCACACCAATATTTGCGTCTAGAGCCTTTGCATTGAGGGCTATCTGAAAACGGCTGTGGCGCTGAAGTTGCCTGTGAATGTGGAGTTGGTGGCATGTGAAACCCGCATGTGGAGCATTCGTTTGTGTAGGATGCTCTACCAGGTTCATTCCTAGATAATGCACTCAAAGGGCACTAAGCATAGAGTGTGAAAACTGAGTTTCCTTGAGAGCTGCTTGGAAGCCTGATGGTGTGTGAAGTTAGTGAGCCAAATGGAGTTGTTCTCCCACAAGAACCACTCGGCTGATCCTTCTTCAATATGCCCTTCACCAACATGCAGTGTTTCCTTGATTGAATTAGCTCTCACACCAATATTTGCGTCTAGAGCCTTTGCATTGAGGGCTATCTGAAAACGGCTGTGGCGCTGAAGTTGCCTGTGAATGTGGAGTTGGTGGCATGTGAAACCCGCATGTGGAGCATTCGTTTGTGTGGGATGCTCTACCAGGTTCATTCCTAGATAATGCACTCAAGGGGCACTAAGCATAGAGTGTGAAAACTGAGTTTCCTTGAGAGCTGCTTGGAAGCCTGATGGTGTGTGAAGTTAGTGAGCCAAATGGGGTTGTTCTCCCACAAGAACCACTCGGCTGATCCTTCTTCAATATGCCCTTCACCAACATGCAGTGTTTTCTTGATTGAATTAGCTCTCACACCAATATTTGCGTCTAGAGCCTTTGCATTGAGGGCTATCTGAAAATGGCTGTGGCGCTGAAGTTGCCTGTGAATGTGGAGTTGGTGGCATGTGAAACCTGCATGTGGAGCATTCGTTTGTGTGGGATGCTCTACCAGGTTCATTCCTAGATAATGCACTCAAAGGGCACTAAGCATAGAGTGTGAAAACTGAGTTTCCTTGAGAGCTGCTTGGAAGCCTGATGGTGTGTGAAGTTAGTGAGCCAAATGGAGTTGTTCTCCCACAAGAACCACTCGGCTGATCCTTCTTCAATATGCCCTTCACCAACATGCAGTGTTTCCTTGATTGAATTAGCTCTCACACCAATATTTGCGTCTAGAGCCTTTGCATTGAGGGCTATCTGAAAACGGCTGTGGCGCTGAAGTTGCCTGTGAATGTGGAGTTGGTGGCATGTGAAACCCGCATGTGGAGCATTCGTTTGTGTGGGATGCTCTACCAGGTTCATTCCTAGATAATGCATTCAAACGGCACTAAGCATAGAGTGTGAAAACTGAGTTTCCTTGAGAGCTGCTTGGAAGCCTGATGGTGTGTGAAATTAGTGAGCCAAATGGAGTTGTTCTCTCACAAGAACCACTCGGCTGATCCTTCTTCAATATGCCCTTCACCAACATGCAGTGTTTCCTTGATTGAATTAGCTCTCACACCAATATTTGCGTCTAGAGCCTTTGCATTGAGGGCTATCTGAAAACGGCTGTGGCGCTGAAGTTGCCTGTGAATGTGGAGTTGGTGGCATGTGAAACCCGCATGTGGAGCATTCGTTTGTGTGGGATGCTCTACCAGGTTCATTCCTAGATAATGCACTCAAAGGGCACTAAGCATAGAGTGTGAAAACTGAGTTTCCTTGAGAGCTGCTTGGAAGCCTGATGGTGTGTGAAGTTAGTGAGCCAAATGGAGTTGTTCTCCCACAAGAACCACTCGGCTGATCCTTCTTCAATATGCCCTTCACCAACATGCAGTGTTTCCTTGATTGAATTAGCTCTCACACCAATATTTGCGTCTAGAGCCTTTGCATTGAGGGCTATCTGAAAACGGCTGTGGCGCTGAAGTTGCCTGTGAATGTGGAGTTGGTGGCATGTGAAACCCGCATGTGGAGCATTCGTTTGTGTGGGATGCTCTACCAGGTTCATTCCTAGATAATGCACTCAAAGGGCACTAAACATAGAGTGTGAAAACTGATTTTCCTTGAGAGCTGCTTGGAAGCCTGATGGTGTGTGAAGTTAGTGAGCCAAATGGAGTTGTTCTCCCACAAGAACCACTCGGCTGATCCTTCTTCAATATGCCCTTCACCAACATGCAGTGTTTCCTTGATTGAATTAGCTCTCACACAAATATTTGCGTCTAGAGCCTTTGCATTGAGGGCTATCTGAAAACGGCTGTGGCGCTGAAGTTGCCTGTGAATGTGGAGTTGGTGGCATGTGAAACCCGCATGTGGAGCATTCGTTTGTGTGGGATGCTCTACCAGGTTCATTTCAGTCCTAGCCATACAAAGGGCGCTAAGCATAGAGTGTGAAAACTGAGTTTCCTTGAGAGCTGCTTGGAAGCCTGATGGTGTGTGAAGTTAGTGAGCCAAATGGAGTTGTTCTCCCACAAGAACCACTCGGCTGATCCTTCTTCAATATGCCCTTCACCAACATGCAGTGTTTCCTTGATTGAATTAGCTCTCACACCAATATTTGCGTCTAGAGCCTTTGCATTGAGGGCTATCTGAAAACGGCTGTGGCGCTGAAGTTGCCTGTGAATGTGGAGTTGGTGGCATGTGAAACCCGCATGTGGAGCATTCGTTTGTGTGGGATGCTCTACCAGGTTCATTTCAGTCCTAGCCATACAAAGGGCACTAAGCATAGAGTGTGAAAACTGAGTTTCCTTGAGAGCTGCTTGGAAGCCTGATGGTGTGTGAAGTTAGTGAGCCAAATGGAGTTGTTCTCCCACAAGAACCACTCGGCTGATCCTTCTTCAATATGCCCTTCACCAACATGCAGTGTTTCCTTGATTGAATTAGCTCTCACACCAATATTTGCGTCTAGAGCCTTTGCATTGAGGGCTATCTGAAAATGGCTGTGGCGCTGAAGTTACCTGTGAATGTGGAGTTGGTGGCATGTGAAACCCGCATGTGGAGCATTCGTTTGTGTGGGATGCTCTACCATGTTCATTCCTAGATAATGCACTCAAAGGGCACTAAGCATAGAGTGTGAAAACTGAGTTTCCTTGAGAGCTGCTTGGAAGCCTGATGGTGTGTGAAGTTAGTGAGCCAAATGGAGTTGTTCTCCCACAAGAACCACTCGGCTGATCCTTCTTCAATATGCCCTTCACCAACATGCAGTGTTTCCTTGATTGAATTAGCTCTCACACCAATATTTGCGTCTAGAGCCTTTGCATTGAGGGCTATCTGAAAACGGCTGTGGCGCTGAAGTTGCCTGTGAATGTAGAGTTGGTGGCATGTGAAACCCGCATGTGGAGCATTCGTTTGTGTGGGATGCTCTACCAGGTTCATTTCAGTCCTAGCCATACAAAGGGCGCTAAGCATAGAGTGTGAAAACTGAGTTTCCTTGAGAGCTGCTTGGAAGCCTGATGGTGTGTGAAGTTAGTGAGCCAAATGGAGTTGTTCTCCCACAAGAACCACTCGGCTGATCCTTCTTCAATATGCCCTTCACCAACATGCAGTGTTTCCTTGATTGAATTAGCTCTCACACCAATATTTGCGTCTAGAGCCTTTGCATTGAGGGCTATCTGAAAACGGCTGTGGCGCTGAAGTTGCCTGTGAATGTGGAGTTGGTGGCATGTGAAACCCGCATGTGGAGCATTCGTTTGTGTGGGATGCTCTACCAGGTTCATTCCTAGATAATGCACTCAAAGGGCACTAAGCATAGAGTGTGAAAACTGAGTTTCCTTGAGAGCTGCTTGGAAGCCTGATGGTGTGTGAAGTTAGTGAGCCAAATGGAGTTGTTCTCCCACAAGAACCACTCGGCTGATCCTTCTTCAATATGCCCTTCACCAACATGCAGTGTTTCCTTGATTGAATTAGCTCTCACACCAATATTTGCGTCTAGAGCCTTTGCATTGAGGGCTATCTGAAAACGGCTGTGGCGCTGAAGTTGCCTGTGAATGTGGAGTTGGTGGCATGTGAAACCCGCATGTGGAGCATTCGTTTGTGTGGGATGCTCTACCAGGTTCATTCCTAGATAATGCACTCAAAGGGCACTAAGCATAGAGTGTGAAAACTGAGTTTCCTTGAGAGCTGCTTGGAAGCCTGATGGTGTGTGAAGTTAGTGAGCCAAATGGAGTTGTTCTCCCACAAGAACCACTCGGCTGATCCTTCTTCAATATGCCCTTCACCAACATGCAGTGTTTCCTTGATTGAATTAGCTCTCACACCAATATTTGCGTCTAGAGCCTTTGCATTGAGGGCTATCTGAAAACGGCTGTGGCGCTGAAGTTGCCTGTGAATGTGGAGTTGGTGGCATGTGAAACCCGCATGTGGAGCATTCGTTTGTGTGGGATGCTCTACCAGGTTCATTCCTAGATAATGCACTCAAAGGGCACTAAGCATAGAGTGTGAAAACTGAGTTTCCTTGAGAGCTGCTTGGAAGCCTGATGGTGTGTGAAGTTAGTGAGCCAAATGGAGTTGTTCTCCCACAAGAACCACTCGGCTGATCCTTCTTCAATATGCCCTTCACCAACATGCAGTGTTTCCTTGATTGAATTAGCTCTCACACCAATATTTGCGTCTAGAGCCTTTGCATTGAGGGCTATCTGAAAACGGCTGTGGCGCTGAAGTTGCCTGTGAATGTGGAGTTGGTGGCATGTGAAACCCGCATGTGGAGCATTCGTTTGTGTGGGATGCTCTACCAGGTTCATTCCTAGATAATGCACTCAAAGGGCACTAAGCATAGAGTGTGAAAACTGAGTTTCCTTGAGAGCTGCTTGGAAGCCTGATGGTGTGTGAAGTTAGTGAGCCAAATGGAGTTGTTCTCCCACAAGAACCACTCGGCTGATCCTTCTTCAATATGCCCTTCACCAACATGCAGTGTTTTCTTGATTGAATTAGCTCTCACACCAATATTTGCGTCTAGAGCCTTTGCATTGAGGGCTATCTGAAAACGGCTGTGGCGCTGAAGTTGCCTGTGAATGTGGAGTTGGTGGCATGTGAAACCCGCATGTGGAGCATTCGTTTGTGTAGGATGCTCTACCAGGTTCATTCCTAGATAATGCACTCAAAGGGCACTAAGCATAGAGTGTGAAAACTGAGTTTCCTTGAGAGCTGCTTGGAAGCCTGATGGTGTGTGAAGTTAGTGAGCCAAATGGAGTTGTTCTCCCACAAGAACCACTCGGCTGATCCTTCTTCAATATGCCCTTCACCAACATGCAGTGTTTCCTTGATTGAATTAGCTCTCACACCAATATTTGCGTCTAGAGCCTTTGCATTGAGGGCTATCTGAAAACGGCTGTGGCGCTGAAGTTGCCTGTGAATGTGGAGTTGGTGGCATGTGAAACCCGCATGTGGAGCATTCGTTTGTGTGGGATGCTCTACCAGGTTCATTCCTAGATAATGCACTCAAGGGGCACTAAGCATAGAGTGTGAAAACTGAGTTTCCTTGAGAGCTGCTTGGAAGCCTGATGGTGTGTGAAGTTAGTGAGCCAAATGGGGTTGTTCTCCCACAAGAACCACTCGGCTGATCCTTCTTCAATATGCCCTTCACCAACATGCAGTGTTTTCTTGATTGAATTAGCTCTCACACCAATATTTGCGTCTAGAGCCTTTGCATTGAGGGCTATCTGAAAATGGCTGTGGCGCTGAAGTTGCCTGTGAATGTGGAGTTGGTGGCATGTGAAACCTGCATGTGGAGCATTCGTTTGTGTGGGATGCTCTACCAGGTTCATTCCTAGATAATGCACTCAAAGGGCACTAAGCATAGAGTGTGAAAACTGAGTTTCCTTGAGAGCTGCTTGGAAGCCTGATGGTGTGTGAAGTTAGTGAGCCAAATGGAGTTGTTCTCCCACAAGAACCACTCGGCTGATCCTTCTTCAATATGCCCTTCACCAACATGCAGTGTTTCCTTGATTGAATTAGCTCTCACACCAATATTTGCGTCTAGAGCCTTTGCATTGAGGGCTATCTGAAAACGGCTGTGGCGCTGAAGTTGCCTGTGAATGTGGAGTTGGTGGCATGTGAAACCCGCATGTGGAGCATTCGTTTGTGTGGGATGCTCTACCAGGTTCATTCCTAGATAATGCATTCAAACGGCACTAAGCATAGAGTGTGAAAACTGAGTTTCCTTGAGAGCTGCTTGGAAGCCTGATGGTGTGTGAAATTAGTGAGCCAAATGGAGTTGTTCTCTCACAAGAACCACTCGGCTGATCCTTCTTCAATATGCCCTTCACCAACATGCAGTGTTTCCTTGATTGAATTAGCTCTCACACCAATATTTGCGTCTAGAGCCTTTGCATTGAGGGCTATCTGAAAACGGCTGTGGCGCTGAAGTTGCCTGTGAATGTGGAGTTGGTGGCATGTGAAACCCGCATGTGGAGCATTCGTTTGTGTGGGATGCTCTACCAGGTTCATTCCTAGATAATGCACTCAAAGGGCACTAAGCATAGAGTGTGAAAACTGAGTTTCCTTGAGAGCTGCTTGGAAGCCTGATGGTGTGTGAAGTTAGTGAGCCAAATGGAGTTGTTCTCCCACAAGAACCACTCGGCTGATCCTTCTTCAATATGCCCTTCACCAACATGCAGTGTTTCCTTGATTGAATTAGCTCTCACACCAATATTTGCGTCTAGAGCCTTTGCATTGAGGGCTATCTGAAAACGGCTGTGGCGCTGAAGTTGCCTGTGAATGTGGAGTTGGTGGCATGTGAAACCCGCATGTGGAGCATTCGTTTGTGTGGGATGCTCTACCAGGTTCATTCCTAGATAATGCACTCAAAGGGCACTAAACATAGAGTGTGAAAACTGATTTTCCTTGAGAGCTGCTTGGAAGCCTGATGGTGTGTGAAGTTAGTGAGCCAAATGGAGTTGTTCTCCCACAAGAACCACTCGGCTGATCCTTCTTCAATATGCCCTTCACCAACATGCAGTGTTTCCTTGATTGAATTAGCTCTCACACAAATATTTGCGTCTAGAGCCTTTGCATTGAGGGCTATCTGAAAACGGCTGTGGCGCTGAAGTTGCCTGTGAATGTGGAGTTGGTGGCATGTGAAACCCGCATGTGGAGCATTCGTTTGTGTGGGATGCTCTACCAGGTTCATTTCAGTCCTAGCCATACAAAGGGCGCTAAGCATAGAGTGTGAAAACTGAGTTTCCTTGAGAGCTGCTTGGAAGCCTGATGGTGTGTGAAGTTAGTGAGCCAAATGGAGTTGTTCTCCCACAAGAACCACTCGGCTGATCCTTCTTCAATATGCCCTTCACCAACATGCAGTGTTTCCTTGATTGAATTAGCTCTCACACCAATATTTGCGTCTAGAGCCTTTGCATTGAGGGCTATCTGAAAACGGCTGTGGCGCTGAAGTTGCCTGTGAATGTGGAGTTGGTGGCATGTGAAACCCGCATGTGGAGCATTCGTTTGTGTGGGATGCTCTACCAGGTTCATTTCAGTCCTAGCCATACAAAGGGCACTAAGCATAGAGTGTGAAAACTGAGTTTCCTTGAGAGCTGCTTGGAAGCCTGATGGTGTGTGAAGTTAGTGAGCCAAATGGAGTTGTTCTCCCACAAGAACCACTCGGCTGATCCTTCTTCAATATGCCCTTCACCAACATGCAGTGTTTCCTTGATTGAATTAGCTCTCACACCAATATTTGCGTCTAGAGCCTTTGCATTGAGGGCTATCTGAAAATGGCTGTGGCGCTGAAGTTACCTGTGAATGTGGAGTTGGTGGCATGTGAAACCCGCATGTGGAGCATTCGTTTGTGTGGGATGCTCTACCATGTTCATTCCTAGATAATGCACTCAAAGGGCACTAAGCATAGAGTGTGAAAACTGAGTTTGCTTGAGAGCTGCTTGGAAGCCTGATGGTGTGTGAAGTTAGTGAGCCAAATGGAGTTGTTCTCCCACAAGAACCACTCGGCTGATCCTTCTTCAATATGCCCTTCACCAACATGCAGTGTTTCCTTGATTGAATTAGCTCTCACACCAATATTTGCGTCTAGAGCCTTTGCATTGAGGGCTATCTGAAAACGGCTGTGGCGCTGAAGTTGCCTGTGAATGTAGAGTTGGTGGCATGTGAAACCCGCATGTGGAGCATTCGTTTGTGTGGGATGCTCTACCAGGTTCATTTCAGTCCTAGCCATACAAAGGGCGCTAAGCATAGAGTGTGAAAACTGAGTTTCCTTGAGAGCTGCTTGGAAGCCTGATGGTGTGTGAAGTTAGTGAGCCAAATGGGGTTGTTCTCCCACAAGAACCACTCGGCTGATCCTTCTTCAATATGCCCTTCACCAACATGCAGTGTTTCCTTGATTGAATTAGCTCTCACACCAATATTTGCGTCTAGAGCCTTTGCATTGAGGGCTATCTGAAAATGGCTGTGGCGCTGAAGTTGCCTGTGAATGTGGAGTTGGTGGCATGTGAAACCCGCATGTGGAGCATTCGTTTGTGTGGGATGCTCTACCAGGTTCATTCCTAGATAATGCACTCAAAGGGCACTAAGCATAGAGTGTGAAAACTGAGTTTCCTTGAGAGCTGCTTGGAAGCCTGATGGTGTGTGAAGTTAGTGAGCCAAATGGAGTTGTTCTCCCACAAGAACCACTCGGCTGATCCTTCTTCAATATGCCCTTCACCAACATGCAGTGTTTCCTTGATTGAATTAGCTCTCACACCAATATTTGCGTCTAGAGCCTTTGCATTGAGGGCTATCTGAAAACGGCTGTGGCGCTGAAGTTGCCTGTGAATGTGGAGTTGGTGGCATGTGAAACCCACATGTGGAGCATTCGTTTGTGTCGGATGCTCTACCAGGTTCATTCCTAGATAATGCATTCAAACGGCACTAAGCATAGAGTGTGAAAACTGAGTTTCCTTGAGAGCTGCTTGGAAGCCTGATGGTGTGTGAAATTAGTGAGCAAATGGAGTTGTTCTCCCACAAGAACCACTCGGCTGATCCTTCTTCAATATGCCCTTCACCAACATGCAGTGTTTCCTTGATTGAATTAGCTCTCACACCAATATTTGCGTCTAGAGCCTTTGCATTGAGGGCTATCTGAAAACGGCTGTGGCGCTGAAGTTGCCTGTGAATGTGGAGTTGGTGGCATGTGAAACCCGCATGTGGAGCATTCGTTTGTGTGGGATGCTCTACCAGGTTCATTCCTAGATAATGCACTCAAAGGGCACTAAGCATAGAGTGTGAAAACTGAGTTTCCTTGAGAGCTGCTTGGAAGCCTGATGGTGTGTGAAGTTAGTGAGCCAAATGGAGTTGTTCTCCCACAAGAACCACTCGGCTGATCCTTCTTCAATATGCCCTTCACCAACATGCAGTGTTTCCTTGATTGAATTAGCTCTCACACCAATATTTGCGTCTAGAGCCTTTGCATTGAGGGCTATCTGAAAATGGCTGTGGCGCTGAAGTTGCCTGTGAATGTGGAGTTGGTGGCATGTGAAACCCGCATGTGGAGCATTCGTTTGTGTGGGATGCTCTACCAGGTTCATTCCTAGATAATGCACTCAAGGGGCACTAAGCATAGAGTGTGAAAACTGAGTTTCCTTGAGAGCTGCTTGGAAGCCTGATGGTGTGTGAAGTTAGTGAGCCAAATGGGGTTGTTCTCCCACAAGAACCACTCGGCTGATCCTTCTTCAATATGCCCTTCACCAACATGCAGTGTTTCCTTGATTGAATTAGCTCTCACACCAATATTTGCGTCTAGAGCCTTTGCATTGAGGGCTATCTGAAAATGGCTGTGGCGCTGAAGTTGCCTGTGAATGTGGAGTTGGTGGCATGTGAAACCCGCATGTGGAGCATTCGTTTGTGTGGGATGCTCTACCAGGTTCATTCCTAGATAATGCATTCAAACGGCACTAAGCATAGAGTGTGAAAACTGAGTTTCCTTGAGAGCTGCTTGGAAGCCTGATGGTGTGTGAAATTAGTGAGCAAATGGAGTTGTTCTCCCACAAGAACCACTCGGCTGATCCTTCTTCAATATGCCCTTCACCAACATGCAGTGTTTCCTTGATTGAATTAGCTCTCACACCAATATTTGCGTCTAGAGCCTTTGCATTGAGGGCTATCTGAAAATGGCTGTGGCGCTGAAGTTGCCTGTGAATGTGGAGTTGGTGGCATGTGAAACCCGCATGTGGAGCATTCGTTTGTGTGGGATGCTCTACCAGGTTCATTCCTAGATAATGCACTCAAAGGGCACTAAGCATAGAGTGTGAAAACTGAGTTTCCTTGAGAGCTGCTTGGAAGCCTGATGGTGTGTGAAGTTAGTGAGCCAAATGGAGTTGTTCTCCCACAAGAACCACTCGGCTGATCCTTCTTCAATATGCCCTTCACCAACATGCAGTGTTTCCTTGATTGAATTAGCTCTCACAAGAATATTTGCGTCTATAGCCTTTGCATTGAGGGCTATCTGAAAACGGCTGTGGCGCTGAAGTTGCCTGTGAATGTGGAGTTGGTGGCATGTGAAACCCGCATGTGGAGCATTCGTTTGTTTGGGATGCTCTACCAGGTTCATTCCTAGATAATGCACTCAAGGGGCACTAAGCATAGAGTGTGAAAACTGAGTTTCCTTGAGAGCTGCTTGGAAGCCTGATGGTGTGTGAAGTTAGTGAGCCAAATGGGGTTGTTCTCCCACAAGAACCACTCGGCTGATCCTTCTTCAATATGCCCTTCACCAACATGCAGTGTTTCCTTGATTGAATTAGCTCTCACACCAATATTTGCGTCTAGAGCCTTTGCATTGAGGGCTATCTGAAAATGGCTGTGGCGCTGAAGTTGCCTGTGAATGTGGAGTTGGTGGCATGTGAAACGCGCATGTGGAGCATTCGTTTGTGTGGGATGCTCTACCAGGTTCATTCCTAGATAATGCACTCAAAGGGCACTAAGCATAGAGTGTGAAAACTGAGTTTCCTTGAGAGCTGCTTGGAAGCCTGATGGTGTGTGAAATTAGTGAGCAAATGGAGTTGTTCTCCCACAAGAACCACTCGGCTGATCCTTCTTCAATATGCCCTTCACCAACATGCAGTGTTTCCTTGATTGAATTAGCTCTCACACCAATATTTGCGTCTAGAGCCTTTGCATTGAGAGCTATCTGAAAACGGCTGTGGCGCTGAAGTTGCTTGTGAATGTGGAGTTGGTGGCATGTGAAACCCGCATGTGGAGCATTCGTTTGTGTGGGATGCTGACCAAGCTTCATTTCAGTCCTAGGCACACAAAGAGCACTGAGCATAGAGTGTGAAAACTGAGTTTCCTTGAGAGCTGCTTGGAAGCCGGATGGTGTGTGAAGTTAGTGAGCCAAATGGAGTTGTTCTCCCACAAGAACCACTCGGCTGATCCTTCTTCAATATGCCCTTCACCAACATGCAGTGTTTCCTTGATTGAATTAGCTCTCACACCAATATTTGCGTCTAGAGCCTTTGCATTGAGGGCTATCTGAAAACGGCTGTGGCGCTGAAGTTGCCTGTGAATGTGGAGTTGGTGGCATGTGAAACCCGCATGTGGAGCATTCGTTTGTGTGGGATGCTCTACCAGGTTCATTCCTAGATAATGCACTCAAAGGGCACTAAGCATAGAGTGTGAAAACTGAGTTTCCTTGAGAGCTGCTTGGAAGCCTGATGGTGTGTGAAGTTAGTGAGCCAAATGGAGTTGTTCTCCCACAAGAACCACTCGGCTGATCCTTCTTCAATATGCCCTTCACCAACATGCAGTGTTTCCTTGATTGAATTAGCTCTCACACCAATATTTGCGTCTAGAGCCTTTGCATTGAGGGCTATCTGAAAACGGCTGTGGCGCTGAAGTTGCCTGTAAATGTGGAGTTGGTGGCATGTGAAACCCGCATGTGGAGCATTCGTTTGTGTGGGATGCTCTACCAGGTTCATTTCAGTCCTAGCGATACAAAGTGCGCTAAGCATAGAGTGTGAAAACTGAGTTTCCTTGAGAGCTGCTTGGAAGCCTGATGGTGTGTGAAGTTAGTGATCCAAATGGAGTTGTTCTCCCACAAGAACCACTCGGCTGATCCTTCTTCAATATGCCCTTCACCAACATGCAGTGTTTCCTTGATTGAATTAGCTCTCACACCAATATTTGCGTCTAGAGCCTTTGCATTGAGGGCTATCTGAAAACGGCTTGGCGCTGAAGTTGCCTGTGAATGTAGAGTTGGTGGCATGTGAAACCCGCATGTGGAGCATTCGTTTGTGTGGGATGCTCTACCAGGTTCATTCCTAGATAATGCACTCAAAGTGCACTAAGCATAGAGTGTGAAAACTGAGTTTCCTTGAGAGCTGCTTGGAAGCCGGATGGTGTGTGAAGTTAGTGAGCCAAATGGAGTTGTTCTCCCACAAGAACCACTCGGCTGATCCTTCTTCAATATGCCCTTCACCAACATGCAGTGTTTCCTTGATTGAATTAGCTCTCACACCAATATTTGCGTCTAGAGCCTTTGCATTGAGGGCTATCTGAAAATGGCTGTGGCGCTGAAGTTGCCTGTGAATGTGGAGTTGGTGGCATGTGAAACCCGCATGTGGAGCATTCGTTTGTGTGGGATGCTCTACCAGGTTCATTCCTAGATAATGCACTCAAAGGGCATTAAGCATAGAGTGTGAAAACTGAGTTTCCTTGAGAGCTGCTTGGAAGCCTGATGGTGTGTGAAGTTAGTGAGCCAAATGGAGTTGTTCTCCCACAAGAACCACTCGGCTGATCCTTCTTCAATATGCCCTTCACCAACATGCAGTGTTTCCTTGATTGAATTAGCTCTCACACCAATATTTGCGTCTAGAGCCTTTGCATTGAGGGCTATCTGAAAACGGCTGTGGCGCTGAAGTTGCCTGTGAATGTGGAGTTGGTGGCATGTGAAACCCGCATGTGGAGCATTCGTTTGTGTGGGATGCTCTACCAGGTTCATTCCTAGATAATGCATTCAAACGGCACTAAGCATAGAGTGTGAAAACTGAGTTTCCTTGAGAGCTGCTTGGAAGCCTGATGGTGTGTGAAATTAGTGAGCAAATGGAGTTGTTCTCCCACAAGAACCACTCGGCTGATCCTTCTTCAATATGCCCTTCACCAACATGCAGTGTTTCCTTGATTGAATTAGCTCTCACACCAATATTTGCGTCTAGAGCCTTTGCATTGAGGGCTATCTGAAAACGGCTGTGGCGCTGAAGTTGCCTGTGAATGTGGAGTTGGTGGCATGTGAAACCCGCATGTGGAGCATTCGTTTGTGTGGGATGCTCTACCAGGTTCATTCCTAGATAATGCACTCAAAGGGCACTAAGCATAGAGTGTGAAAACTGAGTTTCCTTGAGAGCTGCTTGGAAGCCTGATGGTGTGTGAAGTTAGTGAGCCAAATGGAGTTGTTCTCCCACAAGAACCACTCGGCTGATCCTTCTTCAATATGCCCTTCACCAACATGCAGTGTTTCCTTGATTGAATTAGCTCTCACACCAATATTTGCGTCTATAGCCTTTGCATTGAGGGCTATCTGAAAATGGCTGTGGCGCTGAAGTTGCCTGTGAATGTGGAGTTGGTGGCATGTGAAACCCGCATGTGGAGCATTCGTTTGTTTGGGATGCTCTACCAGGTTCATTCCTAGATAATGCACTCAAGGGGCACTAAGCATAGAGTGTGAAAACTGAGTTTCCTTGAGAGCTGCTTGGAAGCCTGATGGTGTGTGAAGTTAGTGAGCCAAATGGAGTTGTTCTCCCACAAGAACCACTCGGCTGATCCTTCTTCAATATGCCCTTCACCAACATGCAGTGTTTCCTTGATTGAATTAGCTCTCACACCAATATTTGCGTCTAGAGCCTTTGCATTGAGGGCTATCTGAAAATGGCTGTGGCGCTGAAGTTGCCTGTGAATGTGGAGTTGGTGGCATGAGAAACCCGCATGTGGAGCATTCGTTTGTGTGGGATGCTCTACCAGGTTCATTCCTAGATAATGCACTCAAAGGGCACTAAGCATAGAGTGTGAAAACTGAGTTTCCTTGAGAGCTGCTTGGAAGCCTGATGGTGTGTGAAGTTAGTGAGCCAAATGGAGTTGTTCTCCCACAAGAACCACTCGGCTGATCCTTCTTCAATATGCCCTTCACCAACATGCAGTGTTTCCTTGATTGAATTAGCTCTCACACCAATATTTGCGTCTAGAGCCTTTGCATTGAGGGCTATCTGAAAACGGCTGTGGCGCTGAAGTTGCTTGTGAATGTGGAGTTGGTGGCATGTGAAACCCGCATGTGGAGCATTCGTTTGTGTGGGATGCTGACCAAGCTTCATTTCAGTCCTAGGCACACAAAGAGCACTAAGCATAGAGTGTGAAAACTGAGTTTCCTTGAGAGCTGCTTGGAAGCCGGATGGTGTGTGAAGTTAGTGAGCCAAATGTAGTTGTTCTCCCACAAGAACCACTCGGCTGATCCTTCTTCAATATGCCCTTCACCAACATGCAGTGTTTCCTTGATTGAATTAGCTCTCACACCAATATTTGCGTCTAGAGCCTTTGCATTGAGGGCTATCTGAAAACGGCTGTGGCGCTGAAGTTGCCTGTGAATGTGGAGTTGGTGGCATGTGAAACCCGCATGTGGAGCATTCGTTTGTGTGGGATGCTCTACCAGGTTCATTCCTAGATAATGCACTCAAAGGGCACTAAGCATAGAGTGTGAAAACTGAGTTTCCTTGAGAGCTGCTTGGAAGCCTGATGGTGTGTGAAGTTAGTGAGCCAAATGGAGTTGTTCTCCCACAAGAACCACTCGGCTGATCCTTCTTCAATATGCCCTTCACCAACATGCAGTGTTTCCTTGATTGAATTAGCTCTCACACCAATATTTGCGTCTAGAGCCTTTGCATTGAGGGCTATCTGAAAACGGCTGTGGCGCTGAAGTTGCCTGTAAATGTGGAGTTGGTGGCATGTGAAACCCGCATGTGGAGCATTCGTTTGTGTGGGATGCTCTACCAGGTTCATTTCAGTCCTAGCCATACAAAGGGCGCTAAGCATAGAGTGTGAAAACTGAGTTTCCTTGAGAGCTGCTTGGAAGCCTGATGGTGTGTGAAGTTAGTGATCCAAATGGAGTTGTTCTCCCACAAGAACCACTCGGCTGATCCTTCTTCAATATGCCCTTCACCAACATGCAGTGTTTCCTTGATTGAATTAGCTCTCACACCAATATTTGCGTCTAGAGCCTTTGCATTGAGGGCTATCTGAAAACGGCTTGGCGCTGAAGTTGCCTGTGAGTGTGGAGTTGGTGGCATGTGAAACCCGCATGTGGAGCATTCGTTTGTGTGGGATGCTCTACCAGGTTCATTCCTAGATAATGCACTCAAAGGGCACTAAGCATAGAGTGTGAAAACTGAGTTTCCTTGAGAGCTGCTTGGAAGCCGGATGGTGTGTGAAGTTAGTGAGCCAAATGGAGTTGTTCTCCCACAAGAACCACTCGGCTGATCCTTCTTCAATATGCCCTTCACCAACATGCAGTGTTTCCTTGATTGAATTAGCTCTCACACCAATATTTGCGTCTAGAGCCTTTGCATTGAGGGCTATCTGAAAATGGCTGTGGCACTGAAGTTGCCTGTGAATGTGGAGTTGGTGGCATGTGAAACCCGCATGTGGAGCATTCGTTTGTGTGGGATGCTCTACCAGGTTCATTCCTAGATAATGCACTCAAAGGGCACTAAGCATAGAGTGTGAAAACTGAGTTTCCTTGAGAGCTGCTTGGAAGCCTGATGGTGTGTGAAGTTAGTGAGCCAAATGGAGTTGTTCTCCCACAAGAACCACTCGGCTGATCCTTCTTCAATATGCCCTTCACCAACATGCAGTGTTTCCTTGATTGAATTAGCTCTCACACCAATATTTGCGTCTAGAGCCTTTGCATTGAGGGCTATCTGAAAACGGCTGTGGCGCTGAAGTTGCCTGTGAATGTGGAGTTGGTGGCATGTGAAACCCGCATGTGGAGCATTCGTTTGTGTGGGATGCTCTACCAGGTTCATTCCTAGATAATGCATTCAAACGGCACTAAGCATAGAGTGTGAAAACTGAGTTTCCTTGAGAGCTGCTTGGAAGCCTGATGGTGTGTGAAATTAGTGAGCAAATGGAGTTGTTCTCCCACAAGAACCACTCGGCTGATCCTTCTTCAATATGCCCTTCACCAACATGCAGTGTTTCCTTGATTGAATTAGCTCTCACACCAATATTTGCGTCTAGAGCCTTTGCATTGAGGGCTATCTGAAAATGGCTGTGGCGCTGAAGTTGCCTGTCAATGTGGAGTTGGTGGCATGTGAAACCCGCATGTGGAGCATTCGTTTGTGTGGGATGCTCTACCAGGTTCATTCCTAGATAATGCACTCAAAGGGCACTAAGCATAGAGTGTGAAAACTGAGTTTCCTTGAGAGCTGCTTGGAAGCCTGATGGTGTGTGAAGTTAGTGAGCCAAATGGAGTTGTTCTCCCACAAGAACCACTCGGCTGATCCTTCTTCAATATGCCCTTCACCAACATGCAGTGTTTCCTTGATTGAATTAGCTCTCACACCAATATTTGCGTCTAGAGCCTTTGCATTGAGGGCTATCTGAAAATGGCTGTGGCGCTGAAGTTGCCTGTGAATGTGGAGTTGGTGGCATGTGAAACCCGCATGTGGAGCATTCGTTTGTGTGGGATGCTCTACCAGGTTCATTCCTAGATAATGCACTCAAAGGGCACTAAGCATAGAGTGTGAAAACTGAGTTTCCTTGAGAGCTGCTTGGAAGCCTGATGGTGTGTGAAATTAGTGAGCAAATGGAGTTGTTCTCCCACAAGAACCACTCGGCTGATCCTTCTTCAATATGCCCTTCACCAACATGCAGTGTTTCCTTGATTGAATTAGCTCTCACACCAATATTTGCGTCTAGAGCCTTTGCATTGAGGGCTATCTGAAAACGGCTGTGGCGCTGAAGTTGCCTGTGAATGTGGAGTTGGTGGCATGTGAAACCCGCATGTGGAGCATTCGTTTGTGTGGGATGCTCTACCAGGTTCATTCCTAGATAATGCACTCAAAGGGCACTAAGCATAGAGTGTGAAAACTGAGTTTCCTTGAGAGCTGCTTGGAAGCCTGATGGTGTGTGAAGTTAGTGAGCCAAATGGAGTTGTTCTCCCACAAGAACCACTCGGCTGATCCTTCTTCAATATGCCCTTCACCAACATGCAGTGTTTCCTTGATTGAATTAGCTCTCACAAGAATATTTGCGTCTATAGCCTTTGCATTGAGGGCTATCTGAAAATGGCTGTGGCGCTGAAGTTGCCTGTGAATGTGGAGTTGGTGGCATGTGAAACCCGCATGTGGAGCATTCGTTTGTTTGGGATGCTCTACCAGGTTCATTCCTAGATAATGCACTCAAGGGGCACTAAGCATAGAGTGTGAAAACTGAGTTTCCTTGAGAGCTGCTTGGAAGCCTGATGGTGTGTGAAGTTAGTGAGCCAAATGGGGTTGTTCTCCCACAAGAACCACTCGGCTGATCCTTCTTCAATATGCCCTTCACCAACATGCAGTGTTTCCTTGATTGAATTAGCTCTCACACCAATATTTGCGTCTAGAGCCTTTGCATTGAGGGCTATCTGAAAATGGCTGTGGCGCTGAAGTTGCCTGTGAATGTGGAGTTGGTGGCATGTGAAACGCGCATGTGGAGCATTCGTTTGTGTGGGATGCTCTACCAGGTTCATTCCTAGATAATGCACTCAAAGGGCACTAAGCATAGAGTGTGAAAACTGAGTTTCCTTGAGAGCTGCTTGGAAGCCTGATGGTGTGTGAAGTTAGTGAGCCAAATGGAGTTGTTCTCCCACAAGAACCACTCGGCTGATCCTTCTTCAATATGCCCTTCACCAACATGCAGTGTTTCCTTGATTGAATTAGCTCTCACACCAATATTTGCGTCTAGAGCCTTTGCATTGAGGGCTATCTGAAAACGGCTGTGGCGCTGAAGTTGCCTGTGAATGTGGAGTTGGTGGCATGTGAAACCCGCATGTGGAGCATTCGTTTGTGTGGGATGCTCTACCAGGTTCATTCCTAGATAATGCATTCAAACGGCACTAAGCATAGAGTGTGAAAACTGAGTTTCCTTGAGAGCTGCTTGGAAGCCTGATGGTGTGTGAAATTAGTGAGCAAATGGAGTTGTTCTCCCACAAGAACCACTCGGCTGATCCTTCTTCAATATGCCCTTCACCAACATGCAGTGTTTCCTTGATTGAATTAGCTCTCACACCAATATTTGCGTCTAGAGCCTTTGCATTGAGAGCTATCTGAAAACGGCTGTGGCGCTGAAGTTGCTTGTGAATGTGGAGTTGGTGGCATGTGAAACCCGCATGTGGAGCATTCGTTTGTGTGGGATGCTGACCAAGCTTCATTTCAGTCCTAGGCACACAAAGAGCACTAAGCATAGAGTGTGAAAACTGAGTTTCCTTGAGAGCTGCTTGGAAGCCGGATGGTGTGTGAAGTTAGTGAGCCAAATGGAGTTGTTCTCCCACAAGAACCACTCGGCTGATCCTTCTTCAATATGCCCTTCACCAACATGCAGTGTTTCCTTGATTGAATTAGCTCTCACACCAATATTTGCGTCTAGAGCCTTTGCATTGAGGGCTATCTGAAAACGGCTGTGGCGCTGAAGTTGCCTGTGAATGTGGAGTTGGTGGCATGTGAAACCCGCATGTGGAGCATTCGTTTGTGTGGGATGCTCTACCAGGTTCATTCCTAGATAATGCACTCAAAGGGCACTAAGCATAGAGTGTGAAAACTGAGTTTCCTTGAGAGCTGCTTGGAAGCCTGATGGTGTGTGAAGTTAGTGAGCCAAATGGAGTTGTTCTCCCACAAGAACCACTCGGCTGATCCTTCTTCAATATGCCCTTCACCAACATGCAGTGTTTCCTTGATTGAATTAGCTCTCACACCAATATTTGCGTCTAGAGCCTTTGCATTGAGGGCTATCTGAAAACGGCTGTGGCGCTGAAGTTGCCTGTAAATGTGGAGTTGGTGGCATGTGAAACCCGCATGTGGAGCATTCGTTTGTGTGGGATGCTCTACCAGGTTCATTTCAGTCCTAGCCATACAAAGGGCGCTAAGCATAGAGTGTGAAAACTGAGTTTCCTTGAGAGCTGCTTGGAAGCCTGATGGTGTGTGAAGTTAGTGAGCCAAATGGAGTTGTTCTCCCACAAGAACCACTCGGCTGATCCTTCTTCAATATGTCCCTCACCAACATGCAGAGTTTCCTTGATTAAATTAGCTCTCACACCAATATTTGCGTCTAGAGCCTTTGCATTGAGGGCTATCTGAAAACGGCTGTGGCGCTGAAGTTGCCTGTAAATGTGGAGTTGGTGGCATGTGAAACCCGCATGTGGAGCATTCGTTTGTGTGGGATGCTCTACCAGGTTCATTCCTAGATAATGCACTCAAAGGGCACTAAGCATAGAGTGTGAAAACTGAGTTTCCTTGAGAGCTGCTTGGAAGCCTGATGGTGTGTGAAGTTAGTGAGCCAAATGGAGTTGTTCTCCCACAAGAACCACTCGGCTGATCCTTCTTCAATATGCCCTTCACCAACATGCAGTGTTTCCTTGATTGAATTAGCTCTCACACCAATATTTGCGTCTAGAGCCTTTGCATTGAGGGCTATCTGAAAACGGCTGTGGCGCTGAAGTTGCCTGTGAATGTGGAGTTGGTTGCATGTGAAACCCGCATGTGGAGCATTCGTTTGTGTGGGATGCTCTACCAGGTTCATTCCTAGATAATGCACTCAAAATGCACTAAGCATAGAGTGTGAAAACTGAGTTTCCTTGAGAGCTGCTTGGAAGCCTGATGGTGTGTGAAGTTAGTGAGCCAAATCTAGTTGTTCTCCCACAAGAACCACTCGGCTGATGCTTCTTCAATATGCCCTTCACCAACATGCAGTGTTTCCTTGATTGAATTAGCTCTCACACCAATATTTGCGTCTAGAGCCTTTGCATTGAGGGCTATCTGAAAATGGCTGTGGCGCTGAAGTTGCCTGTGAATGTGGAGTTGGTGGCATGTGAAACCCGCATGTGGAGCATTCGTTTGTGTGGGATGCTCTACCAGGTTCATTCCTAGATAATGCATTCAAACGGCACTAAGCATAGAGTGTGAAAACTGAGTTTCCTTGAGAGCTGCTTGGAAGCCTGATGGTGTGTGAAATTAGTGAGCAAATGGAGTTGTTCTCCCACAAGAACCACTCGGCTGATCCTTCTTCAATATGCCCTTCACCAACATGCAGTGTTTCCTTGATTGAATTAGCTCTCACACCAATATTTGCGTCTAGAGCCTTTGCATTGAGAGCTATCTGAAAACGGCTGTGGCGCTGAAGTTGCTTGTGAATGTGGAGTTGGTGGCATGTGAAACCCGCATGTGGAGCATTCGTTTGTGTGGGATGCTGACCAAGCTTCATTTCAGTCCTAGGCACACAAAGAGCACTAAGCATAGAGTGTGAAAACTGAGTTTCCTTGAGAGCTGCTTGGAAGCCGGTTGGTGTGTGAAGTTAGTGAGCCAAATGGAGTTGTTCTCCCACAAGAACCACTCGGCTGATCCTTCTTCAATATGCCCTTCACCAACATGCAGTGTTTCCTTGATTGAATTAGCTCTCACACCAATATTTGCGTCTAGAGCCTTTGCATTGAGGGCTATCTGAAAACGGCTGTGGCGCTGAAGTTGCCTGTGAATGTGGAGTTGGTGGCATGTGAAACCCGCATGTGGAGCATTCGTTTGTGTGGGATGCTCTACCAGGTTCATTCCTAGATAATGCACTCAAAGGGCACTAAGCATAGAGTGTGAAAACTGAGTTTCCTTGAGAGCTGCTTGGAAGCCTGATGGTGTGTGAAGTTAGTGAGCCAAATGGAGTTGTTCTCCCACAAGAACCACTCGGCTGATCCTTCTTCAATATGCCCTTCACCAACATGCAGTGTTTCCTTGATTGAATTAGCTCTCACACCAATATTTGCGTCTAGAGCCTTTGCATTGAGGGCTATCTGAAAACGGCTGTGGCGCTGAAGTTGCCTGTAAATGTGGAGTTGGTGGCATGTGAAACCCGCATGTGGAGCATTCGTTTGTGTGGGATGCTCTACCAGGTTCATTTCAGTCCTAGCCATACAAAGGGCGCTAAGCATAGAGTGTGAAAACTGAGTTTCCTTGAGAGCTGCTTGGAAGCCTGATGGTGTGTGAAGTTAGTGAGCCAAATGGAGTTGTTCTCCCACAAGAACCACTCGGCTGATCCTTCTTCAATATGCCCTTCGCCAACATGCAGTGTTTCCTTGATTGAATTAGCTCTCACACCAATATTTGCGTCTAGAGCCTTTGCATTGAGGGCTATCTGAAAACGGCTTGGCGCTGAAGTTGCCTGTGAGTGTGGAGTTGGTGGCATGTGAAACCCGCATGTGGAGCATTCGTTTGTGTGGGATGCTCTACCAGGTTCATTCCTAGATAATGCACTCAAAGTGCACTAAGCATAGAGTGTGAAAACTGAGTTTCCTTGAGAGCTGCTTGGAAGCCGGATGGTGTGTGAAGTTAGTGAGCCAAATGGAGTTGTTCTCCCACAAGAACCACTCGGCTGATCCTTCTTCAATATGTCCCTCACCAACATGCAGAGTTTCCTTGATTAAATTAGCTCTCACACCAATATTTGCGTCTAGAGCCTTTGCATTGAGGGCTATCTGAAAACGGCTGTGGCGCTGAAGTTGCCTGTCAATGTGGAGTTGGTGGCATGTGAAACCCGCATGTGGAGCATTCGTTTGTGTGGGATGCTCTACCAGGTTCATTCCTAGATAATGCACTCAAAGGGCACTAAGCATAGAGTGTGAAAACTGAGTTTCCTTGAGAGCTGCTTGGAAGCCTGATGGTGTGTGAAGTTAGTGAGCCAAATGGAGTTGTTCTCCCACAAGAACCACTCGGCTGATCCTTCTTCAATATGCCCTTCACCAACATGCAGTGTTTCCTTGATTGAATTAGCTCTCACACCAATATTTGCGTCTAGAGCCTTTGCATTGAGGGCTATCTGAAAATGGCTGTGGCGCTGAAGTTGCCTGTGAATGTGGAGTTGGTTGCATGTGAAACCCGCATGTGGAGCATTCGTTTGTGTGGGATGCTCTACCAGGTTCATTCCTAGATAATGCACTCAAAATGCACTAAGCATAGAGTGTGAAAACTGAGTTTCCTTGAGAGCTGCTTGGAAGCCTGATGGTGTGTGAAGTTAGTGAGCCAAATCTAGTTGTTCTCCCACAAGAACCACTCGGCTGATGCTTCTTCAATATGCCCTTCACCAACATGCAGTGTTTCCTTGATTGAATTAGCTCTCACACCAATATTTGCGTCTAGAGCCTTTGCATTGAGGGCTATCTGAAAACGGCTGTGGCGCTGAAGTTGCCTGTGAATGTGGAGTTGGTGGCATGTGAAACCCGCATGTGGAGCATTCGTTTGTGTGGGATGCTCTACCAGGTTCATTCCTAGATAATGCACTCAAAGGGCACTAAGCATAGAGTGTGAAAACTGAGTTTCCTTGAGAGCTGCTTGGAAGCCTGATGGTGTGTGAAGTTAGTGAGCCAAATGGAGTTGTTCTCCCACAAGAACCACTCGGCTGATCCTTCTTCAATATGCCCTTCACCAACATGCAGTGTTTCCTTGATTGAATTAGCTCTCACACCAATATTTGCGTCTAGAGCCTTTGCATTGAGGGCTATCTGAAAACGGCTGTGGCGCTGAAGTTGCCTGTGAATGTGGAGTTGGTGGCATGTGAAACCCGCATGTGGAGCATTCGTTTGTGTGGGATGCTCTACCAGGTTCATTCCTAGATAATGCATTCAAACGGCACTAAGCATAGAGTGTGAAAACTGAGTTTCCTTGAGAGCTGCTTGGAAGCCTGATGGTGTGTGAAATTAGTGAGCCAAATGGAGTTGTTCTCCCACAAGAACCACTCGGCTGATCCTTCTTCAATATGCCCTTCACCAACATGCAGTGTTTCCTTGATTGAATTAGCTCTCACACCAATATTTGCATCTAGAGCCTTTGCATTGAGAGCTATCTGAAAACGGCTGTGGCGCTGAAGTTGCTTGTGAATGTGGAGTTGGTGGCATGTGAAACCCGCATGTGGAGCATTCGTTTGTGTGGGATGCTGACCAAGCTTCATTTCAGTCCTAGGCACACAAAGAGCACTAAGCATAGAGTGTGAAAACTGAGTTTCCTTGAGAGCTGCTTGGAAGCCGGATGGTGTGTGAAGTTAGTGAGCCAAATGGAGTTGTTCTCCCACAAGAACCACTCGGCTGATCCTTCTTCAATATGCCCTTCACCAACATGCAGTGTTTCCTTGATTGAATTAGCTCTCACACCAATATTTGCGTCTAGAGCCTTTGCATTGAGGGCTATCTGAAAACGGCTGTGGCGCTGAAGTTGCCTGTGAATGTGGAGTTGGTGGCATGTGAAACCCGCATGTGGAGCATTCGTTTGTGTGGGATGCTCTACCAGGTTCATTTCAGTCCTAGCCATACAAAGGGCACTAAGCATAGAGTGTGAAAACTGAGTTTCCTTGAGAGCTGCTTGGAAGCCTGATGGTGTGTGAAGTTAGTGAGCCAAATGGAGTTGTTCTCCCACAAGAACCACTCGGCTGATCCTTCTTCAATATGCCCTTCGCCAACATGCAGTGTTTCCTTGATTGAATTAGCTCTCACACCAATATTTGCGTCTAGAGCCTTTGCATTGAGGGCTATCTGAAAACGGCTTGGCGCTGAAGTTGCCTGTGAGTGTGGAGTTGGTGGCATGTGAAACCCTCATGTGGAGCATTCGTTTGTGTGGGATGCTCTACCAGGTTCATTCCTAGATAATGCACTCAAAGTGCACTAAGCATAGAGTGTGAAAACTGAGTTTCCTTGAGAGCTGCTTGGAAGCCGGATGGTGTGTGAAGTTAGTGAGCCAAATGGAGTTGTTCTCCCACAAGAACCACTCGGCTGATCCTTCTTCAATATGTCCCTCACCAACATGCAGAGTTTCCTTGATTAAATTAGCTCTCACACCAATATTTGCGTCTAGAGCCTTTGCATTGAGGGCTATCTGAAAACGGCTGTGGCGCTGAAGTTGCCTGTCAATGTGGAGTTGGTGGCATGTGAAACCCGCATGTGGAGCATTCGTTTGTGTGGGATGCTCTACCAGGTTCATTCCTAGATAATGCACTCAAAGGGCACTAAGCATAGAGTGTGAAAACTGAGTTTCCTTGAGAGCTGCTTGGAAGCCTGATGGTGTGTGAAGTTAGTGAGCCAAATGGAGTTGTTCTCCCACAAGAACCACTCGGCTGATCCTTCTTCAATATGCCCTTCACCAACATGCAGTGTTTCCTTGATTGAATTAGCTCTCACACCAATATTTGCGTCTAGAGCCTTTGCATTGAGGGCTATCTGAAAACGGCTGTGGCGCTGAAGTTGCCTGTGAATGTGGAGTTGGTTGCATGTGAAACCCGCATGTGGAGCATTCGTTTGTGTGGGATGCTCTACCAGGTTCATTCCTAGATAATGCACTCAAAATGCACTAAGCATAGAGTGTGAAAACTGAGTTTCCTTGAGAGCTGCTTGGAAGCCTGATGGTGTGTGAAGTTAGTGAGCCAAATCTAGTTGTTCTCCCACAAGAACCACTCGGCTGATGCTTCTTCAATATGCCCTTCACCAACATGCAGTGTTTCCTTGATTGAATTAGCTCTCACACCAATATTTGCGTCTAGAGCCTTTGCATTGAGGGCTATCTGAAAACGGCTGTGGCGCTGAAGTTGCCTGTGAATGTGGAGTTGGTGGCATGTGAAACCCGCATGTGGAGCATTCGTTTGTGTGGGATGCTCTACCAGGTTCATTCCTAGATAATGCACTCAAAGGGCACTAAGCATAGAGTGTGAAAACTGAGTTTCCTTGAGAGCTGCTTGGAAGCCTGATGGTGTGTGAAGTTAGTGAGCCAAATGGAGTTGTTCTCCCACAAGAACCACTCGGCTGATCCTTCTTCAATATGCCCTTCACCAACATGCAGTGTTTCCTTGATTGAATTAGCTCTCACACCAATATTTGCGTCTAGAGCCTTTGCATTGAGGGCTATCTGAAAACGGCTGTGGCGCTGAAGTTGCCTGTGAATGTGGAGTTGGTGGCATGTGAAACCCGCATGTGGAGCATTCGTTTGTGTGGGATGCTCTACCAGGTTCATTCCTAGATAATGCATTCAAACGGCACTAAGCATAGAGTGTGAAAACTGAGTTTCCTTGAGAGCTGCTTGGAAGCCTGATGGTGTGTGAAATTAGTGAGCCAAATGGAGTTGTTCTCCCACAAGAACCACTCGGCTGATCCTTCTTCAATATGCCCTTCACCAACATGCAGTGTTTCCTTGATTGAATTAGCTCTCACACCAATATTTGCGTCTAGAGCCTTTGCATTGAGGGCTATCTGAAAACGGCTGTGGCGCTAAAGTTGCCTGTGAATGTGGAGTTGGTGGCATGTGAAACCCGCATGTGGAGTATTCGTTTGTGTGGGATGCTGACCAAGCTTCATTTCAGTCCTAGGCACACAAAGAGCACTAAGCATAGAGTGTGAAAACTGAGTTTGCTTGAGAGCTGCTTGGAAGCCTGATGGTGTGTGAAGTTAGTGAGCCAAATGGAGTTGTTCTCCCACAAGAACCACTCGGCTGATCCTTCTTCAATATGCCCTTCACCAACATGCAGTGTTTCCTTGATTGAATTAGCTCTCACACAAATATTTGCGTCTAGAGCCTTTGCATTGAGGGCTATCTGAAAACGGCTGTGGCGCTGAAGTTGCCTGTGAATGTGGAGTTGGTGGCATGTGAAACCTGCATGTGGAGCATTCGTTTGTGTGGGATGCTCTACCAGGTTCATTCCTAGATAATGCACTCAAAGGGCACTAAGCATAGAGTGTGAAAACTGAGTTTCCTTGAGAGCTGCTTGGAAGCCTGATGGTGTGTGAAGTTAGTGAGCCAAATGGAGTTGTTCTCCCACAAGAACCACTCGGCTGATCCTTCTTCAATATGCCCTTCACCAACATGCAGTGTTTCCTTGATTGAATTAGCTCTCACACCAATATTTGCGTCTAGAGCCTTTGCATTGAGGGCTATCTGAAAACGGCTTGGCGCTGAAGTTGCCTGTGAGTGTGGAGTTGGTGGCATGTGAAACCCGCATGTGGAGCATTCGTTTGTGTGGGATGCTCTACCAGGTTCATTCCTAGATAATGCACTCAAAGGGCACTAAGCATAGAGTGTGAAAACTGAGTTTCCTTGAGAGCTGCTTGGAAGCCTGATGGTGTGTGAAGTTAGTGAGCCAAATGGAGTTGTTCTCCCACAAGAACCACTCGGCTGATCCTTCTTCAATATGCCCTTCACCAACATGCAGTGTTTCCTTGATTGAATTAGCTCTCACACCAATATTTGCATCTAGAGCCTTTGCATTGAGAGCTATCTGAAAACGGCTGTGGCGCTGAAGTTGCTTGTGAATGTGGAGTTGGTGGCATGTGAAACCCGCATGTGGAGCATTCGTTTGTGTGGGATGCTGACCAAGCTTCATTTCAGTCCTAGGCACACAAAGAGCACTAAGCATAGAGTGTGAAAACTGAGTTTCCTTGAGAGCTGCTTGGAAGCCGGATGGTGTGTGAAGTTAGTGAGCCAAATGGAGTTGTTCTCCCACAAGAACCACTCGGCTGATCCTTCTTCAATATGCCCTTCACCAACATGCAGTGTTTCCTTGATTGAATTAGCTCTCACACCAATATTTGCGTCTAGAGCCTTTGCATTGAGGGCTATCTGAAAACGGCTGTGGCGCTGAAGTTGCCTGTGAATGTGGAGTTGGTGGCATGTGAAACCCGCATGTGGAGCATTCGTTTGTGTGGGATGCTCTACCAGGTTCATTCCTAGATAATGCACTCAAAGGGCACTAAGCATAGAGTGTGAAAACTGAGTTTCCTTGAGAGCTGCTTGGAAGCCTGATGGTGTGTGAAGTTAGTGAGCCAAATGGAGTTGTTCTCCCACAAGAACCACTCGGCTGATCCTTCTTCAATATGCCCTTCACCAACATGCAGTGTTTCCTTGATTGAATTAGCTCTCACACCAATATTTGCGTCTAGAGCCTTTGCATTGAGGGCTATCTGAAAACGGCTGTGGCGCTGAAGTTGCCTGTAAATGTGGAGTTGGTGGCATGTGAAACCCGCATGTGGAGCATTCGTTTGTGTGGGATGCTCTACCAGGTTCATTTCAGTCCTAGCCATACAAAGGGCACTAAGCATAGAGTGTGAAAACTGAGTTTCCTTGAGAGCTGCTTGGAAGCCTGATGGTGTGTGAAGTTAGTGAGCCAAATGGAGTTGTTCTCCCACAAGAACCACTCGGCTGATCCTTCTTCAATATGCCCTTCGCCAACATGCAGTGTTTCCTTGATTGAATTAGCTCTCACACCAATATTTGCGTCTAGAGCCTTTGCATTGAGGGCTATCTGAAAACGGCTTGGCGCTGAAGTTGCCTGTGAGTGTGGAGTTGGTGGCATGTGAAACCCTCATGTGGAGCATTCGTTTGTGTGGGATGCTCTACCAGGTTCATTCCTAGATAATGCACTCAAAGTGCACTAAGCATAGAGTGTGAAAACTGAGTTTCCTTGAGAGCTGCTTGGAAGCCGGATGGTGTGTGAAGTTAGTGAGCCAAATGGAGTTGTTCTCCCACAAGAACCACTCGGCTGATCCTTCTTCAATATGTCCCTCACCACCATGCAGAGTTTCCTTGATTAAATTAGCTCTCACACCAATATTTGCGTCTAGAGCCTTTGCATTGAGGGCTATCTGAAAACGGCTGTGGCGCTGAAGTTGCCTGTCAATGTGGAGTTGGTGGCATGTGAAACCCGCATGTGGAGCATTCGTTTGTGTGGGATGCTCTACCAGGTTCATTCCTAGATAATGCACTCAAAGGGCACTAAGCATAGAGTGTGAAAACTGAGTTTCCTTGAGAGCTGCTTGGAAGCCTGATGGTGTGTGAAGTTAGTGAGCCAAATGGAGTTGTTCTCCCACAAGAACCACTCGGCTGATCCTTCTTCAATATGCCCTTCACCAACATGCAGTGTTTCCTTGATTGAATTAGCTCTCACACCAATATTTGCGTCTAGAGCCTTTGCATTGAGGGCTATCTGAAAACGGCTGTGGCGCTGAAGTTGCCTGTGAATGTGGAGTTGGTTGCATGTGAAACCCGCATGTGGAGCATTCGTTTGTGTGGGATGCTCTACCAGGTTCATTCCTAGATAATGCACTCAAAATGCACTAAGCATAGAGTGTGAAAACTGAGTTTCCTTGAGAGCTGCTTGGAAGCCTGATGGTGTGTGAAGTTAGTGAGCCAAATCTAGTTGTTCTCCCACAAGAACCACTCGGCTGATGCTTCTTCAATATGCCCTTCACCAACATGCAGTGTTTCCTTGATTGAATTAGCTCTCACACCAATATTTGCGTCTAGAGCCTTTGCATTGAGGGCTATCTGAAAACGGCTGTGGCGCTGAAGTTGCCTGTGAATGTGGAGTTGGTGGCATGTGAAACCCGCATGTGGAGCATTCGTTTGTGTGGGATGCTCTACCAGGTTCATTCCTAGATAATGCACTCAAAGGGCACTAAGCATAGAGTGTGAAAACTGAGTTTCCTTGAGAGCTGCTTGGAAGCCTGATGGTGTGTGAAGTTAGTGAGCCAAATGGAGTTGTTCTCCCACAAGAACCACTCGGCTGATCCTTCTTCAATATGCCCTTCACCAACATGCAGTGTTTCCTTGATTGAATTAGCTCTCACACCAATATTTGCGTCTAGAGCCTTTGCATTGAGGGCTATCTGAAAACGGCTGTGGCGTTGAAGTTGCCTGTGAATGTGGAGTTGGTGGCATGTGAAACCCGCATGTGGAGCATTCGTTTGTGTGGGATGCTCTACCAGGTTCATTCCTAGATAATGCATTCAAAGGGCACAAAGCATAGAGTGTGAAAACTGAGTTTCCTTGAGAGCTGCTTGGAAGCCTGATGGTGTGTGAAATTAGTGAGCCAAATGGAGTTGTTCTCCCACAAGAACCACTCGGCTGATCCTTCTTCAATATGCCCTTCACCAACATGCAGTGTTTCCTTGATTGAATTAGCTCTCACACCAATATTTGCGTCTAGAGCCTTTGCATTGAGGGCTATCTGAAAACGGCTGTGGCGCTAAAGTTGCCTGTGAATGTGGAGTTGGTGGCATGTGAAACCCGCATGTGGAGTATTCGTTTGTGTGGGATGCTGACCAAGCTTCATTTCAGTCCTAGGCACACAAAGAGCACTAAGCATAGAGTGTGAAAACTGAGTTTGCTTGAGAGCTGCTTGGAAGCCTGATGGTGTGTGAAGTTAGTGAGCCAAATGGAGTTGTTCTCCCACAAGAACCACTCGGCTGATCCTTCTTCAATATGCCCTTCACCAACATGCAGTGTTTCCTTGATTGAATTAGCTCTCACACAAATATTTGCGTCTAGAGCCTTTGCATTGAGGGCTATCTGAAAACGGCTGTGGCGCTGAAGTTGCCTGTGAATGTGGAGTTGGTGGCATGTGAAACCTGCATGTGGAGCATTCGTTTGTGTGGGATGCTCTACCAGGTTCATTCCTAGATAATGCACTCAAAGGGCACTAAGCATAGAGTGTGAAAACTGAGTTTCCTTGAGAGCTGCTTGGAAGCCTGATGGTGTGTGAAGTTAGTGAGCCAAATGGAGTTGTTCTCCCACAAGAACCACTCGGCGGATCCTTCTTCAATATGCCCTTCACCAACATGCAGTGTTTCCTTGATTGAATTAGCTCTCACACCAATATTTGCGTCTAGAGCCTTTGCATTGAGGGCTATCTGAAAACGGCTGTGGCGCTGAAGTTGCCTGGGAATGTGGAGTTGGTGGCATGTGAAACGCGCATGTGGAGCATTCGTTTGTGTGGGATGCTCTACCAGGTTCATTCCTAGATAATGCACTCAAAGGGCACTAAGCATAGAGTGTGAAAACTGAGTTTCCTTGAGAGCTGCTTGGAAGCCTGATGGTGTGTGAAGTTAGTGAGCCAAATGGAGTTGTTCTCCCACAAGAACCACTCGGCTGATCCTTCTTCAATATGCCCTTCACCAACATGCAGTGTTTCCTTGATTGAATTAGCTCTCACACCAATATTTGCGTCTAGAGCCTTTGCATTGAGGGCTATCTGAAAACGGCTTGGCGCTGAAGTTGCCTGTGAGTGTGGAGTTGGTGGCATGTGAAACCCGCATGTGGAGCATTCGTTTGTGTGGGATGCTCTACCAGGTTCATTCCTAGATAATGCACTCAAAGGGCACTAAGCATAGAGTGTGAAAACTGAGTTTCCTTGAGAGCTGCTTGGAAGCCTGATGGTGTGTGAAGTTAGTGAGCCAAATGGAGTTGTTCTC
Source organism: Ochotona princeps (assembly GCF_030435755.1). Lineage (NCBI taxonomy): Eukaryota > Metazoa > Chordata > Mammalia > Lagomorpha > Ochotonidae > Ochotona > Ochotona princeps. The sequence goes on along the minus strand of NW_026697151.1, from coordinate 59,418 downwards.
CCACAAGAACCACTCGGCTGATCCTTCTTCAATATGCCCTTCACCAACATGCAGAGTTTCCTTGATTAAATTAGCTCTCACACCAATATTTGCGTCTAGAGCCTTTGCATTGAGGGCTATCTGAAAACGGCTGTGGCGCTGAAGTTGCCTGTGAATGTGGAGTTGGTGGCATGTGAAACCCGCATGTGGAGCATTCGTTTGTGTGGGATGCTCTACCAGGTTCATTCCTAGATAATGCACTCAAAGGGCACTAAGCATAGAGTGTGAAAACTGAGTTTCCTTGAGAGCTGCTTGGAAGCCTGATGGTGTGTGAAGTTAGTGAGCCAAATGGAGTTGTTCTCCCACAAGAACCACTCGGCTGATCCTTCTTCAATATGCCCTTCACCAACATGCAGTGTTTCCTTCATTGAATTAGCTCTCACACCAATATTTGCGTCTAGAGCCTTTGTATTGAGGGCTATCTGAAAACGGCTGTGGCGCTGAAGTTGCCTGTGAATGTGGAGTTGGTGGCATGTGAAACCCGCATGTGGAGCATTCGTTTGTGTGGGATGCTCTACCAGGTTCATTCCTAGATAATGCACTCAAAGGGCACTAAGCATAGAGTGTGAAAACTGAGTTTCCTTGAGAGCTGCTTGGAAGCCTGATGGTGTGTGAAGTTAGTGAGCCAAATGGAGTTGTTCTCCCACAAGAACCACTCGGCTGATCCTTCTTCAATATGCCCTTCACCAACATGCAGTGTTTCCTTGATTGAATTAGCTCTCACACCAATATTTGCGTCTAGAGCCTTTGCATTGAGGGCTATCTGAAAACAGCTGTGGCGCTGAAGTTGCCTGTGAATGTGGAGTTGGTGGCATGTGAAACCCGCATGTGGAGCATTCGTTTGTGTGGGATGCTCTACCAGGTTCATTTCAGTCCTAGCCATACAAAGGGCACTAAGCATAGAGTGTGAAAACTGAGTTTCCTTGAGAGCTGCTTGGAAGCCTGATGGTGTGTGAAGTTAGTGAGCCAAATGGAGTTGTTCTCCCAAAAGAACCACTCGGCTGATCCTTCTTCAATATGCCCTTCACCAACATGCAGTGTTTCCTTGATTGAATTAGCTCTCACACAAATATTTGCGTCTAGAGCCTTTGCATTGAGGGCTATCTGAAAACGGCTGTGGCGCTGAAGTTGCCTGTGAATGTGGAGTTGTTGGCATGTGAAACCCGCATGTGGAGCATTCGTTTGTGTGGGATGCTCTACCAGGTTCATTCCTAGATAATGCATTCAAACGGCACTAAGCATAGAGTGTGAAAACTGAGTTTCCTTGAGAGCTGCTTGGAAGCCTGATGGTGTGTGAAGTTAGTGAGCCAAATGGAGTTGTTCTCCCACAAGAACCACTCGGCTGATCCTTCTTCAATATGCCCTTCACCAACATGCAGTGTTTCCTTGATTGAATTAGCTCTCACACCAATATTTGCGTCTAGAGCCTTTGCATTGAGGGCTATCTGAAAACGGCTGTGGCGCTGAAGTTGCCTGGGAATGTGGAGTTGGTGGCATGTGAAACCCGCATGTGGAGCATTCGTTTGTGTGGGATGCTCTACCAGGTTCATTCCTAGATAATGCATTCAAACGGCACTAAGCATAGAGTGTGAAAACTGAGTTTCCTTGAGAGCTGCTTGGAAGCCTGATGGTGTGTGAAGTTAGTGAGCCAAATGGAGTTGTTCTCCCACAAGAACCACTCGGCTGATCCTTCTTCAATATGCCCTTCACCAACATGCAGTGTTTCCTTGATTGAATTAGCTCTCACACCAATATTTGAGTCTAGAGCCTTTGCATTGAGGGCTATCTGAAAACGGCTGTGGCGCTGAAGTTGCCTGTGAATGTGGAGTTGGTGGCATGTGAAACCCTCATGTGGAGCATTCGTTTGTGTGGGATGCTCTACCAGGTTCATTCCTAGATAATGCACTCAAAGGGCACTAAGCATAGAGTGTGAAAACTGAGTTTCCTTGAGAGCTGCTTGGAAGCCTGATGGTGTGTGAAGTTAGTGAGCCAAATGGAGTTGTTCTCCCACAAGAACCACTCGGCTGATCCTTCTTCAATATGCCCTTCACCAACATGCAGTGTTTCCTTGATTGAATTAGCTCTCACACCAATATTTGCGTCTAGAGCCTTTGCATTGAGGGCTATCTGAAAACGGCTGTGGCGCTGAAGTTGCCTGTGAATGTGGAGTTGGTGGCATGTGAAACCCGCATGTGGAGCATTCGTTTGTGTGGGATGCTCTACCAGGTTCATTCCTAGATAATGCACTCAAAGGGCACTAAGCATAGAGTGTGAAAACTGAGTTTCCTTGAGAGCTGCTTGGAAGCCTGATGGTGTGTGAAGTTAGTGAGCCAAATGGAGTTGTTCTCCCACAAGAACCACTCGGCTGATTCTTCTTCAATATGCCCTTCACCAACATGCAGTGTTTCCTTGATTGAATTAGCTCTCACACAAATATTTGCGTCTAGAGCCTTTGCATTGAGAGCTATCTGAAAACGGCTGTGGCGCTAAAGTTGCCTGTGAATGTGGAGTTGGTGGCATGTGAAACCCGCATGTGGAGTATTCGTTTGTGTGGGATGCTGACCAAGCTTCATTTCAGTCCTAGGCACACAAAGAGCACTAAGCATAGAGTGTGAAAACTGAGTTTCCTTGAGAGCTGCTTGGAAGCCTGATGGTGTGTGAAGTTAGTGAGCCAAATGGAGTTGTTCTCCCACAAGAACCACTCGGCTGATCCTTCTTCAATATGCCCTTCACCAACATGCAGTGTTTCCTTGATTGAATTAGCTCTCACACCAATATTTGCGTCTAGAGCCTTTGCATTGAGGGCTATCTGAAAACGGCTGTGGCGCTGAAGTTGCCTGTGAATGTGGAGTTGGTGGCATGTGAAACCTGCATGTGGAGCATTCGTTTGTGTGGGATGCTCTACCAGGTTCATTCCTAGATAAATCACTCAAAGGGCACTAAGCATAGAGTGTGAAAACTGAGTTTCCTTGAGAGCTGCTTGGAAGCCTGATGGTGTGTGAAGTTAGTGAGCCAAATGGAGTTGTTCTCCCACAAGAACCACTCGGCTGATCCTTCTTCAATATGCCCTTCACCAACATGCAGTGTTTCCTTGATTGAATTAGCTCTCACACCAATATTTGCGTCTAGAGCCTTTGCATTGAGGGCTATCTGAAAACGGCTGTGGCGCTGAAGTTGCCTGTGAATGTGGAGTTGGTGGCATGTGAAACCCGCATGTGGAGCATTCGTTTGTGTGGGATGCTCTACCAGGTTCATTCCTAGATAATGCACTCAAAGGGCACTAAGCATAGAGTGTGAAAACTGAGTTTCCTTGAGAGCTGCTTGGAAGCCTGATGGTGTGTGAAGTTAGTGAGCCAAATGGAGTTGTTCTCCCACAAGAACCACTCGGCTGATCCTTCTTCAATATGCCCTTCACCAACATGCAGTGTTTCCTTGATTGAATTAGCTCTCACACCAATATTTGCGTCTAGAGCCTTTACATTGAGAGTTATCTGAAAACGGCTGTGGCGCTGAAGTTGCCTGTGAATGTGGAGTTGGTGGCATGTGAAACCCGCATGTGGAGCATTCGTTTGTGTGGGATGCTGACCAAGCTTCATTTCAGTCCTAGGCACACAAAGAGCACTAAGCATAGAGTGTGAAAACTGAGTTTGCTTGAGAGCTGCTTGGAAGCCTGATGGTGTGTGAAGTTAGTGAGCCAAATGGAGTTGTTCTCCCACAAGAACCACTCGGCTGATCCTTCTTCAATATGCCCTTCACCAACATGCAGTGTTTCCTTGATTGAATTAGCTCTCACACCAATATTTGCGTCTAGAGCCTTTGCATTGAGGGCTATCTGAAAACGGCTGTGGCGCTGAAGTTGCCTGTGAATGTGGAGTTGGTGGCATGTGAAACCCTCATGTGGAGCATTCGTTTGTGTGGGATGCTCTACCAGGTTCATTTCAGTCCTAGCCATACAAAGGGCACTAAGCATAGAGTGTGAAAACTGAGTTTCCTTGAGAGCTGCTTGGAAGCCTGATGGTGTGTGAAGTTAGTGAGCCAAATGGAGTTGTTCTCCCACAAGAACCACTCGGCTGATCCTTCTTCAATATGCCCTTCACCAACATGCAGTGTTTCCTTGATTGAATTAGCTCTCACACCAATATTTGCGTCTAGCGCCTTTGCATTGAGGGCTATCTGAAAACGGCTGTGGCGCTGAAGTTGCCTGTGAATGTGGAGTTGGTGGCATGTGAAACCCGCATGTGGAGCATTCGTTTGTGTGGGATGCTCTACCAGGTTCATTCCTAGATAATGCACTCAAAGGGCACTAAGCATAGAGTGTGAAAACTGAGTTTCCTTGAGAGCTGCTTGGAAGCCTGATGGTGTGTGAAGTTAGTGAGCCAAATGGAGTTGTTCTCCCACAAGAACCACTCGGCTGATCCTTCTTCAATATGCCCTTCACCAACATGCAGTGTTTCCTTGATTGAATTAGCTCTCACACCAATATTTGCGTCTAGAGCCTTTACATTGAGAGTTATCTGAAAACGGCTGTGGCGCTGAAGTTGCCTGTGAATGTGGAGTTGGTGGCATGTGAAACCCGCATGTGGAGCATTCGTTTGTGTGGGATGCTGACCAAGCTTCATTTCAGTCCTAGGCACACAAAGAGCACTAAGCATAGAGTGTGAAAACTGAGTTTGCTTGCTAGCTGCTTGGAAGCCTGATGGTGTGTGAAGTTAGTGAGCCAAATGGAGTTGTTCTCCCACAAGAACCACTCGGCTGATCCTTCTTCAATATGCCCTTCACCAACATGCAGTGTTTCCTTGATTGAATTAGCTCTCACACCAATATTTGCGTCTAGAGCCTTTGCATTGAGGGCTATCTGAAAACGGCTGTGGCGCTGAAGTTGCCTGTGAATGTGGAGTTGGTGGCATGTGAAACCCGCATGTGGAGCATTCGTTTGTGTGGGATGCTCTACCAGGTTCATTTCAGTCCTAGCCATACAAAGGGCACTAAGCATAGAGTGTGAAAACTGAGTTTGCTTGAGAGCTGCTTGGAAGCCTGATGGTGTGTGAAGTTAGTGAGCCAAATGGAGTTGTTCTCCCACAAGAACCACTCGGCTGATCCTTCTTCAATATGCCCTTCACCAACATGCAGTGTTTCCTTGATTGAATTAGCTCTCACACCAATATTTGCGTCTAGAGCCTTTGCATTGAGGGCTATCTGAAAACGGCTGTGGCGCTGAAGTTGCCTGTGAATGTGGAGTTGGTGGCATGTGAAACCCGCATGTGGAGCATTCGTTTGTGTGGGATGCTCTACCAGGTTCATTTCAGTCCTAGCCATACAAAGGGCACTAAGCATAGAGTGTGAAAACTGAGTTTCCTTGAGAGCTGCTTGGAAGCCTGATGGTGTGTGAAGTTAGTGAGCCAAATGGAGTTGTTCTCCCACAAGAACCACTCGGCTGATCCTTCTTCAATATGCCCTTCACCAACATGCAGTGTTTCCTTGATTGAATTAGCTCTCACACCAATATTTGCGTCTAGAGCCTTTGCATTGAGGGCTATCTGAAAACGGCTGTGGCGCTGAAGTTGCCTGTGAATGTGGAGTTGTTGGCATGTGAAACCCGCATGTGGAGCATTCGTTTGTGTGGGATGCTCTACCAGGTTCATTCCTAGATAATGCATTCAAACGGCACTAAGCATAGAGTGTGAAAACTGAGTTTCCTTGAGAGCTGCTTGGAAGCCTGATGGTGTGTGAAGTTAGTGAGCCAAATGGAGTTGTTCTCCCACAAGAACCACTCGGCTGATCCTTCTTCAATATGCCCTTCACCAACATGCAGTGTTTCCTTGATTGAATTAGCTCTCACACCAATATTTGCGTCTAGAGCCTTTGCATTGAGGGCTATCTGAAAACGGCTGTGGCGCTGAAGTTGCCTGGGAATGTGGAGTTGGTGGCATGTGAAACCCGCATGTGGAGCATTCGTTTGTGTGGGATGCTCTACCAGGTTCATTCCTAGATAATGCATTCAAACGGCACTAAGCATAGAGTGTGAAAACTGAGTTTCCTTGAGAGCTGCTTGGAAGCCTGATGGTGTGTGAAGTTAGTGAGCCAAATGGAGTTGTTCTCCCACAAGAACCACTCGGCTGATCCTTCTTCAATATGCCCTTCACCAACATGCAGTGTTTCCTTGATTGAATTAGCTCTCACACCAATATTTGAGTCTAGAGCCTTTGCATTGAGGGCTATCTGAAAACGGCTGTGGCGCTGAAGTTGCCTGTGAATGTGGAGTTGGTGGCATGTGAAACCCTCATGTGGAGCATTCGTTTGTGTGGGATGCTCTACCAGGTTCATTCCTAGATAATGCACTCAAAGGGCACTAAGCATAGAGTGTGAAAACTGAGTTTCCTTGAGAGCTGCTTGGAAGCCTGATGGTGTGTGAAGTTAGTGAGCCAAATGGAGTTGTTCTCCCACAAGAACCACTCGGCTGATCCTTCTTCAATATGCCCTTCACCAACATGCAGTGTTTCCTTGATTGAATTAGCTCTCACACCAATATTTGCGTCTAGAGCCTTTGCATTGAGGGCTATCTGAAAACGGCTGTGGCGCTGAAGTTGCCTGTGAATGTGGAGTTGGTGGCATGTGAAACCCGCATGTGGAGCATTCGTTTGTGTGGGATGCTCTACCAGGTTCATTCCTAGATAATGCACTCAAAGGGCACTAAGCATAGAGTGTGAAAACTGAGTTTCCTTGAGAGCTGCTTGGAAGCCTGATGGTGTGTGAAGTTAGTGAGCCAAATGGAGTTGTTCTCCCACAAGAACCACTCGGCTGATTCTTCTTCAATATGCCCTTCACCAACATGCAGTGTTTCCTTGATTGAATTAGCTCTCACACAAATATTTGCGTCTAGAGCCTTTGCATTGAGAGCTATCTGAAAACGGCTGTGGCGCTAAAGTTGCCTGTGAATGTGGAGTTGGTGGCATGTGAAACCCGCATGTGGAGTATTCGTTTGTGTGGGATGCTGACCAAGCTTCATTTCAGTCCTAGGCACACAAAGAGCACTAAGCATAGAGTGTGAAAACTGAGTTTCCTTGAGAGCTGCTTGGAAGCCTGATGGTGTGTGAAGTTAGTGAGCCAAATGGAGTTGTTCTCCCACAAGAACCACTCGGCTGATCCTTCTTCAATATGCCCTTCACCAACATGCAGTGTTTCCTTGATTGAATTAGCTCTCACACCAATATTTGCGTCTAGAGCCTTTGCATTGAGGGCTATCTGAAAACGGCTGTGGCGCTGAAGTTGCCTGTGAATGTGGAGTTGGTGGCATGTGAAACCTGCATGTGGAGCATTCGTTTGTGTGGGATGCTCTACCAGGTTCATTCCTAGATAATGCACTCAAAGGGCACTAAGCATAGAGTGTGAAAACTGAGTTTCCTTGAGAGCTGCTTGGAAGCCTGATGGTGTGTGAAGTTAGTGAGCCAAATGGAGTTGTTCTCCCACAAGAACCACTCCGCTGATCCTTCTTCAATATGCCCTTCACCAACATGCAGTGTTTCCTTGATTGAATTAGCTCTCACACCAATATTTGCGTCTAGAGCCTTTGCATTGAGGGCTATCTGAAAACGGCTGTGGCGCTGAAGTTGCCTGTGAATGTGGAGTTGGTGGCATGTGAAACCCGCATGTGGAGCATTCGTTTGTGTGGGATGCTCTACCAGGTTCATTCCTAGATAATGCACTCAAAGGGCACTAAGCATAGAGTGTGAAAACTGAGTTTCCTTGAGAGCTGCTTGGAAGCCTGATGGTGTGTGAAGTTAGTGAGCCAAATGGAGTTGTTCTCCCACAAGAACCACTCGGCTGATCCTTCTTCAATATGCCCTTCACCAACATGCAGTGTTTCCTTGATTGAATTAGCTCTCACACCAATATTTGCGTCTAGAGCCTTTACATTGAGAGTTATCTGAAAACGGCTGTGGCGCTGAAGTTGCCTGTGAATGTGGAGTTGGTGGCATGTGAAACCCGCATGTGGAGCATTCGTTTGTGTGGGATGCTGACCAAGCTTCATTTCAGTCCTAGGCACACAAAGAGCACTAAGCATAGAGTGTGAAAACTGAGTTTGCTTGAGAGCTGCTTGGAAGCCTGATGGTGTGTGAAGTTAGTGAGCCAAATGGAGTTGTTCTCCCACAAGAACCACTCGGCTGATCCTTCTTCAATATGCCCTTCACCAACATGCAGTGTTTCCTTGATTGAATTAGCTCTCACACCAATATTTGCGTCTAGAGCCTTTGCATTGAGGGCTATCTGAAAACGGCTGTGGCGCTGAAGTTGCCTGTGAATGTGGAGTTGGTGGCATGTGAAACCCTCATGTGGAGCATTCGTTTGTGTGGGATGCTCTACCAGGTTCATTTCAGTCCTAGCCATACAAAGGGCACTAAGCATAGAGTGTGAAAACTGAGTTTCCTTGAGAGCTGCTTGGAAGCCTGATGGTGTGTGAAGTTAGTGAGCCAAATGGAGTTGTTCTCCCACAAGAACCACTCGGCTGATCCTTCTTCAATATGCCCTTCACCAACATGCAGTGTTTCCTTGATTGAATTAGCTCTCACACCAATATTTGCGTCTAGCGCCTTTGCATTGAGGGCTATCTGAAAACGGCTGTGGCGCTGAAGTTGCCTGTGAATGTGGAGTTGGTGGCATGTGAAACCCGCATGTGGAGCATTCGTTTGTGTGGGATGCTCTACCAGGTTCATTCCTAGATAATGCACTCAAAGGGCACTAAGCATAGAGTGTGAAAACTGAGTTTCCTTGAGAGCTGCTTGGAAGCCTGATGGTGTGTGAAGTTAGTGAGCCAAATGGAGTTGTTCTCCCACAAGAACCACTCGGCTGATCCTTCTTCAATATGCCCTTCACCAACATGCAGTGTTTCCTTGATTGAATTAGCTCTCACACCAATATTTGCGTCTAGAGCCTTTACATTGAGAGTTATCTGAAAACGGCTGTGGCGCTGAAGTTGCCTGTGAATGTGGAGTTGGTGGCATGTGAAACCCGCATGTGGAGCATTCGTTTGTGTGGGATGCTGACCAAGCTTCATTTCAGTCCTAGGCACACAAAGAGCACTAAGCATAGAGTGTGAAAACTGAGTTTGCTTGCTAGCTGCTTGGAAGCCTGATGGTGTGTGAAGTTAGTGAGCCAAATGGAGTTGTTCTCCCACAAGAACCACTCGGCTGATCCTTCTTCAATATGCCCTTCACCAACATGCAGTGTTTCCTTGATTGAATTAGCTCTCACACCAATATTTGCGTCTAGAGCCTTTGCATTGAGGGCTATCTGAAAACGGCTGTGGCGCTGAAGTTGCCTGTGAATGTGGAGTTGGTGGCATGTGAAACCCTCATGTGGAGCATTCGTTTGTGTGGGATGCTCTACCAGGTTCATTTCAGTCCTAGCCATACAAAGGGCACTAAGCATAGAGTGTGAAAACTGAGTTTGCTTGAGAGCTGCTTGGAAGCCTGATGGTGTGTGAAGTTAGTGAGCCAAATGGAGTTGTTCTCCCACAAGAACCACTCGGCTGATCCTTCTTCAATATGCCCTTCACCAACATGCAGTGTTTCCTTGATTGAATTAGCTCTCACACCAATATTTGCGTCTAGAGCCTTTGCATTGAGGGCTATCTGAAAACGGCTGTGGCGCTGAAGTTGCCTGTGAATGTGGAGTTGGTGGCATGTGAAACCCGCATGTGGAGCATTCGTTTGTGTGGGATGCTCTACCAGGTTCATTTCAGTCCTAGCCATACAAAGGGCACTAAGCATAGAGTGTGAAAACTGAGTTTCCTTGAGAGCTGCTTGGAAGCCTGATGGTGTGTGAAGTTAGTGAGCCAAATGGAGTTGTTCTCCCACAAGAACCACTCGGCTGATCCTTCTTCAATATGCCCTTCACCAACATGCAGTGTTTCCTTGATTGAATTAGCTCTCACACCAATATTTGCGTCTAGCGCCTTTGCATTGAGGGCTATCTGAAAACGGCTGTGGCGCTGAAGTTGCCTGTGAATGTGGAGTTGGTGGCATGTGAAACCCGCATGTGGAGCATTCGTTTGTGTGGGATGCTCTACCAGGTTCATTCGTAGATAATGCACTCAAACGGCACTAAGCATAGAGTGTGAAAACTGAGTTTCCTTGAGAGCTGCTTGGAAGCCTGATGGTGTGTGAAATTAGTGAGCCAAATGGAGTTGTTCTCCCACAAGAACCACTCGGCTGATCCTTCTTCAATATGCCCTTCACCAACATGCAGTGTTTCCTTGATTGAATTAGCTCTCACACCAATATTTGCGTCTAGAGCCTTTGCATTGAGAGCTATCTGAAAACGGCTGTGGCGCTGAAGTTGCCTGTGAATGTGGAGTTGGTGGCATGTGAAACCCGCATGTGGAGCATTCGTTTGTGTGGGATGCTGACCAAGCTTCATTTCAGTCCTAGGCACACAAAGAGCACTAAGCATAGAGTGTGAAAACTGAGTTTCCTTGAGAGCTGCTTGGAAGCCTGATGGTGTGTGAAGTTAGTGAGCCAAATGGAGTTGTTCTCCCACAAGAACCACTCGGCTGATCCTTCTTCAATATGCCCTTCACCAACATGCAGTGTTTCCTTGATTGAATTAGCTCTCACACCAATATTTGCGTCTAGAGCCTTTGCATTGAGGGCTATCTGAAAACGGCTGTGGCGCTGAAGTTGCCTGTGAATGTGGAGTTGGTGGCATGTGAAACCCGCATGTGGAGCATTCGTTTGTGTGGGATGCTCTACCAGGTTCATTCCTAGATAATGCACTCAAAGGGCACTAAGCACAGAGTGTGAAAACTGAGTTTCCTTGAGAGCTGCTTGGAAGCCTGATGGTGTGTGAAGTTAGTGAGCCAAATGGAGTTGTTCTCCCACAAGAACCACTCGGCTGATCCTTCTTCAATATGCCCTTCACCAACATGCAGTGTTTCCTTGATTGAATTAGCTCTCACACCAATATTTGCGTCTAGAGCCTTTGCATTGAGGGCTATCTGAAAACGGCTGTGGCGCTGAAGTTGCCTGTGAATGTGGAGTTGGTGGCATGTGAAACCCGCATGTGGAGCATTCGTTTGTGTGGGATGCTCTACCAGGTTCATTTCAATCCTAGCCATACAAAGGGCACTAAGCATAGAGTGTGAAAACTGAGTTTCCTTGAGAGCTGCTTGGAAGCCTGATGGTGTGTGAAGTTAGTGAGCCAAATGGAGTTGTTCTCCCACAAGAACCACTCGGCTGATCCTTCTTCAATATGCCCTTCACCAACATGCAGTGTTTCCTTGATTGAATTAGCTCTCACACCAATATTTGCGTCTAGAGCCTTTGCATTGAGGGCTATCTGAAAACGGCTGTAGCGCTGAAGTTGCCTGTAAATGTGGAGTTGGTGGCATGTGAAACCCGCATGTGGAGCATTCGTTTGTGTGGGATGCTCTACCAGGTTCATTTCAGTCCTAGCCATACAAAGGGCACTAAGCATAGAGTGTGAAAACTGAGTTTCCTTGAGAGCTGCTTGGAAGCCTGATGGTGTGTGAAGTTAGTGAGCCAAATGGAGTTGTTCTCCCACAAGAACCACTCGGCTGATCCTTCTTCAATATGCCCTTCACCAACATGCAGTGTTTCCTTGATTGAATTAGCTCTCACACCAATATTTGCGTCTAGAGCCTTTGCATTGAGGGCTATCTGAAAACGGCTGTGACGCTGAAGTTGCCTGTGAATGTGGAGTTGGTGGCATGTGAAACCCGCATGTGGAGCATTCGTTTGTGTGGGATGCTCTACCAGGTTCATTCCTAGATAATGCATTCAAACGGCACTAAGCATAGAGTGTGAAAACTGAGTTTCCTTGAGAGCTGCTTGGAAGCCTGATGGTGTGTGAAGTTAGTGAGCCAAATGGAGTTGTTCTCCCACAAGAACCACTCGGCTGATCCTTCTTCAATATGCCCTTCACCAACATGCAGTGTTTCCTTGATTGAATTAGCTCTCACACCAATATTTGCGTCTAGAGCCTTTGCATTGAGGGCTATCTGAAAACGGCTGTGGCGCTGAAGTTGCCTGTGAATGTGGAGTTGGTGGCATGTGAAACCCGCATGTGGAGCATTCGTTTGTGTGGGATGCTCTACCAGGTTCATTCCTAGATAATGCACTCAAAGGGCATTAAGCATAGAGTGTGAAAACTGAGTATCCTTGAGAGCTGCTTGGAAGCCTGATGGTGTGTGAAGTTAGTGAGCCAAATGGAGTTGTTCTCCCACAAGAACCACTCGGCTGATCCTTCTTCAATATGCCCTTCACCAACATGCAGTGTTTCCTTGATTGAATTAGCTCTCACACCAATATTTGCGTCTAGAGCCTTTGCATTGAGGGCTATCTGAAAACGGCTGTGGCGCTGAAGTTGCCTGTGAATGTGGAGTTGGTGGCATGTGAAACCCTCATGTTGAGCATTCGTTTGTGTGGGATGCTCTACCATGTTCATTCCTAGATAATGCTCTTAAAGGGCACTAAGCATAGAGTGTGAAAACTGAGTTTCCTTGAGAGCTGCTTGGAAGCCTGATGGTGTGTGAAGTTAGTGAGCCAAATGGAGTTGTTCTCCCACAAGAACCACTCGGCTGATCCTTCTTCAATATGCCCTTCACCAACATGCAGTGTTTCCTTGATTGAATTAGCTCTCACACCAATATTTGCGTCTAGAGCCTTTGCATTGAGGGCTATCTGAAAACGGCTGTGGCGCTGAAGTTGCCTGTGAATGTGGAGTTGGTGGCATGTGAAACCCGCATGTGGAGCATTCGTTTGTGTGGGATGCTCTACCAGGTTCATTCCTAGATAATGCACTCAAAGGGCACTAAGCATAGAGTGTGAAAACTGAGTTTCCTTGAGAGCTGCTTGGAAGCCTGATGGTGTGTGAAGTTAGTGAGCCAAATGGAGTTGTTCTCCCACAAGAACCACTCGGCTGATCCTTCTTCAATATGCCCTTCACCAACATGCAGTGTTTCCTTGATTGAATTAGCTCTCACACCAATATTTGCGTCTAGAGCCTTTGCATTGAGGGCTATCTGAAAACGGCTGTGGCGCTGAAGTTGCCTGTGAATGTGGAGTTGGTGGCATGTGAAACCCGCATGTGGAGCATTCGTTTGTGTGGGATGCTCTACCAGGTTCATTCCTAGATAATGCATTCAAACGGCACTAAGCATAGAGTGTGAAAACTGAGTTTCCTTGAGAGCTGCTTGGAAGCCTGATGGTGTGTGAAATTAGTGAGCCAAATGGAGTTGTTCTCCCACAAGAACCACTCGGCTGATCCTTCTTCAATATGCCCTTCACCAACATGCAGTGTTTCCTTGATTGAATTAGCTCTCACACCAATATTTGCGTCTAGAGCCTTTGCATTGAGAGCTATCTGAAAACGGCTGTGGCGCTGAAGTTGCCTGTGAATGTGGAGTTGGTGGCATGTGAAACCCGCATGTGGAGTATTCGTTTGTGTGGGAAGCTGACCAAGCTTCATTTCAGTCCTAGGCACACAGAGAGCACTAAGCATAGAGTGTGAAAACTGAGTTTCCTTGAGAGCTGCTTGGAAGCCTGATGGTGTGTGAAGTTAGTGAGCCAAATGGAGTTGTTCTCCCACAAGAACCACTCGGCTGATCCTTCTTCAATATGCCCTTCACCAACATGCAGTGTTTCCTTGATTGAATTAGCTCTCACACCAATATTTGCGTCTAGAGCCTTTGCATTGAGGGCTATCTGAAAACGGCTGTGGCGCTGAAGTTGCCTGTGAATGTGGAGTTGGTGGCATGTGAAACCCGCATGTGGAGCATTCGTTTGTGTGGGATGCTCTACCAGGTTCATTCCTAGATAATGCACTCAAAGGGCACTAAGCATAGAGTGTGAAAACTGAGTTTCCTTGAGAGCTGCTTGGAAGCCTGATGGTGTGTGAAGTTAGTGAGCCAAATGGAGTTGTTCTCCCACAAGAACCACTCGGCTGATCCTTCTTCAATATGCCCTTCACCAACATGCAGTGTTTCCTTGATTGAATTAGCTCTCACACCAATATTTGCGTCTAGAGCCTTTGCATTGAGGGCTATCTGAAAACGGCTGTGGCGCTGAAGTTGCCTGTAAATGTGGAGTTGGTGGCATGTGAAACCCGCATGTGGAGCATTCGTTTGTGTGGGATGCTCTACCAGGTTCATTTCAGTCCTAGCCATACAAAGGGCACTAAGCATAGAGTGTGAAAACTGAGTTTCCTTGAGAGCTGCTTGGAAGCCTGATGGTGTGTGAAGTTAGTGAGCCAAATGGAGTTGTTCTCCCACAAGAACCACTCGGCTGATCCTTCTTCAATATGCCCTTCACCAACATGCAGTGTTTCCTTGATTGAATTAGCTCTCACACCAATATTTGCGTCTAGAGCCTTTGCATTGAGGGCTATCTGAAAACGGCTGTGGCGCTGAAGTTGCCTGTGAATGTGGAGTTGGTGGCATGTGAAACCCGCATGTGGAGCATTCATTTGTGTGGGATGCTCTACCAGGTTCATTTCAGTCCTAGCCATACAAAGGGCACTAAGCATAGAGTGTGAAAACTGAGTTTCCTTGAGAGCTGCTTGGAAGCCTGATGGTGTGTGAAGTTAGTGAGCCAAATGGAGTTGTTCTCCCACAAGAACCACTCGGCTGATCCTTCTTCAATATGCCCTTCACCAACATGCAGTGTTTCCTTGATTGAATTAGCTCTCACACCAATATTTGCGTCTAGAGCCTTTGCATTGAGGGCTATCTGAAAACGGCTGTGGCGCTGAAGTTGCCTGTGAATGTGGAGTTGGTGGCATGTGAAACCCGCATGTGGAGCATTCGTTTGTGTGGGATGCTCTACCAGGTTCATTCCTAGATAATGCATTCAAACGGCACTAAGCATAGAGTGTGAAAACTGAGTTTCCTTGAGAGCTGCTTGGAAGCCTGATGGTGTGTGAAGTTAGTGAGCCAAATGGAGTTGTTCTCCCACAAGAACCACTCGGCTGATCCTTCTTCAATATGCCCTTCACCAACATGCAGTGTTTCCTTGATTGAATTAGCTCTCACACCAATATTTGCGTCTAGAGCCTTTGCATTGAGGGCTATCTGAAAACGGCTGTGGCGCTGAAGTTGCCTGTGAATGTGGAGTTGGTGGCATGTGAAACCCGCATGTGGAGCATTCGTTTGTGTGGGATGCTCTACCAGGTTCATTTCAGTCCTAGCCATACAAAGGGCACTAAGCATAGAGTGTGAAAACTGAGTTTCCTTGAGAGCTGCTTGGAAGCCTGATGGTGTGTGAAGTTAGTGAGCCAAATGGAGTTGTTCTCCCACAAGAACCACTCGGCTGATCCTTCTTCAATATGCCCTTCACCAACATGCAGTGTTTCCTTGATTGAATTAGCTCTCACACCAATATTTGCGTCTAGAGCCTTTGCATTGAGGGCTATCTGAAAACGGCTGTGGCGCTGAAGTTGCCTGTGAATGTGGAGTTGGTGGCATGTGAAACCCTCATGTTGAGCATTCGTTTGTGTGGGATGCTCTACCAGGTTCATTCCTAGATAATGCACTCAAAGGGCACTAAGCATAGAGTGTGAAAACTGAGTTTCCTTGAGAGCTGCTTGGAAGCCTGATGGTGTGTGAAGTTAGTGAGCCAAATGGAGTTGTTCTCCCACAAGAACCACTCGGCTGATCCTTCTTCAATATGCCCTTCACCAACATGCAGTGTTTCCTTGATTGAATTAGCTCTCACACCAATATTTGCGTCTAGAGCCTTTGCATTGAGGGCTATCTGAAAACGGCTGTGGCGCTGAAGTTGCCTGTGAATGTGGAGTTGGTGGCATGTGAAACCCGCATGTGGAGCATTCGTTTGTGTGGGATGCTCTACCAGGTTCATTCCTAGATCATGCACTCAAAGGGCACTAAGCATAGAGTGTGAAAACTGAGTTTCCTTGAGAGCTGCTTGGAAGCCTGATGGTGTGTGAAGTTAGTGAGCCAAATGGAGTTGTTCTCCCACAAGAACCACTCGGCTGATCCTTCTTCAATATGCCCTTCACCAACATGCAGTGTTTCCTTGATTGAATTAGCTCTCACACCAATATTTGCGTCTAGAGCCTTTGCATTGAGGGCTATCTGAAAACGGCTGTGGCGCTGAAGTTGCCTGTGAATGTGGAGTTGGTGGCATGTGAAACCCGCATGTGGAGCATTCGTTTGTGTGGGATGCTCTACCAGGTTCATTCCTACATAATGCATTCAAACGGCACTAAGCATAGAGTGTGAAAACTGAGTTTCCTTGAGAGCTGCTTGGAAGCCTGATGGTGTGTGAAGTTAGTGAGCCAAATGGAGTTGTTCTCCCACAAGAACCACTCGGCTGATCCTTCTTCAATATGCCCTTCACCAACATGCAGTGTTTCCTTGATTGAATTAGCTCTCACACCAATATTTGCGTCTAGAGCCTTTGCATTGAGGGCTATCTGAAAACGGCTGTGGCGCTGAAGTTGCCTGTGAATGTGGAGTTGGTGGCATGTGAAACCCGCATGTGGAGCATTCGTTTGTGTGGGATGCTCTACCAGGTTCATTCCTAGATAATGCATTCAAACGGCACTAAGCATAGAGTGTGAAAACTGAGTTTGCTTGAGAGCTGCTTGGAAGCCTGATGGTGTGTGAAATTAGTGAGCCAAATGGAGTTGTTCTCCCACAAGAACCACTCGGCTGATCCTTCTTCAATATGCCCTTCACCAACATGCAGTGTTTCCTTGATTGAATTAGCTCTCACACCAATATTTGCGTCTAGAGCCTTTGCATTGAGAGCTATCTGAAAACGGCTGTGGCGCTGAAGTTGCCTGTGAATGTGGAGTTGGTGGCATGTGAAACCCGCATGTGGAGTATTCGTTTGTGTGGGATGCTGACCAAGCTTCATTTCAGTCCTAGGCACACAGAGAGCACTAAGCATAGAGTGTGAAAACTGAGTTTCCTTGAGAGCTGCTTGGAAGCCTGATGGTGTGTGAAGTTAGTGAGCCAAATGGAGTTGTTCTCCCACAAGAACCACTCGGCTGATCCTTCTTCAATATGCCCTTCACCAACATGCAGTGTTTCCTTGATTGAATTAGCTCTCACACCAATATTTGCGTCTAGAGCCTTTGCATTGAGGGCTATCTGAAAACGGCTGTGGCGCTGAAGTTGCCTGTGAATGTGGAGTTGGTGGCATGTGAAACCCGCATGTGGAGCATTCGTTTGTGTGGGATGCTCTACCAGGTTCATTCCTAGATAATGCACTCAAAGGGCACTAAGCATAGAGTGTGAAAACTGAGTTTCCTTGAGAGCTGCTTGGAAGCCTGATGGTGTGTGAAGTTAGTGAGCCAAATGGAGTTGTTCTCCCACAAGAACCACTCGGCTGATCCTTCTTCAATATGCCCTTCACCAACATGCAGTGTTTCCTTGATTGAATTAGCTCTCACACCAATATTTGCGTCTAGAGCCTTTGCATTGAGGGCTATCTGAAAACGGCTGTGGCGCTGAAGTTGCCTGTAAATGTGGAGTTGGTGGCATGTGAAACCCGCATGTGGAGCATTCGTTTGTGTGGGATGCTCTACCAGGTTCATTTCAGTCCTAGCCATACAAAGGGCACTAAGCATAGAGTGTGAAAACTGAGTTTCCTTGAGAGCTGCTTGGAAGCCTGATGGTGTGTGAAGTTAGTGAGCCAAATGGAGTTGTTCTCCCACAAGAACCACTCGGCTGATCCTTCTTCAATATGCCCTTCACCAACATGCAGTGTTTCCTTGATTGAATTAGCTCTCACACCAATATTTGCGTCTAGAGCCTTTGCATTGAGGGCTATCTGAAAACGGCTGTGGCGCTGAAGTTGCCTGTGAATGTGGAGTTGGTGGCATGTGAAACCCGCATGTGGAGCATTCGTTTGTGTGGGATGCTCTACCAGGTTCATTTCAGTCCTAGCCATACAAAGGGCACTAAGCATAGAGTGTGAAAACTGAGTTTCCTTGAGAGCTGCTTGGAAGCCTGATGGTGTGTGAAGTTAGTGAGCCAAATGGAGTTGTTCTCCCACAAGAACCACTCGGCTGATCCTTCTTCAATATGCCCTTCACCAACATGCAGTGTTTCCTTGATTGAATTAGCTCTCACACCAATATTTGCGTCTAGAGCCTTTGCATTGAGGGCTATCTGAAAACGGCTGTGGCGCTGAGGTTGCCTGTGAATGTGGAGTTGGTGGCATGTGAAACCCGCATGTGGAGCATTCGTTTGTGTGGGATGCTCTACCAGGTTCATTCCTAGATAATGCACTCAAAGGGCATTAAGCATAGAGTGTGAAAACTGAGTTTCCTTGAGAGCTGCTTGGAAGCCTGATGGTGTGTGAAGTTAGTGAGCCAAATGGAGTTGTTCTCCCACAAGAACCACTCGGCTGATCCTTCTTCAATATGCCCTTCACCAACATGCAGTGTTTCCTTGATTGAATTAGCTCTCACACCAATATTTGCGTCTAGAGCCTTTGCATTGAGGGCTATCTGAAAACGGCTGTGGCGCTGAAGTTGCCTGTGAATGTGGAGTTGGTGGCATGTGAAACCCTCATGTTGAGCATTCGTTTGTGTGGGATGCTCTACCAGGTTCATTCCTAGATAATGCACTCAAAGGGCACTAAGCATAGAGTGTGAAAACTGAGTTTCCTTGAGAGCTGCTTGGAAGCCTGATGGTGTGTGAAGTTAGTGAGCCAAATGGAGTTGTTCTCCCACAAGAACCACTCGGCTGATCCTTCTTCAATATGCCCTTCACCAACATGCAGTGTTTCCTTGATTGAATTAGCTCTCACACCAATATTTGCGTCTAGAGCCTTTGCATTGAGGGCTATCTGAAAACGGCTGTGGCGCTGAAGTTGCCTGTGAATGTGGAGTTGGTGGCATGTGAAACCCGCATGTGGAGCATTCGTTTGTGTGGGATGCTCTACCAGGTTCATTCCTAGATAATGCACTCAAAGGGCACTAAGCATAGAGTGTGAAAACTGAGTTTCCTTGAGAGCTGCTTGGAAGCCTGATGGTGTGTGAAGTTAGTGAGCCAAATGGAGTTGTTCTCCCACAAGAACCACTCGGCTGATCCTTCTTCAATATGCCCTTCACCAACATGCAGTGTTTCCTTGATTGAATTAGCTCTCACACCAATATTTGCGTCTAGAGCCTTTGCATTGAGGGCTATCTGAAAACGGCTGTGGCGCTGAAGTTGCCTGTGAATGTGGAGTTGGTGGCATGTGAAACCCGCATGTGGAGCATTCGTTTGTGTGGGATGCTCTACCAGGTTCATTCCTACATAATGCATTCAAACGGCACTAAGCATAGAGTGTGAAAACTGAGTTTCCTTGAGAGCTGCTTGGAAGCCTGATGGTGTGTGAAATTAGTGAGCCAAATGGAGTTGTTCTCCCACAAGAACCACTCGGCTGATCCTTCTTCAATATGCCCTTCACCAACATGCAGTGTTTCCTTGATTGAATTAGCTCTCACACCAATATTTGGGTCTAGAGCCTTTGCATTGAGAGCTATTTGAAAACGGCTGTGGCGCTAAAGTTGCCTGTGAATGTGGAGTTGGTGGCATGTGAAACCCGCATGTGGAGTATTCGTTTGTGTGGGATGCTCTACCAAGCTTCATTTCAGTCCTAGGCACACAGAGAGCACTAAGCATAGAGTGTGAAAACTGAGTTTCCTTGAGAGCTGCTTGGAAGCCTGATGGTGTGTGAAGTTAGTGAGCCAAATGGAGTTGTTCTCCCACAAGAACCACTCGGCTGATCCTTCTTCAATATGCCCTTCACCAACATGCAGTGTTTCCTTGATTGAATTAGCTCTCACACCAATATTTGCGTCTAGAGCCTTTGCATTGAGGGCTATCTGAAAACGGCTGTGGCGCTGAAGTTGCCTGTGAATGTGGAGTTGGTGGCATGTGAAACCCGCATGTGGAGCATTCGTTTGTGTGGGATGCTCTACCAGGTTCATTCCTAGATAATGCACTCAAAGGGCACTAAGCATAGAGTGTGAAAACTGAGTTTCCTTGAGAGCTGCTTGGAAGCCTGATGGTGTGTGAAGTTAGTGAGCCAAATGGAGTTGTTCTCCCACAAGAACCACTCGGCTGATCCTTCTTCAATATGCCCTTCACCAACATGCAGTGTTTCCTTGATTGAATTAGCTCTCACACCAATATTTGCGTCTAGAGCCTTTGCATTGAGGGCTATCTGAAAACGGCTGTGGCGCTGAAGTTGCCTGTGAATGTGGAGTTGGTGGCATGTGAAACCCGCATGTGGAGCATTCGTTTGTGTGGGATGCTCTACCAGGTTCATTCCTAGATAATGCACTCAAACGGCACTAAGCATAGAGTGTGAAAACTGAGTTTCCTTGAGAGCTGCTGGGAAGCCTGATGGTGTGTGAAATTAGTGAGCCAAATGGAGTTGTTCTCCCACAAGAACCACTCGGCTGATCCTTCTTCAATATGCCCTTCACCAACATGCAGTGTTTCCTTGATTGAATTAGCTCTCACACCAATATTTGCGTCTAGATCCTTTGCATTGAGAGCTATCTGAAAACGGCTGTAGCGCTGAAGTTGCCTGTGAATGTGGAGTTGGTGGCATGTGAAACCCGCATGTGGAGCATTCGTTTGTGTGGGATGCTGACCAAGCTTCATTTCAGTCCTAGGCACACAAAGAGCACTAAGCATAGAGTGTGAAAACTGAGTTTCCTTGAGAGCTTCTTGGAAGCCTGATGGTGTGTGAAGTTAGTGAGCCAAATGGAGTTGTTCTCCCACAAGAACCACTCGGCTGATCCTTCTTCAATATGCCCTTCACCAACATGCAGTATTTCCTTGATTGAATTAGCTCTCACACCAATATTTGCGTCTAGAGCCTTTGCATTGAGGGCTATCTGAAAACGGCTTGGCGCTGAAGTTGCTTGTGAGTGTGGAGTTGGTGGCATGTGAAACCTGCATGTGGAGCATTCGTTTGTGTGGGATGCTCTACCAGGTTCATTCCTAGATAATGCACTCAAAGGGCACTAAGCATAGAGTGTGAAAACTGAGTTTCCTTGAGAGCTGCTTGGAAGCCTGATGGTGTGTGAAGTTAGTGAGCCAAATGGAGTTGTTCTCCCACAAGAACCACTCGGCTGATCCTGCTTCAATATGCCCTTCACCAACATGCAGTGTTTCCTTGATTGAATTAGCTCTCACACCAATATTTGCGTCTAGAGCCTTTGCATTGAGGGCTATCTGAAAACGGCTGTGGCGCTGAAGTTGCCTGTGAATGTGGAGTTGGTGGCATGTGAAACGCGCATGTGGAGCATTCGTTTGTGTGGGATGCTCTACCAGGTTCATTCCTAGATAATGCACTCAAAGGGCACTAAACATAGAGTGTGAAAACTGAGTTTCCTTGAGAGCTGCTTGGAAGCCTGATGGTGTGTGAAGTTAGTGAGCCAAATGGAGTTGTTCTCCCACAAGAACCACTCGGCTGATCCTTCTTCAATATGCCCTTCACCAACATGCAGTGTTTCCTTGATTGAATTAGCTCTCACACCAATATTTGCGTCTAGAGCCTTTGCATTGATGGCTATCTGAAAACGGCTGTGGCGCTGAAGTTGCCTGTGAATGTGGAGTTGGTGGCATGTGAAACCCGCATGTGGAGCATTCGTTTGTGTGGGATGCTCTACCAGGTTCATTCCTAGATAATGCATTCAAACGGCACTAAGCATAGAGTGTGAAAACTGAGTTTCCTTGAGAGCTGCTTGGAAGCCTGATGGTGTGTGAAATTAGTGAGCCAAATGGAGTTGTTCTCCCACAAGAACCACTCGGCTGATCCTTCTTCAATATGCCCTTCACCAACATGCAGTGTTTCCTTGATTGAATTAGCTCTCACACCAATATTTGCGTCTAGAGCCTTTGCATTGAGGGCTATCTGAAAACGGCTGTGGCGCTGAAGTTGCCTGTGAATGTGGAGTTGGTGGCATGTGAAACGCGCATGTGGAGCATTCGTTTGTGTGGGATGCTCTACCAGGTTCATTTCAGTCCTAGCCATACAAAGGGCACTAAGCATAGAGTGTGAAAACTGAGTTTCCTTGAGAGCTGCTTGGAAGCCTGATGGTGTGTGAAGTTAGTGAGCCAAATGGAGTTGTTCTCCCACAAGAACCACTCGGCTGATCCTTCTACAATATGCCCTTCACCAACATGCAGTGTTTCCTTGATTGAATTAGCTCTCACACCAATATTTGTGTCTAGCGCCTTTGCATTGAGGGCTATCTGAAAACGGCTGTGGCGCTGAAGTTGCCTGTGAATGTGGAGTTGGTGGCATGTGAAACCCGCATGTGGAGCATTCGTTTGTGTGGGATGCTCTACCAGGTTCATTCCTAGATAATGCACTCAAACGGCACTAAGCATAGAGTGTGAAAACTGAGTTTCCTTGAGAGCTGCTTGGAAGCCTGATGGTGTGTGAAATTAGTGAGCCAAATGGAGTTGTTCTCCCACAAGAACCACTCGGCTGATCCTTCTTCAATATGCCCTTCACCAACATGCAGTGTTTCCTTGATTGAATTAGCTCTCACACCAATATTTGCGTCTAGAGCCTTTGCATTGAGAGCTATCTGAAAACGGCTGTGGCTCTGAAGTTGCCTGTGAATGTGGAGTTGGTGGCATGTGAAACCCGCATGTGGAGCATTCGTTTGTGTGGGATGCTGACCAAGCTTCATTTCAGTCCTAGGCACACAAAGAGCACTAAGCATAGAGTGTGAAAACTGAGTTTCCTCTAGAGCTGCTTGGAAGCCTGATGGTGTGTGAAGTTAGTGAGCCAAATGGAGTTGTTCTCCCACAAGAGCCACTCGGCTGATCCTTCTTCAATATGCCCTTCACCAACATGCAGTGTTTCCTTGATTGAATTAGCTCTCACACCAATATTTGCGTCTAGAGCCTTTGCATTGAGGGCTATCTGAAAACGGCTGTGGCGCTGAAGTTGCCTGTGAATGTGGAGTTGGTGGCATGTGAAACCCGCATGTGGAGCATTCGTTTGTGTGGGATGCTCTACCAGGTTCATTCCTAGATAATGCACTCAAAGGGCACTAAGCATAGAGTGTGAAAACTGAGTTTCCTTGAGAGCTGCTTGGAAGCCTGATGGTGTGTGAAGTTAGTGAGCCAAATGGAGTTGTTCTCCCACAAGAACCACTCGGCTGATCCTTCTTCAATATGCCCTTCACCAACATGCAGTGTTTCCTTGATTGAATTAGCTCTCACACCAATATTTGCGTCTAGAGCCTTTGCATTGAGGGCTATCTGAAAACGGCTATGGCGCTGAAGTTGCCTGTGAATGTGGAGTTGGTGGCATGTGAAACCCGCATGTGGAGCATTCGTTTGTGTGGGATGCTCTACCAGGTTCATTCCTAGATAATGCACTCAAAGGGCATTAAGCATAGAGTGTGAAAACTGAGTTTCCTTGAGAGCTGCTTGGAAGCCTGATGGTGTGTGAAGTTAGTGAGCCAAATGGAGTTGTTCTCCCACAAGAACCACTCGGCTGATTCTTCTTCAATATGCCCTTCACCAACATGCAGTGTTTCCTTGATTGAATTAGCTCTCACACCAATATTTGCGTCTAGAGCCTTTGCATTGAGGGCTATCTGAAAACGGCTGTGGCGCTGAAGTTGCCTGTGAATGTGGAGTTGGTGGCATGTGAAACCCGCATGTGGAGCATTCGTTTGTGTGGGATGCTCTACCAGGTTCATTCCTAGATCATGCAGTAAAAGGGCACTAAGCATAGAGTGTGAAAACTGAGTTTCCTTGAGAGCTGCTTGGAAGCCTGATGGTGTGTGAAGTTAGTGAGCCAAATGGAGTTGTTCTCCCACAAGAACCACTCGGCTGATCCTTCTTCAATATGCCCTTCACCAACATGCAGTGTTTCCTTGATTGAATTAGCTCTCACACCAATATTTGCGTCTAGAGCCTTTGCATTGAGGGCTATCTGAAAACGGCTGTGGCGCTGAAGTTGCCTGTGAATGTGGAGTTGGTGGCATGTGAAACCCGCATGTGGAGCATTCGTTTGTGTGGGATGCTCTACCAGGTTCTTTTCAGTCCTAGCCATACAAAGGGCACTAAGCATAGAGTGTGAAAACTGAGTTTCCTTGAGAGCTGCTTGGAAGCCTGATGGTGTGTGAAGTTAGTGAGCCAAATGGAGTTGTTCTCCCACAAGAACCACTCGGCTGATCCTTCTTCAATATGCCCTTCACCAACATGCAGTGTTTCCTTGATTGAATTAGCTCTCACACCAATATTTGCGTCTAGAGCCTTTGCATTGAGGGCTATCTGAAAACGGCTGTGGCGCTGAAGTTGCCTGTGAATGTGGAGTTGGTGGCATGTGAAACCCGCATGTGGAGCATTCGTTTATGTGGGATGCTCTACCATGTTCATTCCTAGATAATGCACTCAAAGGGCACTAAGCATAGAGTGTGAAAACTGAGTTTCCTTGAGAGCTGCTTGGAAGCCTGATGGTGTGTGAAGTTAGTGAGCCAAATGGAGTTGTTCTCCCACAAGAACCACTCGGCTGATCCTTCTTCAATATGCCCTTCACCAACATGCAGTGTTTCCTTGATTGAATTAGCTCTCACACCAATATTTGCGTCTAGAGCCTTTGCATTGAGGGCTATCTGAAAACGGCTGTGGCGCTGAAGTTGCCTGTGAATGTGGAGTTGGTGGCATGTGAAACCCGCATGTGGAGCATTCGTTTGTGTGGGATGCTCTACCAGGTTCATTTCAGTCCTAGCCATAAAAAGGGCACTAAGCATAGAGTGTGAAAACTGAGTTTCCTTGAGAGCTGCTTGGAAACCTGATGGTGTGTGAAGTTAGTGAGCCAAATGGAGTTGTTCTCCCACAAGAACCACTCGGCTGATCCTTCTTCAATATGCCCTTCACCAACATGCAGTGTTTCCTTGATTGAATTAGCTCTCACACCAATATTTGCGTCTACAGCCTTGGCATTGAGGGCTATCTGAAAACGGCTGTGGCGCTGAAGTTGCCTGCGAATGTGGAGTTGGTGGCATGTGAAACCCGAATGTGGAGCATTTGTTTATGTGTGGGATGCTCTACCAGGTTCATTCCTAGATAATGCACTCAAAGGGCACTAAGCATAGAGTGTGAAAACTGAGTTTCCTTGAGAGCTGCTTGGAAGCCTGATGGTGTGTGAAGTTAGTGAGCCAAATGGAGTTGTTCTCCCACAAGAACCACTTGGCTGATCCTTCTTCAATATGCCCTTCACCAACATGCAGTGTTTCCTTGATTGAATTAGCTCTCACACCAATATTTGCGTCTAGAGCCTTTGCATTGAGGGCTATCTGAAAACGGCTGTGGCGCTGAAGTTGCCTGTGAATGTGGAGTTGGTGGCATGTGAAACCCTCATGTGGAGCATTCGTTTGTGTGGGATGCTCTACCAGGTTCTTTTCAGTCCTAGCCATACAAAGGGCACTAAGCATAGAGTGTGAAAACTGAGTTTCCTTGAGAGCTGCTTGGAAGCCTGATGGTGTGTGAAGTTAGTGAGCCAAATGGAGTTGTTCTCCCACAAGAACCACTCGGCTGATCCTTCTTCAATATGCCCTTCACCAACATGCAGTGTTTCCTTGATTGAATTAGCTCTCACACCAATATTTGCGTCTAGAGCCTTTGCATTGAGGGCTATCTGAAAACGGCTGTGGCGCTGAAGTTGCCTGTGAATGTGGAGTTGGTGGCATGTGAAACCCGCATGTGGAGCATTCGTTTGTGTGGGATGCTCTACCATGTTCACTCCTAGATAATGCACTCAAAGGGCACTAAGCATAGAGTGTGAAAACTGAGTTTCCTTGAGAGCTGCTTGGAAGCCTGATGGTGTGTGAAGTTAGTGAGCCAAATGGAGTTGTTCTCCCACAAGAACCACTCGGCTGATCCTTCTTCAATATGCCCTTCACCAACATGCAGTGTTTCCTTGATTGAATTAGCTCTCACACCAATATTTGCGTCTAGAGCCTTTGCATTGAGGGCTATCTGAAATGGACTGTGGCGCTGAAGTTGCCTGTGAGTGTGAAGTTGGTTGCATGTGAAACCCGCATGTGGAGCATTCGTTTGTGTGGGATGCTGACCAAGCTTCATTTCAGTCCTAGGCACACAAAGAGCACTAAGCATAGAGTGTGAAAACTGAGTTTCCTTGAGAGCTGCTTGGAAGACTGATGTTTTGTGAAGTTAGTGAGCCAAATGGAGTTGTTCTCCCACAAGAACCACTCGGCTGATCCTTCTTCAATATGCCCTTCACCAACATGCAGTGTTTCCTTGATTGAATTAGCTCTCACACCAATATTTGCGTCTAGAGCCTTTGCATTGAGGGCTATCTGAAAACGGCTGTGGCGCTGAAGTTGCCTGTGAATGTGGAGTTGGTGGCATGTGAAACCCGCATGTGGAGCATTCGTTTGTGTGGGATGCTCTACCAGGTTCATTTCAGTCCTAGCCATACAAGGGCACTAAGCATACAGTGTGAAAACTGAGTTTCCTTGAGAGCTGCTTGGAAGCCTGATGGTGTGTGAAGTTAGCGAGCCAAATGGAGTTGTTCTCCCACAAGAACCACTCGGCTGATCCTTCTTCAATATGCCCTTCACCAACATGCAGTGTTTCCTTGATTGAATTAGCTCTCACACCAATATTTGCGTCTAGAGCCTTTGCATTGAGGGCTATCTGAAAACGGCTGTGGCGCTGAAGTTGCCTGTGAATGTGGAGTTGGTGGCATGTGAAACCCGCATGTGGAGCACTCGTTTGTGTGGGATGCTCTACCAGGTTCATTCCTAGATAATGCACTCAAAGGGCACTAAGCATAGAGTGTGAAAACTGAGTTTCCTTGAGAGCTGCTTGGAAGCCTGATGGTGTGTGAAGTTAGTGAGCCAAATGGAGTTGTTCTCCCATAAGAACCACTCGGCTGATCCTTCTTCAATATGCCCTTCACCAACATGCAGTGTTTCCTTGATTGAATTAGCTCTCACACCAATATTTGCGTCTAGAGCCTTTGCATTGAGGGCTATCTGAAAACGGCTGTGGCGCTGAAGTTGCCTGTGAATGTGGAGTTGGTGGCATGTGAAACCCGCATGTGGAGCATTCGTTTGTGTGGGATGCTCTACCAGGTTCATTCCTAGATAATGCACTCAAAGGGCACTAAGCATAGAGTGTGAAAACTGAGTTTCCTTGAGAGCTGCTTGGAAGCCTGATGGTGTGTGAAGTTAGTGAGCCAAATGGAGTTGTTCTCCCACAAGAACCACTCGGCTGATCCTTCTTCAATATGCCCTTCACCAACATGCAGTGTTTCCTTGATTGAATTAGCTCTCACACCAATATTTGCGTCTAGAGCCTTTGCATTGAGGGCTATCTGAAAACGGCTGTGGCGCTGAAGTTGCCTGTGAATGTGGAGTTGGTGGCATGTGAAACCCGCATGTGGAGCATTCGTTTGTGTGGGATGCTCTACCAGGTTCTTTTCAGTCCTAGCCATACAAAGGGCACTAAGCATAGAGTGTGAAAACTGAGTTTCCTTGAGAGCTGCTTGGAAGCCTGATGGTGTGTGAAGTTAGTGAGCCAAATGGAGTTGTTCTCCCACAAGAACCACTCGGCTGATCCTTCTTCAATATGCCCTTCACCAACATGCAGTGTTTCCTTGATTGAATTAGCTCTCACACCAATATTTGCGTCTAGAGCCTTTGCATTGAGGGCTATCTGAAAACGACTGTGGCGCTGAAGTTGCCTGTGAGTGTGAAGTTGGTTGCATGTGAAACCCGCATGTGGAGCATTCGTTTGTGTGGGATGCTGACCAAGCTTCATTTCAGTCCTAGGCACACAAAGAGCACTAAGCATAGAGTGTGAAAACTGAGTTTCCTTGAGAGCTGCTTGGAAGCCTGGTATTGCGCAGTGTTAGTGAGCCAAATGGAGTTGTTCTCCCACAAGAACCACTCGGCTGATCCTTCTTCAATATGCCCTTCACCAACATGCAGTGTTTCCTTGATTGAATTAGCTCTCACACCAATATTTGCGTCTAGAGCCTTTGCATTGAGGGCTATCTGAAAACGGCTGTGGCGCTGAAGTTGCCTGTGAATGTGGAGTTGGTGGCATGTGAAACCCGCATGTGGAGCATTCGTTTGTGTGGGATGCTCTACCAGGTTCATTTCAGTCCTAGCCATAAAAAGGGCACTAAGCATAGAGTGTGAAAACTGAGTTTCCTTGAGAGCTGCTTGGAAACCTGATGGTGTGTGAAGTTAGTGAGCCAAATGGAGTTGTTCTCCCACAAGAACCACTCGGCTGATCCTTCTTCAATATGCCCTTCACCAACATGCAGTGTTTCCTTGATTGAATTAGCTCTCACACCAATATTTGCGTCTAGAGCCTTTGCATTGAGGGCTATCTGAAAACGGCTGTGGCGCTGAAGTTGCCTGCGAATGTGGAGTTGGTGGCATGTGAAACCCGAATGTGGAGCATTCGTTTATGTGTGGGATGCTCTACCAGGTTCATTCCTAGATAATGCACTCAAAGGGCACTAAGCATAGAGTGTGAAAACTGAGTTTCCTTGAGAGCTGCTTGGAAGCCTGATGGTGTGTGAAGTTAGTGAGCCAAATGGAGTTGTTTTCCCACAAGAACCACTCGGCTGATCCTTCTTCAATATGCCCTTCACCAACATGCAGTGTTTCCTTGATTGAATTAGCTCTCACACCAATATTTGCGTCTACAGCCTTTGCATTGAGGGCTATCTGAAAACGGCTGTGGCGCTGAAGTTGCCTGTGAATGTGGAGTTGGTGGCATGTGAAACCCGCATGTGGAGCATTCGTTTGTGTGGGATGCTCTACCAGGTTCATTCCTAGATAATGCACTCAAAGGGCACTAAGCATAGAGTGTGAAAACTGAGTTTCCTTGAGAGCTGCTTGGAAGCCTGATGGTGTGTGAAGTTAGTGAGCCAAATGGAGTTGTTCTCCCACAAGAACCACTCGGCTGATCCTTCTTCAATATGCCCTTCACCAACATGCAGTGTTTCCTTGATTGAATTAGCTCTCACACCAATATTTGCGTCTAGAGCCTTTGCATTGAGGGCTATCTGAAAATGGCTGTGGCGCTGAAGTTGCCTGTGAATGTGGAGTTGGTGGCATGTGAAACCCGCATGTGGAGCACTCGTTTGTGTGGGATGCTCTACCAGGTTCTTTCCTAGATAATGCACTCAAAGGGCACTAAGCATAGAGTGTGAAAACTGAGTTTCCTTGAGAGCTGCTTGGAAGCCTGATGGTGTGTGAAGTTAGTGAGCCAAATGGAGTTGTTCTCCCACAAGAACCACTCGGCTGATCCTTCTTCAATATGCCCTTCACCAACATGCAGTGTTTCCTTGATTGAATTAGCTCTCACACCAATATTTGCGTCTAGAGCCTTTGCATTGAGGGCTATCTGAAAACGGCTGTGGCGCTGAAGTTGCCTGTGAATGTGGAGTTGGTGGCATGTGAAACCCGCATGTGGAGCATTCGTTTGTGTGGGATGCTCTACCAGGTTCATTCCTAGATAATGCACTCAAAGGGCACTAAGCATAGAGTGTGAAAACTGAGTTTCCTTGAGAGCTGCTTGGAAGCCTGATGGTGTGTGAAGTTAGTGAGCCAAATGGAGTTGTTCTCCCACAAGAACCACTCGGCTGATCCTTCTTCAATATGCCCTTCACCAACATGCAGTGTTTCCTTGATTGAATTAGCTCTCACACCAATATTTGCGTCTAGAGCCTTTGCATTGAGGGCTATCTGAAAACGGCTGTGGCGCTGAAGTTGCCTGTGAATGTGGAGTTGGTGGCATGTGAAACCCGCATGTGGAGCACTCGTTTGTGTGGGATGCTCTACCAGGTTCATTCCTAGATAATGCACTCAAAGGGCACTAAGCATAGAGTGTGAAAACTGAGTTTCCTTGAGAGCTGCTTGGAAGCCTGATGGTGTGTGAAGTTAGTGAGCCAAATGGAGTTGTTCTCCCATAAGAACCACTCGGCTGATCCTTCTTCAATATGCCCTTCACCAACATGCAGTGTTTCCTTGATTGAATTAGCTCTCACACCAATATTTGCGTCTAGAGCCTTTGCATTGAGGGCTATCTGAAAACGGCTGTGGCGCTGAAGTTGCCTGTGAATGTGGAGTTGGTGGCATGTGAAACCCGCATGTGGAGCATTCGTTTGTGTGGGATGCTCTACCAGGTTCATTCCTAGATAATGCACTCAAAGGGCACTAAGCATAGAGTGTGAAAACTGATTTTCCTTGAGAGCTGCTTGGAAGGCTGATGGTGTGTGAAGTTAGTGAGCCAAATGGAGTTGTTCTCCCACAAGAACCACTCGGCTGATCCTTCTTCAATATGCCCTTCACCAACATGCAGTGTTTCCTTGATTGAATTAGCTCTCACACCAATATTTGCGTCTAGAGCCTTTGCATTGAGGGCTATCTGAAAACGGCTGTGGCGCTGAAGTTGCCTGTGAATGTGGAGTTGGTGGCATGTGAAACCCGCATGTGGAGCATTCGTTTGTGTGGGATGCTCTACCAGGTTCATTCCTAGATAATGCACTCAAAGGGCACTAAGCATAGAGTGTGAAAACTGAGTTTCCTTGAGAGCTGCTTGGAAGCCTGATGGTGTGTGAAGTTAGTGAGCCAAATGGAGTTGTTCTCCCACAAGAACCACTCGGCTGATCCTTCTTCAATATGCCCTTCACCAACATGCAGTGTTTCCTTGATTGAATTAGCTCTCACACCAATATTTGCGTCTACAGCCTTTGCATTGAGGGCTATCTGAAAACGGCTGTGGCGCTGAAGTTGCCTGTGAATGTGGAGTTGGTGGCATGTGAAACCCGCATGTGGAGCATTCGTTTGTGTGGGATGCTCTACCAGGTTCATTCCTAGATAATGCACTCAAAGGGCACTAAGCATAGAGTGTGAAAACTGAGTTTCCTTGAGAGCTGCTTGGAAGCCTGATGGTGTGTGAAGTTAGTGAGCCAAATGGAGTTGTTCTCCCACAAGAACCACTCGGCTGATCCTTCTTCAATATGCCCTACACCAACATGCAGTGTTTCCTTGATTGAATTAGCTCTCACACCAATATTTGCTTCTAGAGCCTTTGCATTGAGGGCTATCTGAAAACGGCTGTGGCGCTGAAGTTGCCTGTGAATGTGGAGTTGGTGGCATGTGAAACCTGCATTTGGAGCATTCGTTTATGTGGGATGCTCTCCAAGCTTCATTTCAGTTCTAGGCACTCAAAGAGCACTAAGCATAGAGTGTGAAAACTGAGTTTCCTTGAGAGCTGCTTGGAAGCCTGGTATTGCGCAGTGTTAGTGAGCCAAATGGAGTTGTTCTCCCACAAGAACTACTCGGCTGATCCTTCTTCAATATGCCCTTCACCCACATGCAGTGTTTCCTTGATTGAATTAGCTCTCACACCAATATTTGCGTCTAGAGCCTTTGCATTGAGGGCTATCTGAAAACGGCTGTGGCGCTGAAGTTGCCTGTGAATGTGGAGTTGGAGGCATGTGAAACCCGCATGTGGAGCATTCGTTTGTGTAGGATGCTCTACCATGATCATTCCTAGATAATGCACTCAAAGGGCACTAAGCATAGAGTGTGAAAACTGAGTTTCCTTGAGAGCTGCTTGGAAGCCTGATGGTGTGTGAAGTTAGTGAGCCAAATGGAGTTGTTCTCCCACAAGAACCACTCGGCTGATCCTTCTTCAATATGCCCTTCACCAACATGCAGTGTTTCCTTGATTGAATTAGCTCTCACACCAATATTTGCGTCTAGAGCCTTTGCATTGAGGGCTATCTGAAAACGGCTGTGGCGCTGAAGTTGTCTGTGAATGTGGAGTTGGTGGCATGTGAAACCCGCATGTGGAGCATTCGTTTGTGTGGGATGCTCTACCAGGTTCATTTCAGTCCTAGCCATACAAAGGGCACTAAGCATAGAGTGTGAAAACTGAGTTTCCTTGAGAGCTGCTTGGAAGCCTGATGGTGTGTGAAGTTAGTGAGCCAAATGGAGTTGTTCTCCCACAAGAACCACTCGGCTGATCCTTCTTCAATATGCCCTTCACCAACATGCAGTGTTTCCTTGATTGAATTAGCTCTCACACCAATATTTGCGTCTAGAGCCTTTACATTGAGGGCTATCTGAAAACGGCTGTGGCGCTGAAGTTGCCTGTGAATGTGGAGTTGGTGGCATGTGAAACCCGCATGTGGAGCATTCGTTTGTGTGGGATGCTCTACCAGGTTCATTTCACTCCTAGCCATACAAAGGGCACTAAGCATAGAGTGTGAAAACTGAGTTTCCTTGAGAGCTGCTTGGAAGCCTGATGGTGTGTGAAGTTAGTGAGCCAAATGGAGTTGTTCTCCCACAAGAACCACTCGGCTGATCCTTCTTCAATATGCCCTTCACCAACATGCAGTGTTTCCTTGATTGAATTAGCTCTCACACCAATATTTGCGTCTAGAGCCTTTGCATTGAGGGCTATCTGAAAACGGCTGTGGCGCTGAAGTTGCCTGTGAATGTGGAGTTGGTGGCATGTGAAACCCGCATGTGGAGCATTCGTTTGTGTGGGATGCTCTACCAGGTTCATTCCTAGATAATGCATTCAAACGGCACTAAGCATAGAGTGTGAAAACTGAGTTTCCTTGAGAGCTGCTTGGAAGCCTGATGGTGTGTGAAGTTAGTGAGCCAAATGGAGTTGTTCTCCCACAAGAACCACTCGGCTGATCCTTCTTCAATATGCCCTTCACCAACATGCAGTGTTTCCTTGATTGAATTAGCTCTCACACCAATATTTGCGTCTAGAGCCTTTGCATTGAGGGCTATCTGAAAACGGCTGTGGCGCTGAAGTTGCCTGGGAATGTGGAGTTGGTGGCATGTGA
Source organism: Ochotona princeps (assembly GCF_030435755.1). Lineage (NCBI taxonomy): Eukaryota > Metazoa > Chordata > Mammalia > Lagomorpha > Ochotonidae > Ochotona > Ochotona princeps. The sequence goes on along the minus strand of NW_026697151.1, from coordinate 26,503 downwards.
AACCCGCATGTGGAGCATTCGTTTGTGTGGGATGCTCTACCAGGTTCATTCCTAGATAATGCACTCAAAGGGCAGTAAGCATAGACTGTGAAAACTGAGTTTCCTTGAGAGCTGCTTGGAAGCCTGATGGTGTGTGAAGTTAGTGAGCCAAATGGAGTTGTTCTCCCACAAGAACCACTCGGCTGATCCTTCTTCAATATGCCCTTCACCAACATGCAGTGTTTCCTTGATTGAATTAGCTCTCACACCAATATTTGCGTCTAGAGCCTTTGCATTGAGGGCTATCTGAAAACGGCTGTGGCGCTGAAGTTGCCTGTGAATGGGGAGTTGGTGGCATGTGAAACCCGCAAGTGGAGCACTCGTTTGTGTGGGATGCTCTACCAGGTTCATTCCTAGATAATGCACTCAAAGGGCACTAAGCATAGAGTGTGAAAACTGAGTTTGCTTGAGAGCTGCTTGGAAGCCTGATGGTGTGTGAAATTAGTGAGCCAAATGGAGTTGTTCTCCCACAAGAACCACTCGGCTGATCCTTCTTCAATATGCCCTTCACCAACATGCAGTGTTTCCTTGATTGAATTAGCTCTCACACCAATATTTGCGTCTAGAGCCTTTGCATTGAGGGCTATCTGAAAACGGCTGTGGCGCTGAAGTTGCCTGTGAATGTGGAGTTGGTGGCATGTGAAACGCGCATGTGGAGCATTCGTTTGTGTGGGATGCTCTACCAGGTTCATTCCTAGATAATGCACTCAAAGGGCACTAAGCATAGAGTGTGAAAACTGAGTTTCCTTGAGAGCTGCTTGGAAGCCTGATGGTGTGTGAAGTTAGTGAGCCAAATGGAGTTGTTCTCCCATAAGAACCACTCGGCTGATCCTTCTTCAATATGCCCTTCACCAACATGCAGTGTTTCCTTGATTGAATTAGCTCTCACACCAATATTTGCGTCTAGAGCCTTTGCATTGAGGGCTATCTGAAAACGGCTGTGGCGCTGAAGTTGCCTGTGAATGTGGAGTTGGTGGCATGTGAAACCCGCATGTGGAGCATTCGTTTGTGTGGGATGCTCTACCAGGTTCATTCCTAGATAATGCACTCAAAGGGCACTAAGCATAGAGTGTGAAAACTGATTTTCCTTGAGAGCTGCTTGGAAGGCTGATGGTGTGTGAAGTTAGTGAGCCAAATGGAGTTGTTCTCCCACAAGAACCACTCGGCTGATCCTTCTTCAATATGCCCTTCACCAACATGCAGTGTTTCCTTGATTGAATTAGCTCTCACACCAATATTTGCGTCTAGAGCCTTTGCATTGAGGGCTATCTGAAAACGGCTGTGGCGCTGAAGTTGCCTGTGAATGTGGAGTTGGTGGCATGTGAAACCCGCATGTGGAGCATTCGTTTGTGTGGGATGCTCTACCAGGTTCATTCCTAGATAATGCACTCAAAGGGCACTAAGCATAGAGTGTGAAAACTGAGTTTCCTTGAGAGCTGCTTGGAAGCCTGATGGTGTGTGAAGTTAGTGAGCCAAATGGAGTTGTTCTCCCACAAGAACCACTCGGCTGATCCTTCTTCAATATGCCCTTCACCAACATGCAGTGTTTCCTTGATTGAATTAGCTCTCACACCAATATTTGCGTCTACAGCCTTTGCATTGAGGGCTATCTGAAAACGGCTGTGGCGCTGAAGTTGCCTGTGAATGTGGAGTTGGTGGCATGTGAAACCCGCATGTGGAGCATTCGTTTGTGTGGGATGCTCTACCAGGTTCATTCCTAGATAATGCACTCAAAGGGCACTAAGCATAGAGTGTGAAAACTGAGTTTCCTTGAGAGCTGCTTGGAAGCCTGATGGTGTGTGAAGTTAGTGAGCCAAATGGAGTTGTTCTCCCACAAGAACCACTCGGCTGATCCTTCTTCAATATGCCCTACACCAACATGCAGTGTTTCCTTGATTGAATTAGCTCTCACACCAATATTTGCTTCTAGAGCCTTTGCATTGAGGGCTATCTGAAAACGGCTGTGGCGCTGAAGTTGCCTGTGAATGTGGAGTTGGTGGCATGTGAAACCTGCATTTGGAGCATTCGTTTATGTGGGATGCTCTCCAAGCTTCATTTCAGTTCTAGGCACTCAAAGAGCACTAAGCATAGAGTGTGAAAACTGAGTTTCCTTGAGAGCTGCTTGGAAGCCTGGTATTGCGCAGTGTTAGTGAGCCAAATGGAGTTGTTCTCCCACAAGAACTACTCGGCTGATCCTTCTTCAATATGCCCTTCACCCACATGCAGTGTTTCCTTGATTGAATTAGCTCTCACACCAATATTTGCGTCTAGAGCCTTTGCATTGAGGGCTATCTGAAAACGGCTGTGGCGCTGAAGTTGCCTGTGAATGTGGAGTTGGAGGCATGTGAAACCCGCATGTGGAGCATTCGTTTGTGTAGGATGCTCTACCATGATCATTCCTAGATAATGCACTCAAAGGGCACTAAGCATAGAGTGTGAAAACTGAGTTTCCTGGAGAGCTGCTTGGAAGCCTGATGGTGTGTGAAGTTAGTGAGCCAAATGGAGTTGTTCTCCCACAAGAACCACTCGGCTGATCCTTCTTCAATATGCCCTTCACCAACATGCAGTGTTTCCTTGATTGAATTAGCTCTCACACCAATATTTGCGTCTAGAGCCTTTGCATTGAGGGCTATCTGAAAACGGCTGTGGCGCTGAAGTTGTCTGTGAATGTGGAGTTGGTGGCATGTGAAACCCGCATGTGGAGCATTCGTTTGTGTGGGATGCTCTACCAGGTTCATTTCAGTCCTAGCCATACAAAGGGCACTAAGCATAGAGTGTGAAAACTGAGTTTCCTTGAGAGCTGCTTGGAAGCCTGATGGTGTGTGAAGTTAGTGAGCCAAATGGAGTTGTTCTCCCACAAGAACCACTCGGCTGATCCTTCTTCAATATGCCCTTCACCAACATGCAGTGTTTCCTTGATTGAATTAGCTCTCACACCAATATTTGCGTCTAGAGCCTTTACATTGAGGGCTATCTGAAAACGGCTGTGGCGCTGAAGTTGCCTGTGAATGTGGAGTTGGTGGCATGTGAAACCCGCATGTGGAGCATTCGTTTGTGTGGGATGCTCTACCAGGTTCATTTCACTCCTAGCCATACAAAGGGCACTAAGCATAGAGTGTGAAAACTGAGTTTCCTTGAGAGCTGCTTGGAAGCCTGATGGTGTGTGAAGTTAGTGAGCCAAATGGAGTTGTTTTCCCACAAGAACCACTCGGCTGATCCTTCTTCAATATGCCCTTCACCAACATGCAGTGTTTCCTTGATTGAATTAGCTCTCACACCAATATTTGCGTCTAGAGCCTTTGCATTGAGGGCTATCTGAAAACGGCTGTGGCGCTGAAGTTGCCTGTGAATGTGGAGTTGGTGGCATGTGAAACCCGCATGTGGAGCATTCGTTTGTGTGGGATGCTCTACCAGGTTCATTCCTAGATAATGCATTCAAACGGCACTAAGCATAGAGTGTGAAAACTGAGTTTCCTTGAGAGCTGCTTGGAAGCCTGATGGTGTGTGAAGTTAGTGAGCCAAATGGAGTTGTTCTCCCACAAGAACCACTCGGCTGATCCTTCTTCAATATGCCCTTCACCAACATGCAGTGTTTCCTTGATTGAATTAGCTCTCACACCAATATTTGCGTCTAGAGCCTTTGCATTGAGGGCTATCTGAAAACGGCTGTGGCGCTGAAGTTGCCTGGGAATGTGGAGTTGGTGGCATGTGAAACCCGCATGTGGAGCATTCGTTTGTGTGGGATGCTCTACCAGGTTCATTCCTAGATAATGCACTCAAAGGGCAGTAAGCATAGACTGTGAAAACTGAGTTTCCTTGAGAGCTGCTTGGAAGCCTGATGGTGTGTGAAGTTAGTGAGCCAAATGGAGTTGTTCTCCCACAAGAACCACTCGGCTGATCCTTCTTCAATATGCCCTTCACCAACATGCAGTGTTTCCTTGATTGAATTAGCTCTCACACCAATATTTGCGTCTAGAGCCTTTGCATTGAGGGCTATCTGAAAACGGCTGTGGCGCTGAAGTTGCCTGTGAATGGGGAGTTGGTGGCATGTGAAACCCGCAAGTGGAGCACTCGTTTGTGTGGGATGCTCTACCAGGTTCATTCCTAGATAATGCACTCAAAGGGCACTAAGCATAGAGTGTGAAAACTGAGTTTGCTTGAGAGCTGCTTGGAAGCCTGATGGTGTGTGAAATTAGTGAGCCAAATGGAGTTGTTCTCCCACAAGAACCACTCGGCTGATCCTTCTTCAATATGCCCTTCACCAACATGCAGTGTTTCCTTGATTGAATTAGCTCTCACACCAATATTTGCGTCTAGAGCCTTTGCATTGAGGGCTATCTGAAAACGGCTGTGGCGCTGAAGTTGCCTGTGAATGTGGAGTTGGTGGCATGTGAAACGCGCATGTGGAGCATTCGTTTGTGTGGGATGCTCTACCAGGTTCATTCCTAGATAATGCACTCAAAGGGCACTAAGCATAGAGTGTGAAAACTGAGTTTCCTTGAGAGCTGCTTGGAAGCCTGATGTTTTGTGAAGTTAGTGAGCCAAATGGAGTTGTTCTCCCACAAGAACCACTCGGCTGATCCTTCTTCAATATGCCCTTCACCAACATGCAGTGTTTCCTTGATTGAATTAGCTCTCACACCAATATTTGTGTCTAGAGCCTTTGCATTGAGGGCTATCTGAAAACGGCTGTGGCGCTGAAGTTGCCTGTGAATGTGGAGTTGGTGGCATGTGAAACCCGCATGTGGAGCATTCGTTTGTGTGGGATGCTCTACCAGGTTCATTTCACTCCTAGCCATACAAAGGGCACTAAGCATAGAGTGTGAAAACTGAGTTTCCTTGAGAGCTGCTTGGAAGCCTGATGGTGTGTGAAGTTAGTGAGCCAAATGGAGTTGTTCTCCCACAAGAACCACTCGGCTGATCCTTCTTCAATATGCCCTTCACCAACATGCAGTGTTTCCTTGATTGAATTAGCTCTCACACCAATATTTGCGTCTAGAGCCTTTGCATTGAGGGCTATCTGAAAACGGCTGTGGCGCTGAAGTTGCCTGTGAATGTGGAGTTGGTGGCATGTGAAACCCGCATGTGGAGCATTCGTTTGTGTGGGATGCTCTACCAGGTTCATTCCTAGATAATGCATTCAAACGGCACTAAGCATAGAGTGTGAAAACTGAGTTTCCTTGAGAGCTGCTTGGAAGCCTGATGGTGTGTGAAGTTAGTGAGCCAAATGGAGTTGTTCTCCCACAAGAACCACTCGGCTGATCCTTCTTCAATATGCCCTTCACCAACATGCAGTGTTTCCTTGATTGAATTAGCTCTCACACCAATATTTGCGTCTAGAGCCTTTGCATTGAGGGCTATCTGAAAACGGCTGTGGCGCTGAAGTTGCCTGGGAATGTGGAGTTGGTGGCATGTGAAACCCGCATGTGGAGCATTCGTTTGTGTGGGATGCTCTACCAGGTTCATTCCTAGATAATGCACTCAAAGGGCAGTAAGCATAGACTGTGACAACTGAGTTTCCTTGAGAGCTGCTTGGAAGCCTGATGGTGTGTGAAGTTAGTGAGCCAAATGGAGTTGTTCTCCCACAAGAACCACTCGGCTGATCCTTCTTCAATATGCCCTTCACCAACATGCAGTGTTTCCTTGATTGAATTAGCTCTCACACCAATATTTGCGTCTAGAGCCTTTGCATTGAGGGCTATCTGAAAACGGCTGTGGCGCTGAAGTTGCCTGTGAATGGGGAGTTGGTGGCATGTGAAACCCGCAAGTGGAGCACTCGTTTGTGTGGGATGCTCTACCAGGTTCATTCCTAGATAATGCACTCAAAGGGCACTAAGCATAGAGTGTGAAAACTGAGTTTGCTTGAGAGCTGCTTGGAAGCCTGATGGTGTGTGAAATTAGTGAGCCAAATGGAGTTGTTCTCCCACAAGAACCACTCGGCTGATCCTTCTTCAATATGCCCTTCACCAACATGCAGTGTTTCCTTGATTGAATTAGCTCTCACACCAATATTTGCGTCTAGAGCCTTTGCATTGAGGGCTATCTGAAAACGGCTGTGGCGCTGAAGTTGCCTGTGAATGTGGAGTTGGTGGCATGTGAAACGCGCATGTGGAGCATTCGTTTGTGTGGGATGCTCTACCAGGTTCATTCCTAGATAATGCACTCAAAGGGCACTAAGCATAGAGTGTGAAAACTGAGTTTCCTTGAGAGCTGCTTGGAAGCCTGATGGTGTGTGAAGTTAGTGAGCCAAATGGAGTTGTTCTCCCACAAGAACCACTCGGCTGATCCTTCTTCAATATGCCCTTCACCAACATGCAGTGTTTCCTTGATTGAATTAGCTCTCACACCAATATTTGCGTCTAGAGCCTTTGCATTGAGGGCTATCTGAAAACGGCTGTGGCGCTGAAGTTGCCTGGGAATGTGGAGTTGGTGGCATGTGAAACCCGCATGTGGAGCACTCGTTTGTGTGGGATGCTCTACCAGGTTCTTTCCTAGATAATGCACTCAAAGGGCACTAAGCATAGAGTGTGAAAACTGAGTTTCCTTGAGAGCTGCTTGGAAGCCTGATGGTGTGTGAAGTTAGTGAGCCAAATGGAGTTGTTCTCCCACAAGAACCACTCGGCTGATCCTTCTTCAATATGCCCTTCACCAACATGCAGTGTTTCCTTGATTGAATTAGTTCTCACACCAATATTTGCGTCTAGAGCCTTTGCATTGAGGGCTATCTGAAAACGGCTGTGGCGCTGAAGTTGCCTGTGAATGTGGAGTTGGTGGCATGTGAAACCCGCATGTGGAGCATTCGTTTGTGTGGGATGCTCTACCAGGTTCATTCCTAGATAATGCACTCAAAGGGCACTAAGCATAGAGTGTGAAAACTGAGTTTCCTTGAGAGCTGCTTGGAAGCCTGATGGTGTGTGAAGTTAGTGAGCCAAATGGAGTTGTTCTCCCACAAGAACCACTCGGCTGATACTTCTTCAATATGCCCTTCACCAACATGCAGTGTTTCCTTGATTGAATTAGCTCTCACACCAATATTTGCGTCTAGAGCCTTTGCATTGAGGGCTATCTGAAAACGGCTGTGGCGCTGAAGTTGCCTGTGAATGTGGAGTTGGTGGCATGTGAAACCTGCATGTGGAGCACTCGTTTGTGTGGGATGCTCTACCAGGTTCATTCCTAGATAATGCACTCAAAGGGCACTAAGCATAGAGTGTGAAAACTGAGTTTCCTTGAGAGCTGCTTGGAAGCCTGATGGTGTGTGAAGTTAGTGAGCCAAATGGAGTTGTTCTCCCACAAGAACCACTCGGCTGATCCTTCTTCAATATGCCCTTCACCAACATGCAGTGTTTCCTTGATTGAATTAGCTCTCACACCAATATTTGTGTCTAGAGCCTTTGCATTGAGGGCTATCTGAAAACGGCTGTGGCGCTGAAGTTGCCTGTGAATGTGGAGTTGGTGGCATGTGAAACCCGCATGTGGAGCATTCGTTTGTGTGGGATGCTCTACCAGGTTCATTTCACTCCTAGCCATACAAAGGGCACTAAGCATAGAGTGTGAAAACTGAGTTTCCTTGAGAGCTGCTTGGAAGCCTGATGGTGTGTGAAGTTAGTGAGCCAAATGGAGTTGTTCTCCCACAAGAACCACTCGGCTGATCCTTCTTCAATATGCCCTTCACCAACATGCAGTGTTTCCTTGATTGAATTAGCTCTCACACCAATATTTGCGTCTAGAGCCTTTGCATTGAGGGCTATCTGAAAACGGCTGTGGCGCTGAAGTTGCCTGTGAATGTGGAGTTGGTGGCATGTGAAACCCGCATGTGGAGCATTCGTTTGTGTGGGATGCTCTACCAGGTTCATTCCTAGATAATGCATTCAAACGGCACTAAGCATAGAGTGTGAAAACTGAGTTTCCTTGAGAGCTGCTTGGAAGCCTGATGGTGTGTGAAGTTAGTGAGCCAAATGGAGTTGTTCTCCCACAAGAACCACTCGGCTGATCCTTCTTCAATATGCCCTTCACCAACATGCAGTGTTTCCTTGATTGAATTAGCTCTCACACCAATATTTGCGTCTAGAGCCTTTGCATTGAGGGCTATCTGAAAACGGCTGTGGCGCTGAAGTTGCCTGGGAATGTGGAGTTGGTGGCATGTGAAACCCGCATGTGGAGCATTCGTTTGTGTGGGATGCTCTACCAGGTTCATTCCTAGATAATGCACTCAAAGGGCAGTAAGCATAGACTGTGAAAACTGAGTTTCCTTGAGAGCTGCTTGGAAGCCTGATGGTGTGTGAAGTTAGTGAGCCAAATGGAGTTGTTCTCCCACAAGAACCACTCGGCTGATCCTTCTTCAATATGCCCTTCACCAACATGCAGTGTTTCCTTGATTGAATTAGCTCTCACACCAATATTTGCGTCTAGAGCCTTTGCATTGAGGGCTATCTGAAAACGGCTGTGGCGCTGAAGTTGCCTGTGAATGGGGAGTTGGTGGCATGTGAAACCCGCAAGTGGAGCACTCGTTTGTGTGGGATGCTCTACCAGGTTCATTCCTAGATAATGCACTCAAAGGGCACTAAGCATAGAGTGTGAAAACTGAGTTTGCTTGAGAGCTGCTTGGAAGCCTGATGGTGTGTGAAATTAGTGAGCCAAATGGAGTTGTTCTCCCACAAGAACCACTCGGCTGATCCTTCTTCAATATGCCCTTCACCAACATGCAGTGTTTCCTTGATTGAATTAGCTCTCACACCAATATTTGCGTCTAGAGCCTTTGCATTGAGGGCTATCTGAAAACGGCTGTGGCGCTGAAGTTGCCTGTGAATGTGGAGTTGGTGGCATGTGAAACGAGCATGTGGAGCATTCGTTTGTGTGGGATGCTCTACCAGGTTCATTCTTAGATAATGCACTCAAAGGGCACTAAGCATAGAGTGTGAAAACTGAGTTTCCTTGAGAGCTGCTTGGAAGCCTGATGGTGTGTGAAGTTAGTGAGCCAAATGGAGTTGTTCTCCCACAAGAACCACTCGGCTGATCCTTCTTCAATATGCCCTTCACCAACATGCAGTGTTTCCTTGATTGAATTAGCTCTCACACCAATATTTGCGTCTAGAGCCTTTGCATTGAGGGCTATCTGAAAACGGCTGTGGCGCTGAAGTTGCCTGTGAATGTGGAGTTGGTGGCATGTGAAACCCGCATGTGGAGCACTCGTTTGTGTGGGATGCTCTACCAGGTTCTTTCCTAGATAATGCACTCAAAGGGCACTAAGCATAGAGTGTGAAAACTGAGTTTCCTTGAGAGCTGCTTGGAAGCCTGATGGTGTGTGAAGTTAGTGAGCCAAATGGAGTTGTTCTCCCACAAGAACCACTCGGCTGATCCTTCTTCAATATGCCCTTCACCAACATGCAGTGTTTCCTTGATTGAATTAGTTCTCACACCAATATTTGCGTCTAGAGCCTTTGCATTGAGGGCTATCTGAAAACGGCTGTGGCGCTGAAGTTGCCTGTGAATGTGGAGTTGGTGGCATGTGAAACCCGCATGTGGAGCATTCGTTTGTGTGGGATGCTCTACCAGGTTCATTCCTAGATAATGCACTCAAAGGGCACTAAGCATAGAGTGTGAAAACTGAGTTTCCTTGAGAGCTGCTTGGAAGCCTGATGGTGTGTGAAGTTAGTGAGCCAAATGGAGTTGTTCTCCCACAAGAACCACTCGGCTGATCCTTCTTCAATATGCCCTTCACCAACATGCAGTGTTTCCTTGATTGAATTAGCTCTCACACCAATATTTGCGTCTAGAGCCTTTGCATTGAGGGCTATCTGAAAACGGCTGTGGCGCTGAAGTTGCCTGTGAATGTGGAGTTGGTGGCATGTGAAACCCGCATGTGGAGCACTCGTTTGTGTGGGATGCTCTACCAGGTTCATTCCTAGATAATGCACTCAAAGGGCACTAAGCATAGAGTGTGAAAACTGAGTTTCCTTGAGAGCTGCTTGGAAGCCTGATGGTGTGTGAAGTTAGTGAGCCAAATGGAGTTGTTCTCCCATAAGAACCACTCGGCTGATCCTTCTTCAATATGCCCTTCACCAACATGCAGTGTTTCCTTGATTGAATTAGCTCTCACACCAATATTTGCGTCTAGAGCCTTTGCATTGAGGGCTATCTGAAAACGGCTGTGGCGCTGAAGTTGCCTGTGAATGTGGAGTTGGTGGCATGTGAAACCCGCATGTGGAGCATTCGTTTGTGTGGGATGCTCTACCAGGTTCATTCCTAGATAATGCACTCAAAGGGCACTAAGCATAGAGTGTGAAAACTGAGTTTCCTTGAGAGCTGCTTGGAAGCCTGATGGTGTGTGAAGTTAGTGAGCCAAATGGAGTTGTTCTCCCACAAGAACCACTCGGCTGATCCTTCTTCAATATGCCCTTCACCAACATGCAGTGTTTCCTTGATTGAATTAGCTCTCACACCAATATTTGCGTCTAGAGCCTTTGCATTGAGGGCTATCTGAAAACGGCTGTGGCGCTGAAGTTGCCTGTGAATGTGGAGTTGGTGGCATGTGAAACCCGCATGTGGAGCATTCGTTTGTGTGGGATGCTCTACCAGGTTCATTCCTAGATAATGCACTCAAAGGGCACTAAGCATAGAGTGTGAAAACTGAGTTTCCTTGAGAGCTGCTTGGAAGCCTGATGGTGTGTGAAGTTAGTGAGCCAAATGGAGTTGTTCTCCCACAAGAACCACTCGGCTGATCCTTCTTCAATATGCCCTACACCAACATGCAGTGTTTCCTTGATTGAATTAGCTCTCACACCAATATTTGCTTCTAGAGCCTTTGCATTGAGGGCTATCTGAAAACGGCTGTGGCGCTGAAGTTGCCTGTGAATGTGGAGTTGGTGGCATGTGAAACCTGCATTTGGAGCATTCGTTTATGTGGGATGCTCTCCAAGCTTCATTTCAGTTCTAGGCACTCAAAGAGCACTAAGCATAGAGTGTGAAAACTGAGTTTCCTTGAGAGCTGCTTGGAAGCCTGGTATTGCGCAGTGTTAGTGAGCCAAATGGAGTTGTTCTCCCACAAGAACCACTCGGCTGATCCTTCTTCAATATGCCCTTCACCAACATGCAGTGTTTCCTTGATTGAATTAGCTCTCACACCAATATTTGCGTCTAGAGCCTTTGCATTGAGGGCTATCTGAAAACGGCTGTGGCGCTGAAGTTGCCTGTGAATGTGGAGTTGGTGGCATGTGAAACCCGCATGTGGAGCATTCGTTTGTGTGGGATGCTCTACCAGGTTCATTCCTAGATCATGCAGTAAAAGGGCACTAAGCATAGAGTGTGAAAACTGAGTTTCCTTGAGAGCTGCTTGGAAGCCTGATGGTGTGTGAAGTTAGTGAGCCAAATGGAGTTGTTCTCCCACAAGAACCACTCGGCTGATCCTTCTTCAATATGCCCTACACCAACATGCAGTGTTTCCTTGATTGAATTAGCTCTCACACCAATATTTGCGTCTAGAGCCTTTGCATTGAGGGCTATCTGAAAACGGCTGTGGCGCTGAAGTTGCCTGTGAATGTGGAGTTGGAGGCATGTGAAACCCGCATGTGGAGCATTCGTTTGTGTAGGATGCTCTACCATGATCATTCCTAGATAATGCACTCAAAGGGCACTAAGCATAGAGTGTGAAAACTGAGTTTCCTTGAGAGCTGCTTGGAAGCCTGATGGTGTGTGAAGTTAGTGAGCCAAATGGAGTTGTTCTCCCACAAGAACCACTCGGCTGATCCTTCTTCAATATGCCCTTCACCAACATGCAGTGTTTCCTTGATTGAATTAGCTCTCACACCAATATTTGCGTCTAGAGCCTTTGCATTGAGGGCTATCTGAAAACGGCTGTGGCGCTGAAGTTGTCTGTGAATGTGGAGTTGGTGGCATGTGAAACCCGCATGTGGAGCATTCGTTTGTGTGGGATGCTCTACCAGGTTCATTTCAGTCCTAGCCATACAAAGGGCACTAAGCATAGAGTGTGAAAACTGAGTTTCCTTGAGAGCTGCTTGGAAGCCTGATGGTGTGTGAAGTTAGTGAGCCTAATGGAGTTGTTCTCCCACAAGAACCACTCGGCTGATCCTTCTTCAATATGCCCTTCACCAACATGCAGTGTTTCCTTGATTGAATTAGCTCTCACACCAATATTTGCGTCTAGAGCCTTTGCATTGAGGGCTATCTGAAAACGGCTGTGGCGCTGAAGTTGCCTGTGAATGGGGAGTTGGTGGCATGTGAAACCCGCAAGTGGAGCACTCGTTTGTGTGGGATGCTCTACCAGGTTCATTCCTAGATAATGCACTCAAAGGGCACTAAGCATAGAGTGTGAAAACTGAGTTTGCTTGAGAGCTGCTTGGAAGCCTGATGGTGTGTGAAATTAGTGAGCCAAATGGAGTTGTTCTCCCACAAGAACCACTCGGCTGATCCTTCTTCAATATGCCCTTCACCAACATGCAGTGTTTCCTTGATTGAATTAGCTCTCACACCAATATTTGCGTCTAGAGCCTTTGCATTGAGGGCTATCTGAAAACGGCTGTGGCGCTGAAGTTGCCTGTGAATGTGGAGTTGGTGGCATGTGAAACGAGCATGTGGAGCATTCGTTTGTGTGGGATGCTCTACCAGGTTCATTCTTAGATAATGCACTCAAAGGGCACTAAGCATAGAGTGTGAAAACTGAGTTTCCTTGAGAGCTGCTTGGAAGCCTGATGGTGTGTGAAGTTAGTGAGCCAAATGGAGTTGTTCTCCCACAAGAACCACTCGGCTGATCCTTCTTCAATATGCCCTTCACCAACATGCAGTGTTTCCTTGATTGAATTAGCTCTCACACCAATATTTGCGTCTAGAGCCTTTGCATTGAGGGCTATCTGAAAACGGCTGTGGCGCTGAAGTTGCCTGTGAATGTGGAGTTGGTGGCATGTGAAACCCGCATGTGGAGCACTCGTTTGTGTGGGATGCTCTACCAGGTTCTTTCCTAGATAATGCACTCAAAGGGCACTAAGCATAGAGTGTGAAAACTGAGTTTCCTTGAGAGCTGCTTGGAAGCCTGATGGTGTGTGAAGTTAGTGAGCCAAATGGAGTTGTTCTCCCACAAGAACCACTCGGCTGATCCTTCTTCAATATGCCCTTCACCAACATGCAGTGTTTCCTTGATTGAATTAGTTCTCACACCAATATTTGCGTCTAGAGCCTTTGCATTGAGGGCTATCTGAAAACGGCTGTGGCGCTGAAGTTGCCTGTGAATGTGGAGTTGGTGGCATGTGAAACCCGCATGTGGAGCATTCGTTTGTGTGGGATGCTCTACCAGGTTCATTCCTAGATAATGCACTCAAAGGGCACTAAGCATAGAGTGTGAAAACTGAGTTTCCTTGAGAGCTGCTTGGAAGCCTGATGGTGTGTGAAGTTAGTGAGCCAAATGGAGTTGTTCTCCCACAAGAACCACTCGGCTGATCCTTCTTCAATATGCCCTTCACCAACATGCAGTGTTTCCTTGATTGAATTAGCTCTCACACCAATATTTGCGTCTAGAGCCTTTGCATTGAGGGCTATCTGAAAACGGCTGTGGCGCTGAAGTTGCCTGTGAATGTGGAGTTGGTGGCATGTGAAACCCGCATGTGGAGCACTCGTTTGTGTGGGATGCTCTACCAGGTTCATTCCTAGATAATGCACTCAAAGGGCACTAAGCATAGAGTGTGAAAACTGAGTTTCCTTGAGAGCTGCTTGGAAGCCTGATGGTGTGTGAAGTTAGTGAGCCAAATGGAGTTGTTCTCCCACAAGAACCACTCGGCTGATCCTTCTTCAATATGCCCTTCACCAACATGCAGTGTTTCCTTGATTGAATTAGCTCTCACACCAATATTTGCGTCTAGAGCCTTTGCATTGAGGGCTATCTGAAAACGGCTGTGGCGCTGAAGTTGCCTGTGAATGTGGAGTTGGTGGCATGTGAAACCCGCATGTGGAGCATTCGTTTGTGTGGGATGCTCTACCAGGTTCATTCCTAGATAATGCACTCAAAGGGCACTAAGCATAGAGTGTGAAAACTGAGTTTCCTTGAGAGCTGCTTGGAAGCCTGATGGTGTGTGAAGTTAGTGAGCCAAATGGAGTTGTTCTCCCACAAGAACCACTCGGCTGATCCTTCTTCAATATGCCCTACACCAACATGCAGTGTTTCCTTGATTGAATTAGCTCTCACACCAATATTTGCTTCTAGAGCCTTTGCATTGAGGGCTATCTGAAAACGGCTGTGGCGCTGAAGTTGCCTGTGAATGTGGAGTTGGTGGCATGTGAAACCTGCATTTGGAGCATTCGTTTATGTGGGATGCTCTCCAAGCTTCATTTCAGTTCTAGGCACTCAAAGAGCACTAAGCATAGAGTGTGAAAACTGAGTTTCCTTGAGAGCTGCTTGGAAGCCTGGTATTGCGCAGTGTTAGTGAGCCAAATGGAGTTGTTCTCCCACAAGAACCACTCGGCTGATCCTTCTTCAATATGCCCTTCACCAACATGCAGTGTTTCCTTGATTGAATTAGCTCTCACACCAATATTTGCGTCTAGAGCCTTTGCATTGAGGGCTATCTGAAAACGGCTGTGGCGCTGAAGTTGCCTGTGAATGTGGAGTTGGTGGCATGTGAAACCCGCATGTGGAGCATTCGTTTGTGTGGGATGCTCTACCAGGTTCATTCCTAGATCATGCAGTAAAAGGGCACTAAGCATAGAGTGTGAAAACTGAGTTTCCTTGAGAGCTGCTTGGAAGCCTGATGGTGTGTGAAGTTAGTGAGCCAAATGGAGTTGTTCTCCCACAAGAACCACTCGGCTGATCCTTCTTCAATATGCCCTACACCAACATGCAGTGTTTCCTTGATTGAATTAGCTCTCACACCAATATTTGCGTCTAGAGCCTTTGCATTGAGGGCTATCTGAAAACGGCTGTGGCGCTGAAGTTGCCTGTGAATGTGGAGTTGGAGGCATGTGAAACCCGCATGTGGAGCATTCGTTTGTGTAGGATGCTCTACCATGATCATTCCTAGATAATGCACTCAAAGGGCACTAAGCATAGAGTGTGAAAACTGAGTTTCCTTGAGAGCTGCTTGGAAGCCTGATGGTGTGTGAAGTTAGTGAGCCAAATGGAGTTGTTCTCCCACAAGAACCACTCGGCTGATCCTTCTTCAATATGCCCTTCACCAACATGCAGTGTTTCCTTGATTGAATTAGCTCTCACACCAATATTTGCGTCTAGAGCCTTTGCATTGAGGGCTATCTGAAAACGGCTGTGGCGCTGAAGTTGTCTGTGAATGTGGAGTTGGTGGCATGTGAAACCCGCATGTGGAGCATTCGTTTGTGTGGGATGCTCTACCAGGTTCATTTCAGTCCTAGCCATACAAAGGGCACTAAGCATAGAGTGTGAAAACTGAGTTTCCTTGAGAGCTGCTTGGAAGCCTGATGGTGTGTGAAGTTAGTGAGCCTAATGGAGTTGTTCTCCCACAAGAACCACTCGGCTGATCCTTCTTCAATATGCCCTTCACCAACATGCAGTGTTTCCTTGATTGAATTAGCTCTCACACCAATATTTGCGTCTAGAGCCTTTGCATTGAGGGCTATCTGAAAACGGCTGTGGCGCTGAAGTTGCCTGTGAATGTGGAGTTGGTGGCATGTGAAACCCGCATGTGGAGCATTCGTTTGTGTGGGATGCTCTACCAGGTTCATTCCTAGATAATGCACTCAAAATGCACTAAGCATAGAGTGTGAAAACTGAGTTTCCTTGAGAGCTGCTTGGAAGCCTGATGGTGTGTGAAGTTAGTGAGCCAAATGGAGTTGTTCTCCCACAAGAACCACTCGGCTGATCCTTCTTCAATATGCCCTTCACCAACATGCAGTGTTTCCTTGATTGAATTAGCTCTCACACCAATATTGGCGTCTAGAGCCTTTGCATTGAGGGCTATCTGAAAACGGCTGTGGCGCTGAAGTTGCCTGTGAATGTGGAGTTGGTGGCATGTGAAACCCGCATGTGGAGCATTCGTTTGTGTGGGATGCTCTACCAGGTTCATTCCTAGATAATGCACTCAAAGGGCAGTAAGCATAGACTGTGACAACTGAGTTTCCTTGAGAGCTGCTTGGAAGCCTGATGGTGTGTGAAGTTAGTGAGCCAAATGGAGTTGTTCTCCCACAAGAACCACTCGGCTGATCCTTCTTCAATATGCCCTTCACCAACATGCAGTGTTTCCTTGATTGAATTAGCTCTCACACCAATATTTGCGTCTAGAGCCTTTGCATTGAGGGCTATCTGAAAACGGCTGTGGCGCTGAAGTTGCCTGTGAATGGGGAGTTGGTGGCATGTGAAACCCGCAAGTGGAGCACTCGTTTGTGTGGGATGCTCTACCAGGTTCATTCCTAGATAATGCACTCAAAGGGCACTAAGCATAGAGTGTGAAAACTGAGTTTGCTTGAGAGCTGCTTGGAAGCCTGATGGTGTGTGAAATTAGTGAGCCAAATGGAGTTGTTCTCCCACAAGAACCACTCGGCTGATCCTTCTTCAATATGCCCTTCACCAACATGCAGTGTTTCCTTGATTGAATTAGCTCTCACACCAATATTTGCGTCTAGAGCCTTTGCATTGAGGGCTATCTGAAAACGGCTGTGGCGCTGAAGTTGCCTGTGAATGTGGAGTTGGTGGCATGTGAAACGCGCATGTGGAGCATTCGTTTGTGTGGGATGCTCTACCAGGTTCATTCCTAGATAATGCACTCAAAGGGCACTAAGCATAGAGTGTGAAAACTGAGTTTCCTTGAGAGCTGCTTGGAAGCCTGATGGTGTGTGAAGTTAGTGAGCCAAATGGAGTTGTTCTCCCACAAGAACCACTCGGCTGATCCTTCTTCAATATGCCCTTCACCAACATGCAGTGTTTCCTTGATTGAATTAGCTCTCACACCAATATTTGCGTCTAGAGCCTTTGCATTGAGGGCTATCTGAAAACGGCTGTGGCGCTGCAGTTGCCTGGGAATGTGGAGTTGGTGGCATGTGAAACCCGCATGTGGAGCACTCGTTTGTGTGGGATGCTCTACCAGGTTCTTTCCTAGATAATGCACTCAAAGGGCACTAAGCATAGAGTGTGAAAACTGAGTTTCCTTGAGAGCTGCTTGGAAGCCTGATGGTGTGTGAAGTTAGTGAGCCAAATGGAGTTGTTCTCCCACAAGAACCACTCAGCTGATCCTTCTTCAATATGCCCTTCACCAACATGCAGTGTTTCCTTGATTGAATTAGTTCTCACACCAATATTTGCGTCTAGAGCCTTTGCATTGAGGGCTATCTGAAAACGGCTGTGGCGCTGAAGTTGCCTGTGAATGTGGAGTTGGTGGCATGTGAAACCCGCATGTGGAGCATTCGTTTGTGTGGGATGCTCTACCAGGTTCATTCCTAGATAATGCACTCAAAGAGCACTAAGCATAGAGTGTGAAAACTGAGTTTCCTTGAGAGCTGCTTGGAAGCCTGATGGTGTGTGAAGTTAGTGAGCCAAATGGAGTTGTTCTCCCACAAGAACCACTCGGCTGATCCTTCTTCAATATGCCCTTCACCAACATGCAGTGTTTCCTTGATTGAATTAGCTCTCACACCAATATTTGCGTCTAGAGCCTTTGCATTGAGGGCTATCTGAAAACGGCTGTGGCGCTGAAGTTGCCTGTGAATGTGGAGTTGGTGGCATGTGAAACCCGCATGTGGAGCACTCGTTTGTGTGGGATGCTCTACCAGGTTCATTCCTAGATAATGCACTCAAAGGGCACTAAGCATAGAGTGTGAAAACTGAGTTTCCTTGAGAGCTGCTTGGAAGCCTGATGGTGTGTGAAGTTAGTGAGCCAAATGGAGTTGTTCTCCCACAAGAACCACTCGGCTGATCCTTCTTCAATATGCCCTTCACCAACATGCAGTGTTTCCTTGATTGAATTAGCTCTCACACCAATATTTGTGTCTAGAGCCTTTGCATTGAGGGCTATCTGAAAACGGCTGTGGCGCTGAAGTTGCCTGTGAATGTGGAGTTGGTGGCATGTGAAACCCGCATGTGGAGCATTCGTTTGTGTGGGATGCTCTACCAGGTTCATTTCACTCCTAGCCATACAAAGGGCACTAAGCATAGAGTGTGAAAACTGAGTTTCCTTGAGAGCTGCTTGGAAGCCTGATGGTGTGTGAAGTTAGTGAGCCAAATGGAGTTGTTCTCCCACAAGAACCACTCGGCTGATCCTTCTTCAATATGCCCTTCACCAACATGCAGTGTTTCCTTGATTGAATTAGCTCTCACACCAATATTTGCGTCTAGAGCCTTTGCATTGAGGGCTATCTGAAAACGGCTGTGGCGCTGAAGTTGCCTGTGAATGTGGAGTTGGTGGCATGTGAAACCCGCATGTGGAGCATTCGTTTGTGTGGGATGCTCTACCAGGTTCATTCCTAGATAATGCATTCAAACGGCACTAAGCATAGAGTGTGAAAACTGAGTTTCCTTGAGAGCTGCTTGGAAGCCTGATGGTGTGTGAAGTTAGTGAGCCAAATGGAGTTGTTCTCCCACAAGAACCACTCGGCTGATCCTTCTTCAATATGCCCTTCACCAACATGCAGTGTTTCCTTGATTGAATTAGCTCTCACACCAATATTTGCGTCTAGAGCCTTTGCATTGAGGGCTATCTGAAAACGGCTGTGGCGCTGAAGTTGCCTGGGAATGTGGAGTTGGTGGCATGTGAAACCCGCATGTGGAGCATTCGTTTGTGTGGGATGCTCTACCAGGTTCATTCCTAGATAATGCACTCAAAGGGCAGTAAGCATAGACTGTGAAAACTGAGTTTCCTTGAGAGCTGCTTGGAAGCCTGATGGTGTGTGAAGTTAGTGAGCCAAATGGAGTTGTTCTCCCACAAGAACCACTCGGCTGATCCTTCTTCAATATGCCCTTCACCAACATGCAGTGTTTCCTTGATTGAATTAGCTCTCACACCAATATTTGCGTCTAGAGCCTTTGCATTGAGGGCTATCTGAAAACGGCTGTGGCGCTGAAGTTGCCTGTGAATGGGGAGTTGGTGGCATGTGAAACCCGCAAGTGGAGCACTCGTTTGTGTGGGATGCTCTACCAGGTTCATTCCTAGATAATGCACTCAAAGGGCACTAAGCATAGAGTGTGAAAACTGAGTTTGCTTGAGAGCTGCTTGGAAGCCTGATGGTGTGTGAAATTAGTGAGCCAAATGGAGTTGTTCTCCCACAAGAACCACTCGGCTGATCCTTCTTCAATATGCCCTTCACCAACATGCAGTGTTTCCTTGATTGAATTAGCTCTCACACCAATATTTGCGTCTAGAGCCTTTGCATTGAGGGCTATCTGAAAACGGCTGTGGCGCTGAAGTTGCCTGTGAATGTGGAGTTGGTGGCATGTGAAACCCGCATGTGGAGCATTCGTTTGTGTGGGATGCTCTACCAGGTTCATTCCTAGATAATGCACTCAAAGGGCACTAAGCATAGAGTGTGAAAACTGAGTTTCCTTGAGAGCTGCTTGGAAGCCTGATGGTGTGTGAAGTTAGTGAGCCAAATGGAGTTGTTCTCCCACAAGAACCACTCGGCTGATCCTTCTTCAATATGCCCTTCACCAACATGCAGTGTTTCCTTGATTGAATTAGCTCTCACACCAATATTTGCGTCTAGAGCCTTTGCATTGAGGGCTATCTGAAAACGGCTGTGGCGCTGAAGTTGCCTGGGAATGTGGAGTTGGTGGCATGTGAAACCCGCATGTGGAGCACTCGTTTGTGTGGGATGCTCTACCAGGTTCTTTCCTAGATAATGCACTCAAAGGGCACTAAGCATAGAGTGTGAAAACTGAGTTTCCTTGAGAGCTGCTTGGAAGCCTGATGGTGTGTGAAGTTAGTGAGCCAAATGGAGTTGTTCTCCCACAAGAACCACTCGGCTGATCCTTCTTCAATATGCCCTTCACCAACATGCAGTGTTTCCTTGATTGAATTAGTTCTCACACCAATATTTGCGTCTAGAGCCTTTGCATTGAGGGCTATCTGAAAACGGCTGTGGCGCTGAAGTTGCCTGTGAATGTGGAGTTGGTGGCATGTGAAACCCGCATGTGGAGCACTCGTTTGTGTGGGATGCTCTACCAGGTTCATTCCTAGATAATGCACTCAAAGGGCACTAAGCATAGAGTGTGAAAACTGAGTTTCCTTGAGAGCTGCTTGGAAGCCTGATGGTGTGTGAAGTTAGTGAGCCAAATGGAGTTGTTCTCCCACAAGAACCACTCGGCTGATCCTTCTTCAATATGCCCTTCACCAACATGCAGTGTTTCCTTGATTGAATTAGCTCTCACACCAATATTTGCGTCTAGAGCCTTTGCATTGAGGGCTATCTGAAAACGGCTGTGGCGCTGAAGTTGCCTGTGAATGTGGAGTTGGTGGCATGTGAAACCCGCATGTGGAGCATTCGTTTGTGTGGGATGCTCTACCAGGTTCATTCCTAGATAATGCACTCAAAGAGCACTAAGCATAGAGTGTGAAAACTGAGTTTCCTTGAGAGCTGCTTGGAAGCCTGATGGTGTGTGAAGTTAGTGAGCCAAATGGAGTTGTTCTCCCACAAGAACCACTCGGCTGATCCTTCTTCAATATGCCCTTCACCAACATGCAGTGTTTCCTTGATTGAATTAGCTCTCACACCAATATTTGCGTCTAGAGCCTTTGCATTGAGGGCTATCTGAAAACGGCTGTGGCGCTGAAGTTGCCTGTGAATGTGGAGTTGGTGGCATGTGAAACCCGCATGTGGAGCATTCGTTTGTGTGGGATGCTCTACCAGGTTCATTCCTAGATAATGCACTCAAAGGGCACTAAGCATAGAGTGTGAAAACTGAGTTTCCTTGAGAGCTGCTTGGAAGCCTGATGGTGTGTGAAGTTAGTGAGCCAAATGGAGTTGTTCTCCCACAAGAACCACTCGGCTGATCCTTCTTCAATATGCCCTTCACCAACATGCAGTGTTTCCTTGATTGAATTAGCTCTCACACCAATATTTGCGTCTAGAGCCTTTGCATTGAGGGCTATCTGAAAACGGCTGTGGCGCTGAAGTTGCCTGTGAATGTGGAGTTGGTGGCATGTGAAACCCGCATGTGGAGCATTCGTTTGTGTGGGATGCTCTACCAGGTTCATTCCTAGATAATGCACT
Organism: Ochotona princeps; assembly: GCF_030435755.1. Classification (NCBI taxonomy): domain Eukaryota; kingdom Metazoa; phylum Chordata; class Mammalia; order Lagomorpha; family Ochotonidae; genus Ochotona; species Ochotona princeps. The sequence goes on along the minus strand of NW_026697151.1, from coordinate 5,296 downwards.
CAAAGGGCACTAAGCATAGAGTGTGAAAACTGAGTTTCCTTGAGAGCTGCTTGGAAGCCTGATGGTGTGTGAAGTTAGTGAGCCAAATGGAGTTGTTCTCCCACAAGAACCACTCGGCTGATCCTTCTTCAATATGCCCTACACCAACATGCAGTGTTTCCTTGATTGAATTAGCTCTCACACCAATATTTGCTTCTAGAGCCTTTGCATTGAGGGCTATCTGAAAACGGCTGTGGCGCTGAAGTTGCCTGTGAATGTGGAGTTGGTGGCATGTGAAACCTGCATTTGGAGCATTCGTTTATGTGGGATGCTCTCCAAGCTTCATTTCAGTTCTAGGCACTCAAAGAGCACTAAGCATAGAGTGTGAAAACTGAGTTTCCTTGAGAGCTGCTTGGAAGCCTGGTATTGCGCAGTGTTAGTGAGCCAAATGGAGTTGTTCTCCCACAAGAACCACTCGGCTGATCCTTCTTCAATATGCCCTTCACCAACATGCAGTGTTTCCTTGATTGAATTAGCTCTCACACCAATATTTGCGTCTAGAGCCTTTGCATTGAGGGCTATCTGAAAACGGCTTGGCGCTGAAGTTGCCTGTGAATGTGGAGTTGGTGGCATGTGAAACCCGCATGTGGAGCATTCGTTTGTGTGGGATGCTCTACCAGGTTCATTCCTAGATCATGCAGTAAAAGGGCACTAAGCATAGAGTGTGAAAACTGAGTTTCCTTGAGAGCTGCTTGGAAGCCTGATGGTGTGTGAAGTTAGTGAGCCAAATGGAGTTGTTCTCCCACAAGAACCACTCGGCTGATCCTTCTTCAATATGCCCTACACCAACATGCAGTGTTTCCTTGATTGAATTAGCTCTCACACCAATATTTGCGTCTAGAGCCTTTGCATTGAGGGCTATCTGAAAACGGCTGTGGCGCTGAAGTTGCCTGTGAATGTGGAGTTGGAGGCATGTGAAACCCGCATGTGGAGCATTCGTTTGTGTAGGATGCTCTACCATGATCATTCCTAGATAATGCACTCAAAGGGCACTAAGCATAGAGTGTGAAAACTGAGTTTCCTTGAGAGCTGCTTGGAAGCCTGATGGTGTGTGAAGTTAGTGAGCCAAATGGAGTTGTTCTCCCACAAGAACCACTCGGCTGATCCTTCTTCAATATGCCCTTCACCAACATGCAGTGTTTCCTTGATTGAATTAGCTCTCACACCAATATTTGCGTCTAGAGCCTTTGCATTGAGGGCTATCTGAAAACGGCTGTGGCGCTGAAGTTGTCTGTGAATGTGGAGTTGGTGGCATGTGAAACCCGCATGTGGAGCATTCGTTTGTGTGGGATGCTCTACCAGGTTCATTTCAGTCCTAGCCATACAAAGGGCACTAAGCATAGAGTGTGAAAACTGAGTTTCCTTGAGAGCTGCTTGGAAGCCTGATGGTGTGTGAAGTTAGTGAGCCTAATGGAGTTGTTCTCCCACAAGAACCACTCGGCTGATCCTTCTTCAATATGCCCTTCACCAACATGCAGTGTTTCCTTGATTGAATTAGCTCTCACACCAATATTTGCGTCTAGAGCCTTTGCATTGAGGGCTATCTGAAAACGGCTGTGGCGCTGAAGTTGCCTGTGAATGTGGAGTTGGTGGCATGTGAAACCCGCATGTGGAGCATTCGTTTGTGTGGGATGCTCTACCAGGTTCATTCCTAGATAATGCATTCAAACGGCACTAAGCATAGAGTGTGAAAACTGAGTTTCCTTGAGAGCTGCTTGGAAGCCTGATGGTGTGTGAAGTTAGTGAGCCAAATGGAGTTGTTCTCCCACAAGAACCACTCGGCTGATCCTTCTTCAATATGCCCTTCACCAACATGCAGTGTTTCCTTGATTGAATTAGCTCTCACACCAATATTTGCGTCTAGAGCCTTTGCATTGAGGGCTATCTGAAAACGGCTGTGGCGCTGAAGTTGCCTGTGAATGTGGAGTTGGTGGCATGTGAAACCCGCATGTGGAGCATTCGTTTGTGTGGGATGATCTCCAAGCTTCATTTCAGTCCTAGGCACACAAAGAGCACTAAGCATAGAGTGTGAAAACTGAGTTTCCTTGAGAGCTGCTTGGAAGCCTGATGGTGTGTGAAGTTAGTGAGCCAAATGGAGTTGTTCTCCCACAAGAACCACTCGGCTGATTCTTCTTCAATATGCCCTTCACCAACATGCAGTGTTTCCTTGATTGAATTAGCTCTCACACCAATATTTGCGTCTAGAGCCTTTGCTTTGAGGGCTATCTGAAAACGGCTGTGGCGCTGAAGTTGCCTGTGAATGTGGAGTTGGTGGCATGTGAAACCCGCATGTGGAGCATTCATTTGTGTGGGATGCTCTACCAGGTTCATTCCTAGATAATGCACTCAAAGGGCACAAAGCATAGAGTGTGAAAACTGAGTTTCCTTGAGAGCTGCTTGGAAGCCTGATGGTGTGTGAAGTTAGTGAGCCAAATGGAGTTGTTCTCCCACAAGAACCACTCGGCTGATCCTTCTTCAATATGCACTTCACCAACATGCAGTGTTTCCTTGATTGAATTAGCTCTCACACCAATATTTGCGTCTAGAGCCTTTGCATTGAGGGCTATCTGAAAACGGCTGTGGCGCTGAAGTTGCCTGTGAATGTGGAGTTGGTGGCATGTGAAACCCGCATGTGGAGCATTCGTTTGTGTGGGATGCTCTACCAGGTTCATTCCTAGATAATGCACTCAAAGGCACTAAGCCTAGAGTGTGAAAACTGAGTTTCCTTGAGAGCTGCTTGGAAGCCTGATGGTGTGTGAAGTTAGTGAGCCAAATGGAGTTGTTCTCCCACAAGAACCACTCGGCTGATCCTTCTTCAATATGCCCTTCACCAACATGCATTGTTTCCTTGATTGAATTAGCTCTCACACCAATATTTGCGTCTAGAGCCTTTGCATTGAGGGCTATCTGAAAACGGCTATGGCGCTGAAGTTGCCTGTGAATGTGGAGTTGGTGGCATGTGAAACCCGCATGTGGAGCATTCGTTTGTGTGGGATGCTCTACCAGGTTCATTCCTAGATAATGCACTCAAAGGGCACTAAGCATAGAGTGTGAAAACTGAGTTTCCTTGAGAGCTGCTTGGAAGCCTGATGGTGTGTGAAGTTAGTGAGCCAAATGGAGTTGTTCTCCCACAAGAACCACTCGGCTGATCCTTCTTCAATATGCCCTTCACCAACATGCAGTGTTTCCTTGATTGAATTAGCTCTCACACCAATATTTGCGTCTAGAGCCTTTGCATTGAGGGCTATGTGAAAACGGCTGTGGCGCTGAAGTTGCCTGTGAATGTGGAGTTGGTGGCATGTGAAACCCGCATGTGGAGCATTCGTTTGTGTGGGATGCTCTACCAGGTTCATTCCTAGATCATGCAGTAAAAGGGCACTAAGCATAGAGTGTGAAAACTGAGTTTCCTTGAGAGCTGCTTGGAAGCCTGATGGTGTGTGAAGTTAGTGAGCCAAATGGAGTTGTTCTCCCACAAGAACCACTCGGCTGATCCTTCTTCAATATGCCCTTCACCAACATGCAGTGTTTCCTTGATTGAATTAGCTCTCACACCAATATTTGCGTCTAGAGCCTTTGCATTGAGGGCTATCTGAAAACGGCTGTGGCGCTGAAGTTGCCTGGGAATGTGGAGTTGGTGGCATGTGAAACCCTCATGTGGAGCATTCGTTTGTGTGGGATGCTCTACCAGGTTCTTTTCAGTCCTAGCCATACAAAGGCCACTAAGCATAGAGTGTGAAAACTGAGTTTCCTTGAGAGCTGCTTGGAAGCCTGATGGTGTGTGAAGTTAGTGAGCCAAATGGAGTTGTTCTCCCACAAGAACCACTCGGCTGATCCTTCTTCAATATGCCCTTCACCAACATGCAGTGTTTCCTTGATTGAATTAGCTCTCACACCAATATTTGCGTCTAGAGCCTTTGCATTGAGGGCTATCTGAAAACGGCTGTGGCGCTGAAGTTGCCTGTGAATGTGGAGTTGGTGGCATGTGAAACCCGCATGTGGAGCATTCGTTTGTGTGGGATGCTCTACCAGGTTCATTTCAGTCCGAGCCATACAAAGGGCACTAAGCATAGAGTGTGAAAGCTGAGTTTCCTTGAGAGCTGCTTGGAAGCCTGATGGTGTGTGAAGTTAGTGAGCCAAATGGAGTTGTTCTCCCACAAGAACCACTCGGCTGATCCTTCTTCAATATGCCCTTCACCAACATGCAGTGTTTCCTTGATTGAATTAGCTCTCACACCAATATTTGCGTCTAGAGCCTTTGCATTGAGGGCTATCTGAAAACGGCTGTGGCGCTGAAGTTGCCTGTGAATGTGGAGTTGGTGGCATGTGAAACCCGCATGTGGAGCATTCGTTTGTGTGGGATGCTCTACCAGGTTCATTCCTAGATAATGCACTCAAAGGGCACTAAGCATAGAGTGTGAAAACTGAGTTTCCTTGAGAGCTGCTTGGAAGCCTGATGGTGTGTGAAGTTAGTGAGCCAAATGGAGTTGTTCTCCCACAAGAACCACTCGGCTGATCCTTCTTCAATATGCCCTTCACCAACATGCAGTGTTTCCTTGATTGAATTAGCTCTCACACCAATATTTGCGTCTAGAGCCTTTGCATTGAGGGCTATCTGAAAACGGCTGTGGCGCTGAAGTTGCCTGTGAATGTGGAGTTGGTGGCATGTGAAACCCGCATGTGGAGCACTCGTTCGTGTGGGATGCTCTACCAGGTTCATTCCTAGATAATGCACTCAAAGGGCACTAAGCATAGAGTGTGAAAACTGAGTTTCCTTGAGAGCTGCTTGGAAGCCTGATGGTGTGTGAAGTTAGTGAGCCAAATGGAGTTGTTCTCCCACAAGAACCACTCGGCTGATCCTTCTTCAATATGCCCTTCACCAACATGCAGTGTTTCCTTGATTGAACTAGCTCTCACACCAATATTTGCGTCTAGAGCCTTTGCATTGAGGGCTATCTGAAAACGGCTGTGGCGCTGAAGTTGCCTGTGAATGTGGAGTTGGTGGCATGTGAAACCCGCATGTGGAGCATTCGTTTGTGTGGGATGCTCTACCAGGTTCATTTCAGTCCTAGCCATACAAAGGGCACTAAGCATAGAGTGTGAAAACTGAGTTTCCTTGAGAGCTGCTTGGAAGCCTGATGGTGTGTGAAGTTAGTGAGCCAAATGGAGTTGTTCTCCCACAAGAACCACTCGGCTGATCCTTCTTCAATATGCCCTTCACCAACATGCAGTGTTTCCTTGATTGAATTAGCTCTCACAC